>NC_081559.1:141134003-141368817 GCF_022355385.1 Mustela nigripes
AATATCCCAGGCAGGCTACCTAAAGATGCCATGTTGCAGATACTCAAACTAAAGAAAAAGATAATCTCACTTGCAGATTATCTTCTTGGAGTTATAGGCAATGAGGTTGGGTACCCCTAGGTACCCCTACTCTGTGCCAAATATTCTACTTCGAGTGTCTCGTTTCATTTTATCTTCACAGAAACCCTCGAGAAAGTAGGTGATTCGAGGGGAGAAAATGGAAGCTTGGTGCTCTCCGGAGGATGCAGCAGAACTAGGATTTAGTGTCAGGTTTATCGAAATTGAAAGTATGGCCCCCAGCTGTCTCCTCTTGTTAAGATGCTACTTCTTACATTATATATGAATGTCTTAAACATGGTCGTATATTCTAGGCCCCCATGTATATGAATGATATATAATTCCGAATATGCCAGGCTGTTTCAACTCTGCTCCCCTCCACTGGGGACGCCTTCCAGATTGCTCGTGCTCACACCTCCGGACGCATTTTCCAGTTTTATCTCTTCCTCGCCCATCACACGCTCTGCATTCTGGCCAAATCTGACTGTTCCTTTCTGTGATCTGCTCATGCTTCATCTTACTCCATCTGGCCTTAGCTTGGACGTATCGGTGACAGAATCTGACTTACAAGCTCAGATACGCAGACATCACTTTATTTTTCTAGAATCAACTTCATCTCTGTTTGGATTTCTCTTTCTCCTGGCACTGAGGGATGTTAATAGAAGTCAAGCAGGAATGACTACATAATTTGCCGGATCTAGCGCAAAATGAAAGTGCAAGCCTCTTGTTCAAAAAAAACCTAAGAATTTCAAGACTATGAGAGTGGAGCATTAAACGAAGTACCGGCCCCTTCTGAGTTGAGTCCAGAGTGACTCATAGGGCACATGGACATGAAGCTGGCCCGACAAGCTAGTATCGGCTGTCTTTCCCCTCTGTGGTTGTGTCTGAATTCTGGAAGGCTTGCATAGTACACATAGGGAGTAAGAGGCATCTAAACCTTAGGGTCCGGTGTCTGTGTTGCTATCTGCTGAGGAAGCCTGTCTTCCTGGTTCTTCATCATTAATCCAAGCAGACTGCCTCTCTCTCATCCATTAGGCCCTTCGACCTTCTGCCATGGCCGCTCCAGTGCCTGAGGGAAGAGCACTGACTCTACCTCAGATCTAAACACATCCATGCTCTCAAAGCCCCAAACCTATCCAAGGGTTTCACCCCCACCCCCATCACCACCCCTCAGCTTAGAACTCGGTTTGGGAAGAAACATACCCCCATTGTAAGGAGCCCCAACAGCTGTGCACACCCCTTATCTTCACCAGTTCCCCAGTCCTGATCCTGGAGCATCCTTGCCCGTCCTGCAGATTTGCACCTGATTCAAGTTTTTTCTATGTCCTGAGTCATTGCCCTTGCCCATCAAGGCCTAAGCTATCCAACTTGTGGAAAACCAGGAAGGTATGCTCTTTTCTCGCTTCATTCTGAAGTAAAGAATAACAGTAAAGTTGTCCCAACAGAGGAGAGATTATGTAGTCAAGATGAGAAGAGGAGGTAAAAGTGAAATGCTGGGGGGGGGGGCGGAAATGGGCTGATGTTTTAAATACGTTATCCAGTCATACCTATTATATCCAAGGTTTGTCAGGAATATATGTGTGTGTGAACTCCCCAGTGGGTAGTAAATTCACCACCTCCTTAGATACCCTATCCCAGTTTCAGAAACAACTTTTATTACCTCAAATATCCCTTTCAATGTCTAAAAAATGAAGCACAGAGACACACACAGAGCCATGGAGTTTCCAGAGGCTCTGTCTTAACTACTATTCTCTCCCCCACTTCCAGAAGCAGGAAGTGCATTTTTTCTTGATGGGATTTCCATCTACAGGTACCAGGGTATGTGGGATAATATGGAATAAACCTTGTCATTCCTACCGAATGATGAGAAGACTTCCAAACTTGAGTCATTCATGCAGTTATCATGGTCATTTGAATCCCCCGTTGCTTCTCTTCTAAACCCCTCTCCTTACCACAAACACACACACCGATTAATTGTCTTCCTCCTGTCTCTCTCCTCCCTCATCTTTACTTTCTCTCTTGCTTGGCATAAAACTCACCAGTCCTGGGACACCTGGGTGGCTCAGTGGGTTAAGCCACTGCCTTCGGCTCAGGTCATGATCTCAGGGTCCTGGGATCGAGTCCAGGATCGGGCTCTCTGCTCAGCAGGGAGCCTGCTTCCTTCTCTCTCTCTCTCTCTCTGCCTGCCTCTCAGTGTACTTGTAATTTCTCTCTGTCAAACAAATAAATAAAATCTTTAAAAAAAAAAAAAAAAAACCTCACCAGTCCTTAACTGAACCCTTAAACAATAATTTAGTATATTTTGTTAATACATTAATATTATATATTGCATATATATACTAATGTATATTAATTGTTACCAGACCAATGAATATTGGTTATTATTATGATGGGCTACCACTATAAGAATAATAATAACAAAAGCAAGCACTTACCTACTGTTTATTATATGTACCCATTGTTCTAAAGACTTTATGTCTACTAATCCCATTCTCATGACATAATTCCTGGTACATATGATAAGGGCTTTCTGTGATCCTGTGGGAGAGCTGCGCTGTGATTTGGCTTGGAGAATGGCCACATCCATGGAACCTCTGTCCTCAGGCTCTTCGGAAGCCTGTCCGTCCTTGGTGGTTGTAACTCTCCTTCTCATCAAAACAGAGGGGGTCATACCATCTCCTGGTGTTCTCTACAACATTCATAAAGGAGATTTTGGTGTAAGTGCAGTCTTTTTAGTGACAATTTATCCAATGCCTAGCTAAGACATTAACTACACTAAAAATATCTGCTCAATTATTTCAACAGTAAGCTCCCTGCATTGGAGCTGGGTCGGGGGCTGGGAAAGGGAACACGGGCAGCAAATGTCAGAGAGACACATGGGGGAAGAAACTCAACAGGGAGCTGTGCTGGGTTGGCACCCTTCTGAAAATGGCCCCAGGAGACAGGAACCCCTGGAGCAGGAAAGTTCCCCTGGCCCCAGGGTCCCCTCCGGGGTAGAGCAGCTTAATGGAGGCCGTGTTAATGCATCAAGGGAGCAGGGACTTTGCTTCCTAATCTGCACTTTTCACTCAGCAGCAGGCGCACGGCAGGCATCCCTTCATGAGGTAAACATGAAAATGAATTGCTCTCTACCACGATGAAGTTGGTGCTTGACAAGTGGAGATTTGGCGGGGGGGGGGGGGGGGGGGGGGGGGAAGGGGATCGGGGGGGGGGGGGGGGGAGGGGGGTGGTGGGGGGGGGGGGGGGGGGGGGGGGGGGGGGGGGGGGGGGGGGGGGGGGGGGGGGGGGGGGGGGGTGAGAGTTAAAGCTCTCTTAGGGGTGGCAGAGGAAATCTGGATTTGTGTCCTAGTAACACACTGGGAACAGGGTTCATCACAAATGCCCTGTTTTTGGAAGTTGCTATGGAGACACCAAAGAAGAAATGGGTAGTTAAATCGGGGAAGGCTGATGATCGGGTGTTTCATTCATTCACGGATGTAAAATTATGCATAGGAATCATAACAGTAATCAGAATCTGGGCCCTTTCCCTTCCCAAAGGAGTTTTTATATGTTTAATTTTGCTTGTGTTACTTATTTGATCTTAAAACTGCACAGAACTGTAAGTCAGGAAAATATGACCACGCGGCTCATTTCCCCAGGACAACCATGGTTTCTGTCTGTTGTTCTGGGGGTAATCATTAAAAGCATCTCTGACACTCTCGAATAGAATTCTGGTTGGGACAATAAATAACGGCCACTCCTGGGTGACGGGGATTTAACCATGTGCCAGATGTCATTCTGTCAAAGCTAAACTCTGCTTTAATGCTCAAAAGTCTGCTCAGGTAGCCACAGTGTGACCTAGAAATGCATCATCACCATCCTTTGCCGGGTTCTTTTTGTTCCTTTTTCTCTCTAACACCTAATTCCCCTTCTGCTTCTGAACTCTGTTGATCACCAGCCTTTGGGGCTCTGCTGGGCATCTTCCCACTGCACCCGAATCATCACTGTTCCTGACACAGATGGGCATCCTGACTCCACGGGCGGACCCGAGCTGGTTCTGAGCACCTGCCTGAGACAACTAACTGCTGTTCCAACCCACAGACTTTCAGTGGGTCGCATGGAACCAAAAGTGTATTTCTCGTTCGTGGGGTGGTTTTGCGTGAGACTTCTTGGTCCTGTGGTTCTTCTGGGAAATTACTTCCCAAATGATGACTCAAAGATTCCTTTCACCTTTTGGTTCTCCTGTCCCCCAGGGCCAGGCAGTCCTATGCTTTTACCCATGAGAAGAGGCTGGCAAATAGAATGGAGGGCAGCCCTGGAAGTGGTCAGTAGCCCTTGTCCCTGTATGCTGTTGTCCCAAATTTAGAATGGTAACCGGTCACTCCTTTAGTTTTTTGCATGAAGAGAAAAGGAAATAGAGTTTGGTTCTAAAGACTCCTAAAGTTGCCCCTTTTGACAATCAAATACCCATTTCACTCCTCTCACAGGTAGAAAACATCTCCTCCTGATGAGAGAGAACTCCAAGTCACACCAATCCCTTTACTCAGCTCAAAGTCTCGGTTTCTGAGGAAAGAAGAGTCCTTTCTGTCAGATTCAGATGTGGCTCCCTGTGGTCCAGGGATGCATGAATGAAAAAGATAAGCGATCTGTCTCCCACCATGTTGCCCAATGTACAAATGAGAAGCAGGGATAGGATGGGCACAATTATTCATTTGAAAAGGAAGACTGGAAAAGGCAGCAGACACTTGTCCATAGCAAGTCATCAGGAAGATCTGCTTTCCAAATTATTGTAAGGGCAATTCACCAAATGTTTTACTACTATGTAGCACAGAATGCCAGCCTTTCAGCTTCTAAGAGCTCATTCTTCTTTGCCCATGGTTTGACCACTGAGCCAGTGCCACATATTTTAGATAATGGCGATGGTAGCACCCATCTCAAAGACACCCATTTCCAGAGTAGTCAAAAAGGACTACCCAGGTTTAAAAACAACTGTAAAATTTCAATGCCTAAGCCATAGAATGATTTTGCTTTTAATTTATGGAACTGCCTTATCATCAATGGTCTTGATCAGATGATCCTCCTGAAGTCTCTCCTCAAAGAGATGACTTAGTGTTCTGGGGTTTTTCCTTATGGATCTGTCATCCACCGAGGACTTAGAATGGTTTATTTCCACTTTTGTGGATGGGTGTTTTTAGGAGAAAAAAAAATTTGTAAGGGAAAGATCTGGACGTGGATCATATCACTTGTACGATATGAGTATCGCATTACCTGAAACATATCTCAGTAGCTCACTTTACCATAAGGGGAGCTGGTAAATACCGTCAAGCTGCACACATACATGAGCGGAAAAGGAAACTGAGGGCAGCACTTATCAGTTCACCGCTTCTCCCCTTCTATTTGACACTTTAGCACCTGCTCCACAGTGTTGGACTAGACCCCACGTAAAGCTTTGTCAAGAGGTGTTGCTGGAAGGACATTGCAGCTGGAAAGCGGCTTCTCTTCCTGACCTGGTGGGATGGGTTTTGCTTTCTCCTCTCCTGTTCCTGGTGGTGTGTGTGGTGACATCCAGCAGCGGTGTGCCCCAGCTGCATACAGTCCCTCAACAACCTTGCAGCCCTGCTGTAGGACCGGTGACCACACTCAGCATCTCTGCTGGTGGGCGTCGCACAGCCCAGGCCTTCATGCTGACAGCAAAACCCTCACTCTCTCTTAGCATCTGCCCACCACCCCCGGGCCATCTGCCCCCTGAAGTGTTGTCTCCCGCTTTTCTCTAACGGTGGATCAGCTCTGATCTGGACAAACCAGCAAACTCCTCCACCACCGAGTTGACTGCAATCACACTTCTCCGACAAAATCTGAAAGGCAGGCTTGGGATTCCACATTGATCTTTTCTTAGACACTGTCCTCCATCCTAGCGGGTGGAGAATTCTTTATAGCCTTATAGTTTATATCTCTATTAATAATTCTTTCTAATAAACTTCTCCTGCTCAAATTAGTGCCTCGTATTGGCCTTCTGGTTGGACCTAGGCTATTACACATGCTGGCTTTGGCAGGGAGAGAGCAGTTTCTGTCTAGTCTGAGTCACACACAGGAGCTCCAGACTGTTTCTGTCAAGTTCTACAGCGTGAAGCGTATTTCATGGAGAAGAGAACTGAAACCCAGGTCTTCTGGTTCTAAATCACCCTAAGGGATAGGAAATCATATGGAACACAGCAAGCAAACTTTTCAGTAGAAAAAAAAAAAAAATCAAGTACAAAGCATCAAAATTATTTCTAAAAGATAATCGTTCCTCACCGAAGGTATGTGGGATGATAAAATGATTTATGCAAATTAAACATAAAATAAATCATCATTTAAAAGATCAAAAGCACCTTTTGTTGACACTGCCAGATTTAGCCATCCTAAAATTAATATTCTTCCTTCTCTATTTCTCTCTGTGTGCAATTTTGTTATTGAGGTATAATTCAGATACCATCAGATTGACTCTTTTACAGTGTATGAGTCAGTGGTTTTAGCATATTCACAAAATATGTTAATATCACAACTATCTAATCCCAGAGCATTGTCATCACCCTAAAAAGAAACCCTCAACCCAGTAAAGTCATTTCCCTCTCTCTCCCCTGCCTGCAGCCCGGCAATCACTATTTTCGGTTTGTATGGATTTACCCATTCTGGACATTTCATATAAATGGAATCAGGATGGGACCAAGGAAGAAGAAAAACTGTAAGAGACTTTGAATCTCACGAAACAAAATGAGGGTTGCTGGGGGATAGGGGGGCAGGGGAGGGATAGGGTGACTGGGTTATGGACCTTGGGGAGGGTATGTGCTATGGTGAGTGCTGTGAAGTGTGTAAGTCTGACAATTCACAGGCCTGTACCCCTGGGGCAAATAATATATTATATGTTAATAATAAATAAATAAATAAATTGCAAATTTTAAAAAAAGCATTTAAAAAAATAAAATAAAACACTTGCTTTTAACTACAGTAAATAAATAAATAAATGGAATCACAGGACATGAGGCCTTTTGCGTCAGGCTTCTTTCAGTTAGCCGAATACCTTTAAGTTCACCCATGATGCTGCATGTTGCATGTGACTTTTAATGTTTGATTTTTAGAATCCGTGAAAACACTGTGTATTTCTCTTTGTCACCTATGTTAATAAAAGTAGGACAGCCATCTAGTTTTCACCTGTAAGGAGAAGGGAATAGTTATGGGGGTGTTGGGGGGAGGAGTAAAAAATCTTATGTTTTACAAAATCCTAAATATGAGCAAAATAGAAAGTGAAAAATACCTCCAATCCTTCTTAAACTTTCTCTCATAGTGTACTGCTACTAGTAATCAACACTTACATAACACTTCAGAATTTCAACACGTTTTTATATCAAATGCCAAAGGTAACACCTACTGCAGGAATTATATGCTGTGCTTTAATTCCAGGAGACTAGAAGAATCGTATAAATAACACCACTATTTTTTTTTAGTTGTTATTATCACACATCCTAAATATAAGTTAATAAAACCTCTAGTATTTCTGTAAAAATGCTTCTGTGAACAGATATTGGCAAAAACTATAGAGGAGTTGGTTTTTTGTGTTTCTTTAAGAGAAAATCTTGAAGTTAATTATGAGCAGTCTCTAAAACACCAGCATGATCTACTCTTACTTAAATTTTTTCTGGAATGTAAGAAGGGAGATGAGATGTGATATAAAATGCCATCACCACAATCATGTGATTTTTTTTTTTTCAACCCTATCTTCTGAGGTGCTAAAAGCTATTCCCCAGCAGTAATAAAAGTCTAGCTTATGTTTAGTTAGAACCTTTGCAATACTCCTCTGAGACATGAGGTAGGGATATTATTACAGCTGGAAAAAGAGATGATGGTAAGTTAAGTGACTTGTCCAAGGAGACACAATAAATCAGATGTAGGCCTTGGGAATAAACCTTGACTTCCCTTTCAGACTTTTCTCTGTGATACCATATGGCCTTTCTGAGGCACTGGAAGTTTCCTCATTAACCCTGCAGTTAATTTTTGTGTTTTATAAGGCCTTTTCCAGATACATAAATATAATCTACTTTAATATAATTTCTCAAGCAATGTAAATTAAAGAAATCCTCCCCTAATAAAGACCAGGGAGAATCTACTTTATCCACAAGCGATAGGAAACCCAGTAACTTAGAGTAATGACTTCCATCTGTCTCTACTAGTTGATACAAGGTTATCACATGGCCTAGCTCATTAGCCTGATTATTGGAGACTGATACATAAATATGTTGGGACTACTGCCTATAGTTTCTCAATAATGGGAGCAGCATGTGGACTATAATAGGGACTCCAAAGATTTCTTCATGAAGTGCAAGAAAGATTATTCTTTTTTAAAATATTTTTTCCATTTTATTTTATTTTATTTCGTTCCAGTGTTCCAAAATTCATTGTTTATGCACCACACCCAGTGCTCCATGCAATATATATTTTTAGTGGTAAAGATGCGTTTTTCCCAAAGGTCTATCCATTGTGCCTCTGGGTAGTGAGTTAAATGTGAACAAACTATAGATTTAGACAGAGCGACAGCCATTCTTCCCAATATGCTTCACTTCACGAGGTCTCTGCTCCTCCAAAAGCATCAGCTCTGCTGACCTCAATGCTGTTCTTCTGCACCTTGGAAGAGTAGATGCATCTCATGAGCCCGATCCACAGCGACTTTATTCCCTTCTTGGTTGGGATGGAACAACTCTGTTACGTGTCATGAATGTGCATATTGCTGATCCTTAAGAACATCAGCCGTGCCCTTTCATGGTAGGTAGTTCTGTACTGTTTCCCACCTTGGCACCCAAGGGTGGAGAAACCAGCCTTTCACTCCCAGATGGGTGTCTTCTTCTTAGATCCTGAGCCCAGAAAAGAAGCCAAGATTTAACTGACATTATAATACTATCTGCACAGATACTCCAACCACAAAGAAACCAACCTCTTATATCACTAAAATAGAATAACTAAAATAGGAGAGAATAACAGCTCAGCTTGAAGCAAATATATTTAGGAAACTTCTAGGAAATCCTAAGAGATCTATCCAAGAACTATAGGCAGGTACTCGTCCTACATTGTATGACTACAGCCTACATTGTATACTCGTCCTACATTGTATGAGTTTACCAAAGGGTCCTTCCAAGAAGGAAAGAAGATTCTGTCCGGAGTATAAATTGCAACCTCAAAGGTATCAAGAAATTAAAAAAAAAAAAAAAGGATCAAGTTTGAGGACATCTTATTATGCTCATATATACTGAATGTAGGGAGCAAAGAGTGCTATCCTTTCAGCCAAAGAAGCAGAAACAAGAGGAGATTTTAGATAGATAGATAGATAGATAGATAGATAGATAGATAGATGATAGGTTTATGTCTATAAACGGACACACTAATTTTAAGAGTGAGGGTCATGAAGAGCATGGAATGACCAGTCAGTAGAATCCTTCCCGTGTCTCCCAGTGCAAACATTTGAATGAAGGTGTCCAGACCAGCAGAGCATAAGGTCGTGGAGACAGGAAATACAACTTTTGCCAGTGAATCAATAAAATAATGGTGAGTTGTGGCACTGTCATTTCCACCTCTTGATTCTTGGACCATGAATTCTGGCTCTGAGTGAAACAGATCCATATACAGGCATTGATCTAGAGCATATAAATCTTCCTGGAGAACATTACCTTAGGCTTGCAAGGCATTACTATGTAGCTAGCACTAACATAACACAAGAAAAATAAATAAATAAAAATAACTCTGAGACTGAAAAAAAAAAAGAAAAGAAAAATAAATAAATAAAAAGCCATTCTGCTGTTCCGTCAAGCCGGCTGCTCCAAAATGATGGCATACATGATAAGACCAGTGAATTCCTGAGCCTGGGCTTACTGCCACACTTCTTTTGCTTTGAAGTGACTTCCTTGATCAGAAGCAATTCTGTGTAGAATATTACCACGGTAGATAAGACATTCTTTAAATCCATGGATGGTAGTTTTGGTGGAAACATTGTATGCAAGGAAGGCAAATCCATGTCCAGAGAAAGTGTCTATTCCACAAATTGTATCATACCATATACACACATTCATTCTCCATCCTAGGGATAACCAGCTCACTTAGGCAGTGAAATCACATGGGCCACTGAGGGCAGAGAGGAAACTATTAGTATATGTTAGGAAGTATAGACTACAGCAACTTTGAATGAGCAGATTCCCTTTGATCTAGAGTAGGAATGTATTTCCATAACTTACATTGCTGAAAAAAGTACATTACAAAAGAATTATTGTTTTGTATCTGCAAACTATGCTCTATTCCCTTAAAATTAACTGCAGAGTCAAACAGAAATTTCCCAGTGCCTAAGAGAGACCAAACTCAGAAAAATGTCTTAATAAAAATAAGGGTTCATGTCCAGGCCTATCTTTAATTTCAGGGTATGCTTGGACAAACAGCTTTTATTGAAATGCTGATGTAACATTTCAGTCCTCATTTGAAAATAAAAATAATAGCCATTTTGTGTGTATGTTTCCCACCCCTTTTGGTGGGGATTGAATAGGAAAACATATTTATTTATAGCTTAGCTCAGAATACAGACCACAGAAACTGCTTAAGAAATTATAACTAAAAAGATACAGATACTCACCTGATTTCACAACAATTCTAAAAAGTAATTTATAGCTAGTCTCTTTTCAGGAATGGAGAGACTGAGGCTACAGGAGATGTAAGGTCTTGCTGAAAGTCAGAAAACCTGACCTGGACGAGATGCACCATGAGTCCCATCCAAGTTTTCCTCCTCACAAATAATGTTTACCATGGATTGAGTTTGTGTGTGCATATGATTTCAAAATAAACACTCATTGTAGAGAATTTAAAAAACACACCAAGAGCAAAGTAATTATTACTTATTTCCCGTATATTTCTTATACATAAATCACATATAAATTTAGACGGTATGGTAGTGATAATAATAGCTAACATTTATTGAGTCCTTCTATGAACAAGAGCTTTTTCTAAGTATTTCACATGGATTAAACCACTCTGGCCTTGACAGTGATGGTGGAGGGTTAGTAATATTCTTATCTCCATTTACCAATGAGAAACGTGAGGCCTAGAGAAATTACCCAGCTTTCTCAAGGTCCCCAGCCTGATTTACACTTGGGCTACCTTACAATAGAGCCATACCCTGTGTTGCTAGGCTGGGAACTCCAGTACAGATATATTCTCTTTCACTAGAATCATGCTCTGCATACTTATTTATTATAAATTAGTGACTATTCACTGAAATATATAACATTAATATTTTTCACATCATTAAAAGTAGTTCTACATGGCAATGCTTAACTGACAATGTAGTATTACAATTTAAAAAGTACATGATTATTTATTCAGCCAATTGTATGTTATTGAACGCTTACTTGTTATTGTAACACCTTGAGTGGTGTAACACTTTTATCTATACATTGTTGTGTACATGACCAGATGTTTATATGGGGCCAGTTCCTAGAGCAGAATTTCTGGGGAATTTTTAAAGGTTTTTGTTACAAATTTTGAGCTTGCATTTCAATAAGATGATATTGATCATCTCTCCCACTGGCAGTGAAAGTGAATGCTCTGAATCCAGGTCTTCTGGTTCTTACTGAGGTCAAGGCTGACTCTGTGATAATTTCTGCTTAATCCTGCCACTTGATGACAGAGGACAGGTCTGAGTCCAACCCCCTAAGAGCTTTCTGTGTGATGCTCTTTTAGTTCAAGTCTTATCTCCCATTTGAAGCACATCTATGTGATTATTTGTCTAAAACTAAAGGAATGAAATGTTACATTATTGGGAGATTCAGATGGGAACTCTTATCAACAGATGCCAAAGGGAGACTTTCATTCTTAAACCCACTTTATGCATGTGTTTGAATTGAAAAGGGAAAAATGCAAACTTTTGAATATAATAGATAAATCTACTACATTATAAGTAATCTGGATTTATTATTAATCTCAAGATGTCTTTTTCTTTCTTTTCCTTCTGCCATAAATCTCGATCCAGAAGAAGCAAAGCCTCTACCAGATTCTCAGGGCATCCAGCCTGCAGCTCAACTCAAGTTTTCTCTTGAAGCTATCTGCCTCTAAGTTGAGATTGTAGCCAAAAACTCTCATCAAATATTGTGATGTAATTAGTGATATTTGACAATTTTGCTTTATCAGAAATATTATATTGCATTAAAATATTATAATAATATCTCTAAGTTGATGCTCACCATGCTCTAAGTAGTTCTTTCATGCTTTCCATGAAATTTCCCATGGAATCCTCACAACAGCCCTAGGAGTTGAACTCTTCTTATCTACACAGAGGAGGCAAGACACCTGTCTGAGGTCACAAGTCACTAAGTTAAGATTAAGTCATTAAGTTGAGATCGTAACGAAGAACTCTCATCAAATATTGTGATGTAATTAGTGATGTTTGATAATTTTGCTTTATCAAAAATATTATCTTCACAACTAATGCCTAGGCAAACCAGGAATTTTTTATAAACTTCTTATATTTAAAGTTGAGAAATAATGCATCTGCTGACTAGGGTAGATAATTCCAAATGTAAAAATTGAGGAAAATTATTTTTTTTTTCACTTTGCTTCTATGTAAATACATACACGTATGGGATTCACCCACTAGTTTTGTGGAAAAATTTGTCTTTTTTTGCCTCTCAGTGCAAAGACCAATAACACTCCAAACTTAAGTAATGCTTCACAAATTATAGAAAATCATTTAAAAAAGAATGAAGGTGGAAATATCAAAAAAAAAAAGAAAAGATTCCTTCAGGTGATTTTTTTTTTCTGTCAATGTAAACTAGTAGATGGATTTAGGTACATCATCATCTGGGAAAGTGTACTCAACTAGAATTTGGGAAGGCCTCCTTAGGAAGTTTTTCCTCTTGCTCTTGACTTTATACATTCGAAGTACTTCAGGACCTTGGGAAAAATTCTCAGGACATGACACCATCTAGATGCCAAAATGTATATATTTTTATGTCCAGTGCTCAAGCCCTTCATGTAACGATACCCTAGAGTCTGAGTTTCCTCCAGTGTGGCTGTCTCTAAGACCAGACATTGAGGAGTTAAAGGAGGCCAGGGTGCAGGGACAGCTGGAGATAATTACTTACAATCAAAGGACACGCAGAAAAGCAGCAGGAACAGCAGGGTGAGGTGTTCTGCCTGGCTGGATTATAGGAGTCATCTGGACAGAGGCAACTGGGCTTAAATACTAGTAAGGGAATTTTGCACTGTTTGATCTTCTTTTAAGACCTAAGAAAGAGATTGGGATTGGTTTGAACCTGGTTTAAAAAGCCCAAAGGTAGACATTCCTGCCATAAACAGCTTGAACTCTCTTGTCCTGTAAATGGGGATATAGGAAAGATGTGTTAGGGCCAAGAAGGCTTTGTATATTAAACACAAGATCAAGTTTTACTTCTAAAATTCTGAAGGATAATTTTGTACTCTTGTTTTCCAACATGAATAATTAGTCCAAAAGCCTGGACATCTGACTTTGTTCTTTGGATCCTATTTTCTAAGATCTCTCCATAATACATCCTGGCTTTCTCCTTTTTTTCAGCAGTTCACTTTTTCTGCAGTCCTAAATTATATTTCAGGGCTGCCATTTTCCCTCATAGGGCCAAGATTCATGAGGCAAATAAATATTTCTTCAGTGAGAGAGTGTATTGTAGCCAGCACTATTTTAAGGAGATATCAGATCTCTGAAGTCTTTAAATTGGATTTTCTTCTCAGATACATATTTTTTTCCATTTAATAACATGTATAAAATGGATTCACTGCATTATATTCAGTACCTAAACCTTGACTCTCGGAGAAACCTTTCCTTGATGAACTCCCATCTGAAACTATGAGCGCTCTTCTTTTGATTTATCTGTAATGTTAAGAAATAAGCTCCAAACTTTACAACATTGGGTACTTTATCAGGTAACCACAGAATTAAGCATACCAAGCAACTTGAAAGAAAGCATGCTTACTCCAAAGCTGCTAGCATTAGATGTTACAAGATAAAATGGGAAAACGCCTCCTGTACACATGCCTGGGGCGGGACTTAAATGGAAGGCATAAATTACAGCCTTTTCATTTATGACGCCGAATTTGTAGGGGGCAAAGTTGCCTGGTGAAAGTCCTACAGGTTTTAAATACAAAAGCACTGTCAGAACCAAAGATGTGTCTCCCTTCCTTAGAATTTGCCAATGGATCCCCACTGTTGGCAGGATATAAGTCCAAATGCATCAGAATTCATAGTAGGACTTCACGGTATATTTCAAGCTCACCTCTGCCTCTCTTCCTCTTTTCCCTCATCTTTGTCCTGTATGCCCAGGCTTCATCTAGCCCTAACAAGTGTCATCTGCATTCTGACCCTTGATCTTTCCATCCTGTTATAGCTCCAGATTTAAAGACCTTGCCCTAATTGTACAATCTGGTAATCTTCTACTCAGTTCCTCAGCAATCTTTCCTTCCCCAGCCCCCACTCTTAACCCCAACACACAAGAGTCTTTACCCTTTTCATTCCCCCTTACTAAACAAAAGTCCACACCTTACTTCCACTAACCCTGATGAATGAATCATTCTTTTGTTGATGTATCCATAGTAGTATGTACATCTCTCTGTAATTCACTCATCCAGTAATTCAGGCACTAATTCACTTATGCATTTGCTTTTAAGAAGTGCTTATTATTTTCTGTATAATGATGGCCAATCATTGCTCTAAATTCTGGGAATTAAACAGTGAACCAGACAGACTGATGATCTCAGTGCTTATGATCTAGCCACCACCTTAAACTTCCTCTCCTAATGTTATGATTAGCTGCTTGCCTGCCTGCTGTCCCTGGAGGAGGGCTACTTTCTTAACAATCTTTGAATTCACAAGGCCTACTAGTGTGGTCAATATTTATGAATATAATATATCTAAGTTGATGCTCACTCTGCTCTATAGTTCTTTCATGCTTTCCATGAAATTTCCCATGGAATCTTCACAACTGCTCTATGAGTTGAACACTTAGGTGCACAGAAGAGGCAAGACACCTGTCTGAGGTCACACAGTCGTTAAGTGGCAAAGTCATCAATTGGAACACAAAGTATGTCTGCCTCTCACAGTAAAGTGAGTAAATGAATGAGTGAATGCAATGCTACAAAAAGAAGACAGTTCTTGGCCAATGTTTTAGGTAAGGTGGACAGTTACTTGTTGGTCTAAAGAGGAACAACATAAGGAGTGAAGATGTCCATTCTCAGTATGGAGGAGGGAGCAACTGGCTTCATGGGCTTGAAGAATTGGAGGCTTATGCTGAAAAAATCTGT
This sequence comes from Mustela nigripes, assembly GCF_022355385.1. Classification (NCBI taxonomy): domain Eukaryota; kingdom Metazoa; phylum Chordata; class Mammalia; order Carnivora; family Mustelidae; genus Mustela; species Mustela nigripes. The sequence continues at coordinate 141,149,376 of NC_081559.1, forward strand.
CTCCTGTACTTTATCACTAAAGCTGGATCTCTTTGAAGTAGTCAAAAATGGTTGGTTAATTCACTCATGTTTTATCTCTTCCTAAAAATTATTTTGGACTGTTTTTAAAAATAATCACCAAATAACCAAAATAACCAGGTAAATCCGTGGTCTTCTCATTCTGGAACATTCCAGAATTGCCCATATGAGAAGTTGTTCCATCTCACTTGAGTGGCCACAATTCAATGTCTGTCCTTATGGCATTTATTGAGGATCAGCATTGAAACCATCCCCAGGTCTCTTGAGGAAGCCTCATGATATTCTGAAAAGGAATGTCTTGACCTCTGAAATTCCACCCAGGAATGGACTCCAGTCCTGGAATACATTTCCTTACGCACAGCGTAGTTTTCACACAGATCGTAACAAATGCACTCTCTAAAGTTAGTAAAAATCTTTTCAGCCACGTTTCTCTTTGATGCTATTACAGACATTCAGCAATGGTTTGTGGGTATGGATAAGATTTAGAAGAGTCTCTGGCCGGGGAGAGGAAACATACGAGCGTGAGCACCCTGGCTCGCAGAGCTGCTCCCGCAGAGCTGTTCACAGCGCCAGAGCCAGGCCTGTGTTTCCTGATACATTTCCAAATTCTCACCGGAAAAAGGAAGCTTCTTACTGTGTATCAGTACTTTTGGGGTCACTACTCCTTGTTAAACAAAACTACTAGCTATAATATGAAGAATTCATTTACCCCATTTTGCTCTTAAAAGTGGCCACAGGGCGCCTGGATGGCTCAGTGGGTTAAGCCGCTGCCTTAGGCTCAGGTCATGATCTCGGGGTCCTGGGATCGAGTCCCGCATCGGGCTCTCTGCTCAGCAGGGGGCCTACTTCCCTTCCTCTCTCTCTGCCTGCCTCTCTGCCTACTTGTGATCTCTCTCTGTCAAATAAATAAATAAATAAAAGTGGCCACAGAAAAAGTTCCACTCACTCCTTTGATATAGTTCATTGATTACCGACGGAAGATAAAATTCATTTTTATCGGTTGATATTTTCATTTTTTTGCCTTTAGCTCCTCTATATTATTTGGGTGTTTTTTCTTTCTTTTAAAAGAAATTTTTAAAATAAATTTTTATTTATTTATAAAAAAACGAAAAGATTTTAATGAAAGAGTTTATTTATTTATTTGACAGAGAAAGAGAGTAAGCACAAGCAGGGAGAGCAGCATGCAGAGAGAGAGGGAGAAGCAGGCTCCCTGCTGAGCAAGGAGCTGGGTGCAGGGCTCCATCCTAGGACTCCAGAATCAGGACCTAACCCGAAGGCAGACCCTTAGCTGACTGAGCCACCCAGGTGCCCACCTCTACAATATTTGTTAAATATAATAGTCTTCGAGTTCTTTTTATGAAAAATAATTTTCATAGGGGCTTAGGGGCCATCTCCTTTGCCCTTGGCTTTGTGTTTCTCTGTGGTGAGGCATCATTAATGTAATACTCCACACCTACCTCCACCCTCTTACTTCCTTCTTCTGCAGAATGAAGAAAATTCTCTGGCTGGTGGATCTGGAATGACAAGGCATGCCTAGTTCTGTCCTTCCTTTTCCCCTTCTCTTTAAAATGTGACTCTCTGAAGATAGTAAGTGCTTTGGTCTCTGTGAGTGTGAATAACTTCTCACAGGGTTGGAAGTTCCCAATGTAGCCAATCGGACGCCATGACTCTGGACTCAGAAGTCGGACAGGGGAGGTGTCATTTGGGGCCTATCCAAACCTCAGCATGAGTTTGGAACCACTAACAGATTATGCTTTGTGAGGCAGAAAAGTTTCTTGAGGTTTGGTCTGAGGAAGAGCTCTGAACAAAATGTGAATAGGTTTTAACTTGAGACCTTAGTTCTAAAATTCAATGACAATAGGTTTTTCAAATGATAAACTCCCTTTCTGCTTTTTTCTCTGTCATCTCTGTATTGAAGCTTCTGTTACCATTTTATCTTACAAAATATGAAGGTAAACAGTCCAGTTGTGTGGGAGCTCTTGAGTCCCTGGGTGTTACGTAATTAACTTGGAGGGGACGTTACCATTACTATTCCAGATCCAAACTAAGGAAGGGCTTGGTCCGAACATAAAATTCTCTTCACTTACTCTTGAATTCTGAGAATAAAGAGTTTTACATCTGATTTTGTTTTTCTCTAATCTGGCAATGTGAGGAATGATTAAAGCAGGGGTTTACATGTGGCAAAGTAGGGTAATGATTTGTGCTATGTTCCCAGTCAAACATCCTTTCTTCCTCTCTTTTTTTCCCCGAGAGAAATAAATTGTCAGACTTTGAGAAGGTGGGGTTCTAATGAAATTCTTCCTGCATTTCATCTGTTGCTGCTTCTGCTAAAACACATCACACATACACACACACACACACACACACACACGTTCAGCAAAGGCTAGGATTTCTGGAGATTACTTTCAGAGTTTCTCTCTCACCCAAAGCACATATTCGAAAATTCTTCTGGAAAGGTTATCAGAGGCAGTAAAGGATGTGGACACATCACTATGTAGGAGTAATGGGGCATAAAACCAAATATTTATTCTACCCACTGAGCACCAGCTAGAACTAGAGTTCAGGAAAGAATTCCTCGGTACCTGTCTCTAATGGGGAATGTACCTTCCAGATTTATCAAATATGCCTGGTTTGAAGATTAGTTCCCAGCGGGAGATTCCTTAAACTGAAGAGTACTTTGAAAAAGGTTTATTTGATCCTCATCTCATCTTAGGTATGGTTAGAAAGTATGGTAATGTATTTTAAGTAGAGTCTTCATTCATTTTAATGAGATAAAATGCCTATGGTGGTCTTATAATGTTGGAAAGATATTTATTTACAGCTCTGTGGTCTTTATCTTTGAGAAAAAAGAATATTTTATAGTAAGATTTAATCAGTTCCTATAAAGAAGTTACTTGTTGTAATGTTACTGACACAGTGGGTATTAATTCTTTCAGTTTGATTTCTGGATGACCCAGTTAAGACTTGAGTCTCTTTACTTCAGTAGATTATTACTTTCTTTACTTCTTAAGGGATGGCAAAACATGGTATCTTCTTATTCTTTCGTTTATTTCTTTTTACATGGTGTATTTTAGAAATTTAATCTCCTAAACCCATCTACTTTTTATTCAGTACATCACAAGGAACTGTTTAAAAATTACTCCTTCAAAAGAAAATTTAGTCCTTAAAATCCCATTAGCAAAGTATATTTAAAATATGAAAAACAGGGGGGCGCCTGGGTGGCTCAGTCATTCAGCGTCATGATCCTGGGGTCCTGGGATCGAGCCCCGCATCAGGCTCCCTGATTCCTCTACTTCCCACTCCCCCTGTTTGTGTTCCCTCTCTCGCTAGGTCTCTCTCTGGCAAACAAATAAATAAAATCTTTTAAAAATATGAAAAAAATAAGTAGTACAGGATGTGAGAAAACAATTTATGCCAGTCTACATGACTTCATTAATAAACATATATATGTGTTATGTATGTATAAATAAAATTAGGAAGAAGAAACCAGAATGATAAAAATTATTGCCTGATAGAGTATGTGTGATTCTTCTTTTAAAATGTTGTAATATTCTATTTTTGCTGTTTAAAACCTGTTAAATAATATTACTTTTATAGTAAAAAAATGCCCTTCTTGACTCTAAACTAAGGAGAGTTTCTGGGTGGTTAAAAAGGTGGCTTTCTGCCCCAGATCTTCCAAACTATATTTATTTTGCCACATTATGTTTGCTTTAGTCATGTGGCCACACAAAATAACATTAATAGAACATATTATTCTATGTATTAAAATTTTTAAGTGTGGACTGCACATTGCCTTTCTCAGCAACTATTTGCTTAAGGTATTTTACAATAAAAATCATAAGGTGGTAAAATCAGAACAGAATGGAAAAAGAAGATACAGGTCTGCCAATTAGAAAGCCAAAATCATTAGCTGTGCTTCTGTCTGAAATTCATCTCTAAGCTTTTCTTCTCTTTGCTTGTTTTTGAAGGAAATATACTTTTCGTAGCACTTATATTGAAAGCAATAGCTCAGGTAGGAATCTAACCATGGGTTTGATAATCACTAGTATTCAGTGTTATCGACAATACGCACAAGTTGCTACTGCACTGAGCAAAGATTTACTTTTTTTGTTGTTGTTGTTGTCATTATTATATTATTTTTTATTTTATTTATTTATTTATTTATTTATTTTTTATAAACATTTATTTTTATCCCCAGGGGTACAGGTCTGTGAATCACCAAGTTTACACACTTCACAGCACTCACCAAAGCACATACCCTCCCCAATGTCCATAATCTCACCCCCTTCTCCCAAACCCTCTCCCCCCAGCAACCCTCAGTTTGTTTTGTGAGATTAAGAGTCACTTATGGTTTGTCTCCCTCCCAATCCCATCCTGTTTCATCTATTCTTCTCCTACCCACCCAAGCCCCCATGTTGCATCACCACTTCCTCATATCAGGGAGATCATATGATAGTTGTCTTTCTCTGCTTGACTTATTTCGCTAAGCATGATACCCTCTAGTTCCATCCATGTTGTTGCAAATGGCAAGATTTCATTTCTTTTGATGGCTGCATAGTATTCCATTGTGTATATATACCACATCTTCTTGATCCATTCATCTGTTGATGGACATCTAGATTCTTTCCATAGTTTGGCTATTGTGGACATTGCTGCTATAAACATTCGGGTGCATGTGCCCCTTTGGATCACTATGTTTGTATCTTTAGGGTAGATACCCAGTAGTGCAATTGCTGGGTCATAGGGCAGTTCTATTTTCAACATTTTGAGGAACCTCCATGCCGTTTTCCAGAGTGGCTGCACCAGCTTGCATTCCCACCAACAGTGTAGGAGGGTTCCCCTTTCTCCGCATCCTCGCCAGCATCTGTCATTTCCTGACTTGTTTATTTTAGCCATTCTGACTAGTGTGAGGTGATATCTCATTGTGGTTTTGATTTGTATTTCCCTGATGCCGAGTGATATGGAGCACTTTTTTTTTTTTTTAAGATTTTATTTATTTATTTGACAGAGAGAGATTACAAGTAGGCAGAGAGGCAGGCAGAGAGAGAAAGGAGGAAGCAGGCTCCCCGCTGAGCAGAGAGCCTGATGCAGGACTCGATCCCAGGACCTTGAGATCATGTCCTGAGCCGAAGGCAGCGGCTTGACCCACTGAGCCACCCAGGCGCCCTGGAGCACTTTTTCATGTGTCTGTTGGCCATCTGGATGTCTTCTTTGCAGAAATGTCTGTTCATGTCCTCTGCCCATTTCTTGATTGGATTATTTGTTCTTTGGGTGTTGAGTCTGCTAAGTTCTTTATAGATTAAGATTTACTTTTATTTAAAGAAAAAGGCAAAAGATTAAAGCGAATCTTAACAAAGACAAATTTCTTTTGTTGGCTAACCTGATGAGCTGTTTTACACAATTTGCTAGTTTTCTAACTTGATCCAAGGAAGGAATTTGGAAGGATGGAAAGCATATCACGTATAAAATATCAGCTTTTGATTGTAGTTTTATAGCTAGAAGATTAATATGTGTTGATGAAGGGCAGACTGATAGATAAACGGCAGGGTTACAAGAGAACCCATATTCTCAGCTTCCTCATTTACAAATAAGGAAAGTCTAGTACAAGATTGCATAGCATGGCAAGAAGCAACAGCTCCTCTGTCCATCCAGCCATTAATTTTTTTTTTTTTAATTTAGCAAATGTATCTGTTAAGATGTGTTCATCTGCAGAAAGCCTAATATACACATAAAAGTGGTTTAAAAAATAGAGTTCAGTGATTTAGGTAACAAAAATTCCGATGGTAGGGAAGTTCCTGGATGGTAACTCAGTAAGTCTAATTTCATCAAGAGCCTACGTATTTTATGTCTTCCTGTTATGCTATTCTGAGCCAGTGACTTTTCCTGGTAACCCCTTGGTTTCATGACTACATGGTTTCAAGATGCTGCCATCGGGCCAGACATCACGTTCTCACACAGTCACATAAACTCAGAAAAATGGCAGTCTCTCCTGGTCCGTCTTTTTGTCAGGAAGGAAAACTTTCTCTAGAAAGTCCCTCGTGGACTTCCTCTGCTAGGAAGTAATCACATACCCATTCTTAAATTAATTGTCAATGGGATGGGGGAGAATATTACCATGATTGTTTTGGACTAATTAAAATTCACCTCTGGAATGTAGGAGGAAACTCTTTCCTTGAATGCCTCACAAAAGGAAAAGTGAAAAAAAACTGGGATTCTCCTACGGATAAAGAATATGATAGACGCTAGAGAAATTAAACGAAAATGCCAACCACAAAACAGCACTTTGGGGCTCTGTTCGAACAAGCTATTTGCTAAATGTAGGGAATACAGGAGGAAGAAGACAGGTTCAGGTCACTTTTCATAGAAGATACAGTCTAGTGGAGAGAGGGTAACTGAGCATATCACTCTCAAGAGAGCAGAATATGATTTTTGGATGAGGAAAGTGAATAAGCAGGCTCCAGTATTGTGTGCATGTACATATGGCGTGCTTGACTTTGTCACTTTAAAACAATGAGTGCATTAGGTCCACTGGAAACCACTTTAAATATCTGAAAGAACTGTTGAGTGAAAACCTGAAAACTGTATTTACAGCTGACACCTAAACAACACGGGTTTGAACTGTGTGAGTCTACTTGTACGCTGATTTTTTTTTCTCTTCCTTATGATTTTCCTAATAACATTTTCTTTTCTCTAGCCTACTTGCTGTAAAAAAAAAAAAGAGTATGTAACACATTTAACATATACAATATGGGTTAATCGACTGTTTATGTTATCTGTAAGGCAGCCAGTCAACAGTAGATTAATAGCAGTTAAGATTGAGTCAGGGCTTCTGGGTGGCTCAGAGGGTTAAGCGTCTGCCTTCAGCTCAGGTCATGATCCCAGGGTCCTGGGATGGAGCACTCCATTGGGCTCCCTGCTCAGCAGGGAGCCTGCTTCTCCCTCTCCTGCTGCTGTTCCCCCTGCTTGTGTTCTCTCACTCCGTCAAATAAGTAAATAAAATCTTAAAAAAAAAAAAAAAAAAGCTTGGGGAGGAGTCAAAAATCACATGCAGATTCTCAGTTCTCTGGGTCTTGGCATCCCCTAACCCTCCTGTGGTTCAAGGGTCAACTGTACTTCAATTTTCTTCCAGTGTTCTGCTCTAAATTTTATATTTACACTTCATACTTACAAGTACAAATAGTTGTTCTCCTTTACATTTTACACTGAACATTTAATACTCACATGTCAAATGTACACAAAATTTAAATTGTGTGAGAGGCTATGGTATGTGGTAAGGATGCCCACATCCTAATCCTTGGAGCCTGTAAGTATGATGCTCTACATGGTAAAATGGACTTGGCAAATGTGATTAAGTTAAGCATTTTGAAATTGAGAACTGGCCTGGATTATCGGAGTGAACCTAATCTATGAATGCTTACAAGAAGGAGGCAGGAGGAAGTCAGTAGGAAAGGATGAGGTAACAGAACCAACAGGAAAGAGATGTGCGAGGAAGGGGCCACAAACTAGGGAATGTGAGTGGCCCCTCGAGGCTGAGAAAGGCAAGGGAAAGGCTTCCTGCCTGGTGTCGCCAAAAAGGAGTGCAGTCCTGTCAGAACTTGACTGTAGCCCCGTTGAGATCTGCGTCTAACTTTGGACAACCAGAAGTATGAGAGAATAAATTCAGATTGTTTTAAGTCACTGAGTTTGTGGTAATTTGGTACAGCAGCGAAGAGGAAACTAGTACAGTGTGCTACCACCTTTTATCCTTTTTTATTACTGTTTCTTATAAATACCAGCTTTTGTAGGTTTCTCTAGCTAATCATGACTTTTCTGATGCATAATGTATATATAGTTCATAAGTAGTTGTAATATATGTATTATATATATATATCCTTCTAAGAATTTATTTAAAATTATTTAAATTTTCTTAAAAAATTAAAAGTGGGATCGCTTCTTGACATTTTGGCTAAGATCAAGTATAAAAATTTTAAAGTTGGAAAAATGTTCATAAATAAGCCTCAGTGATCTTTATTTTAGTATCCATCTCTTCCAACAAACTCCCAAAGTTAACTACACTAGGAACAGTCATGGCTAAAGACTAAGATTAAGTCTTCCTGAAAGAAAAGAATTAAATGAAGAGGAATAAGTGAAATGCCACTTCTATTTGCGTAAATTGGAATTAGAATAACTTACTTGGTACTGTGCTTAACAATGAACATTTCGTTGAAATGAGTAGAGAAAGCATTAGTTTGGTTTCGTGTAGGCTAGAATTATATCACACGCAGTTTCATTCTTGCTTGTGTTGAGCACTCATATGTGTCAGACATCATGGTAGGTGATGAGGAAATAGCCCTAATAACACCATTAATGACAACAATAATGGTGACTTCTTTATTTTTCATTTATTGAGCGCTTATTCTGTACAGGTGCAGTCGAAGGTTTCAAGCATACATTAACTCATTACTTTGTTCAACAAACCTAGATGATAGAGCAGATACAGATCTTGCCCTGAAAGAGAGCACAATCGATTATTAAGGAAGAAGGGGTAGACATATCATCAGGTATTTTTTATTGCCATAACAAAATTAAAATCACAATCTGGGAACCCCAGGGAAAATGCACATAACTCAGTCTTGGTAGGGATAGAGAAAGTTTTTCCAATTAGTGATTCTGTAGCATAATTTTGAAAGCAAAATGTGTCAACACCAATAAAATACAAAAATCTCCTGGTTTAAATGCAGCATAGATTTCTTTCTTTCTTTCTTTCTTTTTTTTTTTTTTAAGATTTTATTTATTTATTTGACAGAGAGAGACCACAAGTAGGCAGAGAGGCAGGCAGAGAGAGAGGAGGAAGCAGACTCCCCGCAGAGCAGAGAGCCCGATGTGGGGCTCGATCCCAGGACCCTGAGATCATGACCCGAGCCGAAGGCAGAGGCTTTAACCCACTGAGCCACCCAGGCCATAGATTTATTTCTTAATTCTGCTCCAGGACAAGGAGATTTAGATTTTTTTTTTTTTTTTTTTTTTTTTTTTTAGATTTAGACATCTTTTCATGGTGCCTCTCCTCCAACAGTGATTCTGGGATTACGGCTGCTTCCAAATTGCAACTTCCCATCTTCAAGTTCTCGCATGTGGCTGGGAAAAAGAGAAGGAGAATGAGATGAGATGTAAATACCCTGACACTTATCTGCTTTGACTTATAAATGATACCTCTCACCTGCACTCAAAATTATTGATCAGTACTAGTCCCATACTCCAACTCAAGTGCAAGAGCAAAGAAGGATATTGAACATTTGGTGAACATTACTCTCTGCCACAGTTAAACAAAGTATTGAAAAAGAAGGGGTTAGCAAAAGTATCAGAGGTAAGAAACACAATCATCTGGGCCAGATGTATTTTGGTTTTCTTGAATATGATATGAAAATGTGTAGATGATAAGAACATAAAGGAATAGTCATGACCCAGAGCAATGAAGTTCCCATAGATGTTAAGGCTCTTGGGTTTTATTGTACAAGAAAGACAGAACCCTTAAATATTTCCAAGTGGATTTGAACTCTAGGGACTGTGATTCCTGAGAGGGACAAGATTCAAAGCAGAAATACCTGTTATGAGGTTATCGAATTAATTAGGAGCCTGTGAAGATATTCATCAAAACCTAGGCAATATAATAGGGAGTTAAAAAAAAAAAAAAAGGACAAATTGGAAATATGCTAGAGACAAAATTGACAAGGATATACAAACTGATTAAACATGGGACACTGGGAAGAAGTGAAGAATAACTCCCAGATTTCCACTGTGGGTAACTGGTACTATCAATTTAGACAGAGATTATTGGGGGAAGACTTTTTGAAGACGGGGAAGATGAAGAGATTAATTCCGGACTTCTAAGGTTGAGTTGTCAGTAGGAAATCCAGGTGGAGTCAACCAGCAAGAATTTGGATAAAGGTCTAAAGCTGAGTCCAAGCTCGAGTTGAAGGTGTGGGAATCATAAAAGTCTGGATGAAAGATGAAACCACAAGACGAGGTGTTTTGCCAGTTGTGAAAATGAGATGATCAGGGCTCAGAACTCAACCATGAGGAACGCCAACATGTGAAGTGTATGAAGAAGAAAAGACCCCGTAAAGATGAAAGAGAAGATACTTCCTAGTGTATAATGAGAATGAGAAGCTCAGGGAAGGCAGAGTTTCAAAGAGAGAGTGAGCAATCATCTTAAGTGGTGTCTTAAAGAAATCCAGCAGGATAAGGACTGAAATTTCTCATTGAATTTGGTGATTAGAAGTGTTCCGTGATAGCCTTGCAAGTAAAAAGATTGGTAAGAAGGAGAGATTTCAATGGACTGGGAATTGCTGAAAAGTGGATAAAGTGGAAACAGAGTAGCCACTTCCCCTGAGAAGTTTTGGGATTTGCTCTTACCCCGCAGCTAGAGTTCAAGGTCAAGGTGAGCAGAACCAAAGCCTGAGGCCAGGTCAGGAAGCTGCTTTATGGCAGGGCAGGAACCAGACCAGTTCTCAGGGTCCAGATAGTCACTTATTTCTCAAAAATAAGTGTAGTCTTTCACATGTTTTCTCCTTTTTATGACAATGTAGATGAGTTGCTGAGGGGAACTTTCCAAGCATATATTAAAACACACACACACACACACACACACACACACACACACACACTCGAAGAGATAGACCATTAAGGTGATTTACTTTAAAGGGAGCTGAGCAGAGCACAACCAACTAAGAACAAATGATGCCCCCACTAAATCCTAGTGCATTTCAGACTTTTAGGGAGTACTTAATGGGACCAAGCAGTCTTAGTAAAGTAAAATTGGATGAATGTGTTTTTAAACAGTACCCCATGTCAACATAATTCTATCAAGTGATCTTTTCTAATAAGCAAGGCACTTAGCTCATATTTAAGCCATGGTTAAAGAAATAAAACTCTTAGAGGTACAAAGTTCCCAATGCTTCTTGTGGGGGAGGTCAGAGAATTCCTCTCATGATAGTGGTCCTAAATAAAGGGAAGACCCTGTTTCTCATAGCATGTTCTGGGAACATTAAAAAGCTGTATGGCTCTGGCTTCATGGGGAGTGGAGGAAGATAAAGCTGACCACAGAGGCCGGAACCAGATAATGAAGGGCTTTATATATCATGCTAAGGAGTCTGGACTTTATCTTACGGGTTAGCAGAGAGCTATTAAAGACTTTTAAGTAAGGGATTATCATGATCAGATTTCTATTTTCTGGCAGCTGCAGTGTGGAAGAGAACTGAAGAAAGACAAAGGCTGGAGACAAAGAGCCCAGTTAGTTAATTCCTGTTTATTCTTGTTCTTTCCCCTGTCTTCAGATGCCCACATACCAAGACTCTAGGCACATTCTCCATATGACCTTTCTTACCAGGGACTGCCTCACCCGTCTGGGTTTTTACTGCCTGACACAATGACCACATGCGCTTGTGTGCGCTCGTGTACGGGTGTGTATACGCATGCGCGCATGCACACACACACACACACACACACACACACACCCCACACACCAGAATGTGGTTTTCATTCCTATCCTTTCTAAGCAGAGCCAAGACTTTCTATTGTATTCAGGTCATCCAACAGGTCATGATAAGGAATGACAGGATATATCACTGTATGAAGAAAAGATCCCTTGTCTGTTGGGAAGATATGGAAAGTCCATGGGATTTGGGCAAGGGATGGGGGGATAGAGTTGTGCGAATGTGTGCAAATTATAGTCTAGCTGCTTAGAGGAATTTAATTTAAATGTTCTAGTTTCCATCTCTTTACAGTATATCTCTCATATAATGCATTGAAAGGTTGCAGAATTCTGAAGGGCAATAAGAAAGGAATAGAAGAAGAAAGGGTATTAAAGAGTATACACATGCAAGTAAATACTTTTAAACTGTATCTTGACCTTGTGCAAGAAGGTTCAAGCGAAGAATCGTGTACGCTGTTTGCCGCGCATTTGTTACAGAGGAGTTGGAAAAGGAAAATGGAAGCTCTCCCCCAGAAAAAGAGAAGAGGTAAATACATGTTAAATGCAATTAAATGTTTGCAAATGATGATTCGAAAGCAAACAAGCTCAAAGGGAGGAGTAATGGAAATTATGTATGTATCTGGTTCTAATAGTGCAAGTTTAATAAATGCGGAAGAATAACTAAATTATAGACAGTCCTCGCTCATTGCTGTGCCTTGGAAGGTAAGGAATAATGCAGCCTAAGTGAATTGCCAGAAGATTTTATACTTAAAGGAAAGTAAACTAATGCATGTGAAATCTTTAATGTCAAAAGTATTGTCTTTGGAACCTTTTCTTTTTTTTTTTTTTTTTTGGATCTCCTGGCAAACAAAGTAATATCTGTAGTTTGTTTTTTTTTTTTTTTTTGCCTTCCTCATATTAAAATACAGGAGACAAGTAGAGATGATCTCATTTAAACAGCGAAGTGGAAAAAGGGAGGATCATTTTATAGGTTTTTGAATCACTAAGATATTGTTGAATATTGCAGTTTTGAAATGTGACTTAATCACAATGGTGCGACTCTCATTTCCGAGGGAAACTATGGCATATGCATGTATCTCTGAGATTAATGAAGCTATACCAAACCAAATGGAATCGATAGCTTTGTCTGCACTCCTGGGAGCATGCCCAGGGTCCATTTCCTACCCTGGTGATATCCGTGAGGTACTGAGTCATTGGCTGCATAGAGGAAGCATGAAATCACAAAAGAGAACATCCACCGCTGGAGTTACTGGTGGGCATCAAGGTCGGCAGGCTGATGGAGTAAAGATAGCGAGAGTCAGCTAGAATCTGGGTCGTTCTGGGGTTTAAAGGTACCTCTGTTACTGCTCAAACACTGAAAGCTGGATTCGCTTCGGTTCGTGGTGTCCGAGTCTGATAACTCTCCTGTTCACATGAGGTAGAGCACTAATCCTAATAGGGGTTGCTTCCAAATAGTTTATGAACTTAGTGCTACTTCTATGCTCTAACCTCAATAGCTGCGAGGTGATGGGGATAAGCTGCTAGCTTGCAGAGTGCCAGATTTTTGCGCCTGAGACATTTCTTCCTTCCTCTCCTCGTAAGGCCAAGACACTTAAGTGTTCCAAGTGTCTGGACTAATTAAATGCAGTCCTAGTATGCCCGAGATGTTTTGAATGTAAAAGATTAACAAAAGAGAAAACTTTTTTGAAAGGAGGGAACTGAGACAGGAGAGGCCCTTCCTAGTTGGCATGGGTTTAAGGGAGAGGTAATCTTGAGGTTTTAGGAACATGAGCAGCACATTTTTTTTTTTTTTAGGAGACCTTTGGCTCTGATGGGAAAGAATGAGCAAAACATTTCAGGGACTGTGGCAGCAGCGACCCAGGAAGGCTCACCATGATCCTGGGTGACCCATGAACTGTGAATGGGCTGGCTGAGTAAGTGAGAGCAAGATGAAGCCATCCTCTATCTACCCCTCCTGGCCACGTTACCTCTTATTTCATTTTAGAGCTCCCCATAATGGGAACCCACTGACCATTGTGACCTTTCTTTCCAGATCTGGCATTTAGAAGAATAAATCAGAATTAGCGCTGCCATTAAGTTCCAGACGTGGTATCTTTAAGAGCAAAGCGAGATCGTTCCTGGCAGTTTTAGCACTCGTGACAATATTGCACTGCTAACCTGGAACAGAAAGAATCAATCAGTAGGAGAAACTTGGTGTTCCTGTGGGCAACACCAGTCTCCACAAATATTTTGACTATTACTTGTTCAATCAGCTGGGCGGTGGGAGGTGAGGAAGGAGACCGAGATTTGTGTTTTGGTAACTTGCCAGCACTTCGATGTCAGCTAACCTTTTGAGAAGCAGAAAGAAGATTTTTTTCTAAAAACATTTAGCAGTGGTCAGACTGATGAACATATTTAGAGACACTGAAATGATGTAATAATGGCAACAATGTTATTTTTACAGCATTAGGAGAAAAGGAGGACCACTACCAGCTGCCAAGCTCATTGGTCACATTGATCCCTAATAAATCCTGGGTGAGCCTGCCCAATATTAGTCATAGGAGTTAATCCCCAGAATCTTTTAGGACTTAAGACACATTACTTTTAGTTGGGAGGGTAGGAGAAAATATTCTGGCATGTGGTAAGAGGAAGAGTAATTTAGTACACTTTCTTAATATTTTGAAAAGCTGACCTGAGGTAACTTTTTTTTTTCTTTTTGTGGGGTGGAATGCATATCTTGTACTCTCAAGAGAAAATGGCCATCTCTCATCAGAGAAAAATCAGGGAAGTGAACCAAAAGGAAGAGAAATGTTGTAAAGTTCACATTTTTAAGAAAAATTATTTTTAAAAACTACACGTTGTGGGTGGAGGGGGTGCCTGGGTGGCTTAGCTAGTTAAGTGTCTGTCTTCTGCTCAGGTCATGGTCCCAGGGTCCTGAGCTCAAGTCACATGTCAGGCTCTGCGCTCAGTGGGAAGTCTGCTTCTCTCTCTCCCTCTGCCTGCCACTCTGCCTGCTTCTGCTTTCTCTCTCTCTGTCTCCCAAATAAATAAATCAAATCCTGAAAAAAACAAACTGCGTATGACATCATTTCCACATACGTCGAATTCCTATTTGCCAAAGGCTGACAAAGGCACAATACTGCCAATGAGGGCACCTTTCTTTTTCTAATATAGTTCCAGCTGGCCCTCACACCTCTAGTAGCAGTAGAGACTATTAATATCACTGTTCTACAGATGAGCAAACTGCCATTTACTATGATCAGACAGCTGGTTAATTTTGAAACGGGGATGATGTTTCTGGACTATTAGACTCCAGAGCCTAAGATCCTAAATAGGAGGCTAAACTGTGGAGAACGTCACCTCTTTGCAGGTGTTGGGGACTGACATGGTGGTCAGGGACACCAGGGTGGAAGTGGGAGAGAGATCTGAGCTCTTCCCCTTACCGGCTGCACAAACTGAGGCTCTGAGCCTCCTCTGTGAAATGGAGGTCAGAGTGTTCCTTCATAGAGCTTTTGTCATGATGAAATTATACAACATAGAAGCAATGTCCAATACACCATAGTGTTTGGTGAGGAATAACTGCTTTTAACATGACAATTATTAGAATATACTTATTAATTTTACCTGTTCTTTGACCAGTGATGCCCAACCTTGGGCCTTACTCTAGACCAATTATGTTATTATTTCCAATCAACTTCATCATAGAATATGAACTGTTATCCATCATCCTTTGTGATTCTTAGGATCAGGCTAGTTTGGGGCATAATTCTTTTGGGGTTTGGGTTCCTTTTCTTTACCCCAAACTAGCCAATAACCCAAGTAATTTGTTAAAGGCAATCCCACGCCTCTGCACTCTTTCGATCAGCCCTGCAA
The DNA here is from genome assembly GCF_022355385.1 of Mustela nigripes. Lineage (NCBI taxonomy): Eukaryota > Metazoa > Chordata > Mammalia > Carnivora > Mustelidae > Mustela > Mustela nigripes. The sequence continues at coordinate 141,164,716 of NC_081559.1, forward strand.
ATTACAAATAACTCTTTATTTTCTCCTTGATCTGTAAGAATTAGTGATGCTGTACCAGTACGTCTGATAAGCTTCAGTCTGGTTCTCTCTGGCACCAAATTATAATTGGTTCAAAGCACACATCTAGGAGAAAGATGGTCTGAGTCTTCACAGTGAAATTGCTTTTCTTAAGCAGGTGATGTGCCGAGACCCAGGAAGTATAACCTCTACAAAGGCCGCCCAATCATCTGTCAGTCATTTGAAAGTCAATCCAGAATTTGCCTATTCCCAAAACTGGCACTAACTGCACTGATTTCAATACTTACACATTACTCTCAGAAGTTCAATTGTGACTCTATTAAAAAAAAAAAAAATTGGCTCTTGGTCACATGACAAAATTTCTTAATAAGGAGAGTTTAATATTGCTCTTTAACTAGACTATGTAGTCCTTGAAGTCTGGGACCATGTCTGCCACATATTAAGTATGAATGAAGGATATCAGAGAAAGAGAATTTATGGTCCCTACCCTCAAGGATCATGTGATCGAGCCGGAAAGATATGCAGCTCTGCAACTACTAAGCAACATTTTCCAACTGGCTGTAAATTATAGTGCCCTGAACTCAACAAGTAAAAAAAAATATATAATGTTCAGGATTGTCGTCAGCTCTTTAAGGAGACTCACACCTGAGTTTCATATAATGTTTTCTTTTTTGGAGAGCAAAGCACATCATTACAAATGTTTGCATGAAAGGACAATGATATTGTCTTTTATTTAATTAATTAATTTATTTTTAAAGATTTTATTTATTTGTCAGAGAGAGAGGAGCAAGAGTCCGCACAGACAGACAGAGTGGCAGGTAGAGGCAGAAGGAGAAGCAGGCTCCCTGCCGAGCAAGGAGCCCGATGTGGGACTCGATCCCAGGACGCTGGGATCATGACCTGAGCCGAAGGCAGCTGCTTAACCAACTGAGCCACCCAGGCATCCCTGATATTGTCTTTTAAAGAATATCTTTGTCTAGAACTTGCTCCCAACGTCTCTTCTTTCCTCATGCATGAACGTATGATGTTCTAGCATTTTTCAGCTGTGGCTAGTGATTTATGACTAGGTCAGGAAATTTATTTAGAGGTCATGACCATCATTTTTAAAAAATGAAGTAAAATAGAAAATATCAGAGACAGTAGACCTAATATTAAAAAAAAAACAGTTTATGAAAACTGTGGTATATGGGCCAAGTCACAGTGTAAACCATATTTCCCATTATGACTTATACTTGAGTTGAAAAGAGTTTGAGGAACAGTGTGTCTGGTCAGTAGCAAGGAAACTAAACAGAGACTCCCAGTAAGACTAGAGAAGGGTTTGATGCTTGCAACACATTTTTCCACTGAAGAGAATTACCTCATGTTGTAGTCATATTTTCTTTGGGAAGTTCAAAATCCTGGAGAGCAAAATATCATTCCTATTACTGCCCAAGCCATCCCGAAGACCTGGCTTCGAAGAGTGACCACACTGAGCTTCCTAATCTTTCACACAAGAAGTGTAAGTGGTACCTGCCACTTAGTTGCAGGCAGAGCTAGTTAACTACAGTTCTCCTCAAGGGCATCACCACGCCAATGAACTCCAATAAGCTTACCTCATGGCACTCTCTGGACCAGGAACCCAAAGAGAAAGAACTCAGAAGCCGGCCTTCTGGCAAACTCACCAGTAAGGTAGCTCTCGCTGCCTTACGAAAGGGACAGACAAGAGAGAATTCCCGATGCGTAGTCTAGACAAGGGTGATGAGAGATGTAGAATGTTATTCTAGTGGAAGAGCCACGGAAATAAAATGGCTATTAATTCCCCTCTAGAGAGGAGAATATTCTATATTCTCAGAGAGTACTGTTTGAGATATCACTGCCTTCTGCAACTCACCAGTCATGGCATAGTGTCTAATGGTCAGCCTGGGTGAGGCAAATCCCCTGGGGTAAATAAACAATAGCTTATCAGGGAATCTTTCCTTTACCTTAAGAAACTACAATACCTCCTATGAACTACTCTTTCTTTGTGTCCCCTTCTAGAAACTCTTTGGGCAATTTCACTTTTGCACGCAAAAGACTCTGAATGGAGACATAATATTAACGAAATTAACTCTAAAGTCCTGCCTAAAAAAATCTACTTTTGAATCATTTCTATCTCTAAATTTGCCCAGCCCCATTACGTTATATAATTAGTTCACCTGAGACTGTGCAATGGCAAATACAAATGTATTCTGAATAACAGAACATTATTATGTCAAAATGTCTCCAATTTTAGCATAAATGCCCTTATAGATTACCAGGGAGAAATTATCAAAAATTAAATTTATTGTCTTTTCTACAAAAATCAAAGATTAGCAAAATTTAAGCGAATCAAAGGAAAATATGGTTAGCAACCTCAAGTTCAAGAAAAATTTGTTGGATTCCAAAAAGTATCCCTATCACCAAATTTTCCCAGTTTAGTCATTCATAGCCACAGACAGCTCACTCTAATACCGGAGTAGAGCTGGGGTTTCTTTACTATTCCCATCTTGGGCTGCCTTCTTACCTGAATAAAATTCCTTTAAGCCTCAGAATTTGACTTATTTCGACATCAGAATTATCAGTCAGGACAGAAGCTTCTCCACATTAGTTCCATTAAGATGCTATTTATTATATGGAATTAGAAACTTATACAATAGCAATTTCTAGGGCTGCAGGAGAAAATCAAAAGACCATTTCCAGGAAATCTAGAAGTGTGACTCACAGGAAAGTCACAAAGAACAAAGCCAAGTAGGTAATTCTCAGAAATTCCAGAAGCCATGGGAAGCCACCACTGTTGTTCTGAGCTTCCTGCTTTTGCCAGCTTGTCTTCTACATTTCACTTCACATCCAAAGTGAAGGTTCTAAAAACTATCCCAGCACTTGTCCTACATTTAGGCAAGTTTGAAGCACAAGCAAATGGCCAAGCCTTGGAGGCCTTTATGCAAGTAAAATATCTTGCTAAATGTGAGTACTGGGTAGAAATCTAGACCTTCCTCAATAGGATTCCATGGCTTCATTGCCAATAAGTCCAATATGAATATATGGAATTTATAGCTTGTGAACATGAAGTCAACTGTGAGGGCTCTCCCATTCTGAGTTTGATGCAGATATTTACTATACTGGAGAATAAAGACATCTATGCACTGTGTCCTCTGAGAAAGTAGCACTTACACTATCACTCTTTTGCTGCAAAGTTTAGAAATTTTCTGTCTTAGCTGACTCATCTTTCTTTCCTATCATATTTAAATTCCCATTTTGTAACACCTTATGGCCTCTTTGCATTCAGTACCCCTTTGCCGAACACATTGTGTCTTCTGTCCTAATCACACAGGCTCCATTCGAGGTTTTTTGTTTTTTTGTTTTTTGGGTTTTTTTGACGTTTTTTTTAGAGCAGCTTTTGGATTACAACAATATCGAGAGGATGGTGCAGAGATTTCCCAAATACCAACCCCTCCTCACACAAGCATAGCCTCCCCATTGTTAATATCACTCACCAGAATCGTTTTTCTCCCAAGGATGACCAGCATTGACACATCACAGTCAACAAAAATCCACTGTTTCCCTTAGGATTCACTCCTGGCGCTGTACATTCTATGAATTAGGACCAAAGAATAATAACATATACAGTATCCATCATTTCGATATCATAGAGAGTGTTTTTACTGCCCTGTCCATCCTATTTTAAGAGTTAGTATCATTACTCCTACTGAAACCAAAAGGAAGGCCTGTGAATCTACCTCCTTGATTTCATTTGTTTTGCCTGGACAATCACCTCCAGCAGATGGCTGAACAAAACTGATGCTGGAGTTTTGAGAAGCATGTCCCTCAACGCTTAGGCAGGCCCAATACTTTTGCCAGGCATCCTTCCCTGACTCCTGGATTTTCCTGCATTAAAAAAAAAAAGTGCTTGCTTTTGGCAGACTTGCAGTTTACCGAATTCACACTTCCTACAGGACATGCTAGTGGTTGTAGAGCAAGGCTCAATCCCCAGGAGCAGAAAATGTCAGAAAGGAAAAGTGGCAGGTCCAGCAAAGAGAAGGAGCTTTTCAGGTGGTCGAAAAAGAAAGGGACGAGTTTAAGCGAATTGTGAAAACAAAACAGTCTCCCTGGAATGAACTCGGAGATAAAGAGAACAGAAGAGACATGTCCCCGCACTCCAGAAAAGTTAAGGCAGGAGGAAATATTATTGTTGACATTAAAGGTTCTGACTTATTCGAGACTCGATGAGATGAAGGGCTGAGGAAAATCCCGGAGTCGCGGAAGGATGCGCGGCGCCAGGCGAAGCACCTGGACATAGTGGTCCTTACCGAGGGGATCGGAGAGAGCATATTAGTTGTCACTTATCAGAAACGGTGGCTGGGATTCAAAGAGAAGTGTCAGAGGAAGGGCGGCAGGATTTCCAGAAGCTCCCTAGAGTGATTCTCCTCGAAGGAGCCTGGGTCCAGAAAACCTGGGAGAGGCCGATCCTTAAAGCTGCAAATATTCACATCCTCAGGGCTTGAATCAGCGATTATCGAGCTAGTGGGTATATAACCGAAGGCTAGAGCACCGCGTTTAAGGCATGAGCCCGCACATCCGAATGGGCTGCAGCGATTGTCGGTACTATTCTCTGTCTTCGGAGATAGAATGCCTGGGAAGGAGACAGGTAAGACAAGGTACAGGGACGATAACACCTCTTGCTACGTATCATGAGCAAATCTTTGAATTTTATCATCTGAGTTTATTTAATATTTACAATAATCTCACAAGGGAGGAATGTTAATAATCCGATTTTATATCTAAAGAAACTGAGGCACAGGATTTAAATTATTTACCCATAAGTATATATCAGGTACACAAAGTAACTAAACTTCAAAGTCATGTGGTTTAGTCCCAGAATCCCAGACTCAGACACTGTGATTTCCTCTAACTCCTGTTCAAGTTCGGTGCCACGTTGGAGGTCTTCTGATGAGAGAATGCATCCTGGGTGGGGTCATTCGATGTGGGGATGGAGTGGACGAAGTAGGCACATTTGTTTGAGAAGTGTATGCTTTTGCAATGGCCACAGTTGCCAAACTGTGGAAAGAACCAAGATGCCCTTCCACAGATGAATGGATAAAGAAGATATGGTCCATATATACAATGGATTATGCCTTCCTCAGAAAGGATGAATACCTGGGCGCCTGGGTGGCTCAGTGGGTTAAGCCTCTGCCTTCAGCTCAGGTCATGATCTCAGGGTCCTGGGATGGAGTCCTGCATTGGGCTCTCTGCTCGGCAGGGAGCCTGCTTCCTCCTCTCTCTCTCTCTCTCTCTCTGCCTGCCTCTCTGCCTACTTGTGATCTCTCTCTGTCAAATAAATAAATAAAATCTTAAAAAAAGGAAAGAAAGAAAGAAAGAAAGAATACCCAACTGTTGTATCAACATGGATGGGACTGGAGGAGATGATGCTGAGTGAAATAAGTCAAGCAGAGAGAGTCAATTATCATATGGTTTCACTTACTTGTGGAGCCTAAGGAATAACATGGAGGACATTGGGAGATGCGGAGGAGAAGGTGCCCTCCCTAATGGCCCACACTGACTTGCAAGGTCCATTTTTCCTGTTTATGTGGAGCTACCCTTTTCCCTAAGAGCTTAGTATTGCCCTTAAGAAAATCTCTCTCTTCCCCTTCATTAACTTTCTTTTTTTTTTTTCTCTTTCATTCTCCCAATGATCATGTTCTTTTTTTTTTTTTTTTAAGATTTTATTTATTTATCAGAGAGAGAGAGAAAGAGGGAGAGAGAGCGAGCACAGGCAGACAGAATGGCAGGCAGAGGCAGAGGGAGAAGCAGGTTCCCTGCCGAGCAAGGAGCCCGATGCGGGACTCGATCCCAGGACGCTGGGATCATGACCTGAGCCGAAGGCAGCTGCTTAACCCACTGAGCCACCCAGGCGTCCCCCAATGATCATGTTCTGATAGTTTTTAAAGCAATGTAGTTCTTCCTTGTCACCCTAACAAATGTGATTCCTGAGGACAGGGCATTCCTGGCACAGACCTTTATTTCCCTTCTTAGCTTAGGATTTGAATAAATGCCATGAGGTTGCTTCTCCACCTCAAGCAAAGCTGATCCATCCCTTATTTAACAAGGGCTCCTCTACTGGGTGCTGTTCATTGATGCAATCACTAGCCCTCTGAGTCTGGGTCCAGTCCCTTGAAGGCAATGGGTTGGGCAGAGCTCTTTGGAGACAAACCACATGAATATGTGTTTTGAACCTTTCATATTTCCACCCCCGACACTAAATGAAGATGGGGAAAAAGATTGACTTAGAGTCGTAGCTGTCCCTGTTATGAAGCTCTGTTGCTCAAACAGAATCTAACTGCTTCTGAAACGTAACATCCTAGTTTGAAGGCCTTGATGAAAACAAAAACAAAAAAATAAAAAACCACAATGAAGTTAAAATCCTTCCACACAAGTGGTACCTAGAGAGTCTGCCCAGTGATACCTGACAAAAAGAATCTCTTTTTCCATGATCTGCTCATCCTTTTCTGGGCCTCACCTACAAAATTAGGCCAAGTTGGCCCTGTGGGATTCATGGGCAGCAGCAGTGACACGCACAGTCGAGCCGGATGGCTTACTGGGGTCTGTCCCAACTAGTAACTGGTTACACCACTGGACAAAAACAGCCACACATATATGCTGCCTCAGTGTGCCAAGGTACAACGCTACAAGACCTAAACCTATCAAATGCTAAGTAATTAAGTCTCCTAGCTGTCCCATCAGAAGTAAAGATTAACACACGTCATTTTGGTCCCTGAATATCTGTCCCTGTGTCCATCTCTCAAGGTTAATAGAGTGTGTATCGCTACTTTCTTCTCTCGAAACTATAATTTCGATAAATAATGTTCTGTAACCATAGAACACAGATGAAGATCAAAATATTAGCTTCTTACTGATAAAAACCTGAACTGAAGGATACAGCTTAGGTGTGCATTTTCCTAATTCTTCACTCTCTATACTTTGTCCCTTGCTAACAGTGAGCCGGGCCACCCTACGACACCCCTGGAAAAGCCTCCTGACCTAAGAAGCTTAGCATGTACAGAGAACAGACAAGAACATAGACTTTCCATGGGCAGGCAACTTCAAAGACAGAAGCTGGAATTGCCTTGTATTCTTCCAACCCGTCAGGCAGAAAATCCCATAAGAAGGCATAAGTCAGCTGGGGAGTGGGACAGTCCAAAGGTATGAGTCTCTAAGAAGTTACCTCATGGGAGCATGAGGCCAGATGAACACTTTAGACTTGGCTGTTAAAAAAATTGCGTGAATATTAAAGAACGAAGAAGCTGGGTAGAGAATTATTCACCAAATCACAAGAATGGTTTCTGATATTTTGTCCCAGTGATTAAATGTAAATAATGTGGCAAAAGGCAGAGTAGACATTCATTTAGCACGGCAATATTTGTAGTATGGAAAATAAGTCACATTGGCCATCTAGAGCTAATGTTGATTTTTATTCTTGCCCATCTGTAAGGCATATCTTACTTTATAAACTATAGCATTTTTAATTCAAATTAGAAAATAGTCCCTGGGGATTTTTAACAATAGCTTTCCTGCATATTTTAGTAAGAGTGCAATTCATATGTAATATTTTAAGAGTGCAATTCATATGTAACATTTTCGAGATTCTTCTTGAAAGTGCTTTGAAAACACAATATTGTACAGAAGTATGATATTGTTTTCTGTAAAATTAGAGTTTTATACAGTGGGTTTCGTTCTAGTAAATCGTATTTATCTCAAAAGGTAGATGAATGGGCACCTTCAGTTTAGTAATAGTGATTTTGGAGTGCCTGATCTGCTCGTGAAGTTTTGACTATCCTGGCAGGAGACTGAACTTGATTAGGTTGATGGGATTCATTTTTTTTTTTTTAATTGTTGAAACACAAATGAAACCTGTGTTTTTTTGAAATATGTAAGAAGCATCAATAATCCCAACTACCTAACTCAATTACTATTTTCTGTTTGTATTTGCCTTTCTAGACTCCCTCTATTATGTTCTTTCTCAAGAAAATAATTTAGTCTTATGTACCTTTTCTCTAAGAGTACTTATTTCTCAGCTGAAACCACTATAAAAATCCGCATTTGTGTTATACACCGGCTAATTTCAAAATGTTTTCTACTGCATATGGCTGATAGGATCATATATGGCTGGTGTGTTCCCTTTTCAATAAACTTCTCTCCATTCAGGCTGTCTCCTAATTATTCGGGCTCCTTAGGGACCTCAAATGCTAGTTGTGATTAATGTCCATTTGGAGGTCTTCCCATACCATCTCTTTCATCTTCATGGGAGAGTACTTGAAAAGGTCCATAAACGTCCCTACTATGTAAGAGTCATTCTCCAAAATACCATTATCTGGCATTGAGCTTTGCAATTAATACACTTACGTCAAAACATCATGCTTAATTTCATTTGTGCCATATAATTCTTCTTTAATAACTAACTTTAATTTGAGGATTTCCTTTAAGTCATATATTGGGTGGATAAAATGGAACCAAATTCTCAATCACCTTTATGTGCCCAGACCAGATTACTTTTCTCCTGGGGCCTTTCATATAAGACTAGGGATAAACAAGATGATCTTGTTAAAAGGGACTGGGGTCTGGTCAAATGTGCATATGAGTTCAAAATGAAAATTTCTAAAATATATCTTCTAGGTTCCCTGTTGTTATCAAAGTAATCTCAGAGGTATCTGTGAATCAAATAATGATGAGGGACAGAGGGAAAAAGAGAGAGGTGGAGAGGGGTGGGTGAGTGTGGTAGAAAGAGAAAAAGAATGACAGTTTTCTACTTTTGGGTTAGCAGGTTAGCGGTGCTACTCTCTCAAGAGCCCAGAAAACTCTCTTTTCCTTGGGTAAGGGAGCTGGCAAAACAGCTTCTCTGTAAACTCTATGCTCACACTCTGACCGGTCCCACATTAGTCTTAACCATTCTGTACAGTGGTTGACGAATGCTGCTGTGCTGTTCTACCTGACCCGCTGTTGGAATAAATTATCATCACGGTCCTGTTAGCAGGCCCAGGACAAGATAGTGCTATGACAGGTATAATACAGGAGTAATGTAGACCCAGGTGTAAATAATTAAAGTTGTAATTCAAGCACAGCTTACTGGTGACATCATTTGTCAATGTCACTAGAATCCTTCAATGAAATTACAGCTTTCTATGTAGAATTTAGATGTACACTGTTCATTGCAATACATGAAGAATGTTTCCATTAAACGTAGGTGTTGGATACATTAACATCCCAGGACAGGACTCGATTCGAATAACTGAGCCCCTATTCTCTTTTCTTCTTCCACCAAAGTGAACCATATATTGCTTACTTCTAGACTCAATGAACATAACCTTAGTTTAAAAATGATTGTCTTCTTTTTGGAGGGCGGTTCAGAGAAGAAAAAGCAAGGTTAGAAAAGGTGAAGAGGCCAAGTGGTGGGCACGGATGAGTTAGTGAGTCGAAAAATAAAAGCTGATGTCAGGTTGCTACTATATATCAGAAACTACCTTTAGTTGTATCGTATTTTTGTCAAGATTTACCTCTTACTGGAATGGGAAAAATGTCAAAGGAGACTTTGACTTTCTGTTAACAAATATTGTAAGGTAAGTAAATTAAAAGAATGTAAGATAAATAATTTCAAAATATGGCTATTTCAAAATAGCCTTGGTATAAGGCACAATAAGAAAAAAAAGAGGAAAAATTAAAAAAAATTCTTCTAAATAGAGTTGAAGGGTAGGGTCTATGCTTACCAGTTTTTACAAAGCTTTGTAAATCTGAGCTGTCCATCCATAGATTGTTTCAGTAGAAACTGATCTTGAAAAAGTACAAAAGTCATCCACACTTTCAATCTATATTCCGATCTCTTCATTTATCGTCTGCCTCTTGTCTTCCCCAAAAGAGTATCCTAGGCATATCTCATGCAGAAAGAAACCATATATGTTTATGGGGATTTAATAAGACAACATTACACTCGTGTGAAGTATCTACTACTGTCTCAATTTTTCTGGAGGACAGTTCCTTCCCTTCTCAGAAAGTCTACTTTTAAAGATCTATCCCAGAGCTAAGGTATACACGAATGTTGGTCACTTTCAGCATTCTTTATGAAAAGAAAATTTGAGCACAACGTAAATGGTTGACGATAAGAAGTTGGTTCTTTAGGTTATGACAAACCTATCCAGAGCCCTAAACGATTGTGCCATAAATGCACAGAAATATCTAATGACCTGAGAAAATCTTTGTAATGTGCTGAGTGATGAAAAGAAGGTTAAGAATAGTTTGCACAGTATGATCTCACCTTAGTCTGTTTGGGCCACTATAGCAAAATGCCATTGACTGGCTGGCTAAAGCAACAAACATTTATCTGTCACAGTTCTGGGAGCAGGGAAGTTCAAGAACAAGGCACGACCAGATTCAGTATCTGATGAAGAACTGCTTCCTTGTTCATGGACAGCTGTCTTCTTGTTGTGCCCTCACATGGCAGAAGGCTGAGAGAGCTCTCTGGGGTGTCTTTTATAAGAGCTCTAATCCCATTCACGAGGACTCCACCCTCATGACCTAACAACCCCTAAAGGACCCACCTCCTAACACCATCTCACTGGGGATTAGATTTCAACGTATGAAGGGGGGGGGACAAACAGATTTCAATTTCGCAAAAGAAGCTACATACTTTATATACAATTTTAGATACATAGAAAGGGCTTTGAAAAAACTGTCCTTAAATTTAGGGATTATGAGTAATTATATAATCACAGTAGCTTCATGAACAGTGTGCTCTGTGCCAGGCTCTCTTTCAAGAGCTTCTCATGGACTATTTAATTTAGTGGAATTCTTCAAACAACCAGGAAGATAGGCTTTATTGCCCCACTTAGAAGATAAAATCAAGTACACAGAAATTCAGAGGTCTACGCAAACTAACAGTGGTAGACATGGGGTAGAACCTTAGCACTCTGTGCTGAGAACACATTTTTAATTACTATATTATAGCAACATCCCAACTTTTATCCAGGTTTTATACCTTTGGCCAAATTTTTCATGGTAAATATGCATTATTTACTGGAAAACAATCTAATCAAATCTTATTATTAAAATCATACTTAAAAATCATACTAGATACTGTAAAGGAAAAGAGAAAAGTTCATAAGTACTATAGAATAATATTTCCATTTCAAGAAATAGATGTTCTGAAATCAAATTGATGGATTGGAGTTTCCTTAAATTTCCTTCTGAGTTTTAATAAAACCATGCAACCGATGAAATAATAAATGACAACATTTCTGCCTTCCTAATTACCTTTTTATTTTTTATTTTTTTATATAGATGATCGACCCACCCAAGAAACATGATATTTCCATGAAATGACTGTGTCTGTGCTTGATTGCTCTCTTCCCCCTTGATTTTCCCTTTCCAAAGAAGCCTATACACATCATGGAGACACATGACTTTTTCTCCTTATAAATAAAGAGAGAACAGAGTACAGAAAATGACACCATTGTAGAATTAAGCTTATCATCCTTCTTTCAAAAAGAATTGGTCACAATTTGCTTTGTTGGAGTGATCTGTCCCTTGTTACAGATTTATATTGCTCTGTGGGACTGTGTTAGAAAAACATTATTATTATTAGCAGTAGTAATACTTGGCAGCAAGTCAGCACATTTCATCAAAGACTCCAAAAGCTTAGCCATCAATCAAACGTGCCTTGGTGTGCTCCTGGGAGGAGGTGGTATTATTTCTGTTTGGAACAGAGGTTAAGTGACTTGCCCAAGGCCTTGAAGCTAGTGAGTTTCAGAGTTGGGAATTAAACCCTGGAGACTTGACACCCAGCATCCCACTCTCCTTCCTGGAGCACATGCCCTCCACCTGTCTGAAAGATGTAGGGATAAAGAAAGCATCTAATAGAAAAATGTCCTGCTCCCCAGCATGTGTGCTTATACTCAAGCTTTGCTGGCATTAAATTAGAAAAGCACAAGTAATTTCCCCCAGAACTTGAGCTGGTAGTTTTCAGTTTGGGCACTTGTTCCATTCATTCCTTCATCAAATATTTGTTTAGTGCTACCATGTGTTAGCAATAATTCGGTGGTTGTGAGCATAACAGCCATGACCTGCAGGGAGTTTGCAGTCTAGCAGGAAAGAAACACTAATAAACATACTGCGTGATGTTGCTTACCATTTGCTGCTGTGTCATGGTCCACATTTGGAATCTGGATTTTTTTTTAATATTTTATTTATTTATTTGACAGACAGAGATCCCAAGTACACAGAGAGGCAGGCAGAGAGAAATGGGGAAGCAGGTTCCCTGCTGATCAGAGAGCCCAATGGAGGGCTCAATCCCAGGACCCTGATATCATGACCTGAGCTGAAGGCAGAGGCTTAACCCTCTGAGCCACCCAGGCGCCCCTGGAATCCGGATTCTTTAGCTATGTATTATGGATTTTAAGGATGCAGCATCTGTATCACAGCAATCTAAAGTCATATGCAGTATCTGTCTATCTATTCAACCTCAGAGGTGGTATTTTAATTTTAAATAAAGTATAACTAGGTGATAATCACTCTATCATTTTTTAGAAGTTACTAAGAGAGTTTAGAATTAGGGACACCTGGGTGGCTCAGTCAGTTAAATGTCTGTCTTCTGTTCAAGTCATGATCTTAGGGTCCTAGGATTGAGTCCCGCACTGGGCGCCTCACTCAGTGGGAAGTCTGCCTCTCCTCCGGCTCCCCCTGCTTGTGCTCTCTCTCTCTCTCTCTCTCTCTGACAAATAAATAAATAAAATCATTAAAAAAAAAAAAAAAGAAATTTTAGAATTCGAACATGACCCCGAAAGGCAAGACTATTTTTTGTTATCCCCCTTTGGTGTAATAAAAAATAACAATTAGATCTAAAAACCTATGATTGGATTTGAGTTTTGAAACTTTCAGAAGTAGCAGTAGCATGCAGTGTTCCTGGTTCTCATTGCAGGGATGGTTTCATAGGTTCATACATTTGTCAAAATTCAACAAATTTTGCACTTACCATGTTCACATGTATTGTATTGGATATGAAATTCATCTTAAAGTTTATTGAAAAAATATGATGTAAATATAACATTCAGGAGATAATTTTTTTTAATTAATAACTGAAGTGGATTTCTTTTATTTATTTTTTTTATTAAGCTTTAAATTTTAATTCCAGTATAGTTAAGATACAGGGTTATATTAGTTTGAGGCGTACAAATATAGTGATTCAACACTTCCCTACAACACCCTGTGCTCATCACAAATGTCCAATGTCCTCCTTGATCTCCATCACCTGTTTAACCCATCCCACGCCGACCCCACCCCCCCCCACATCCCTTCTGGTAACCATCAATTTGTTCTCTATAGTTAAGACTCTGATTCTTGTAGCATCTGGGTGGCTCAGTTGATTAAGTGTCTGCCTTCTGCTCAGGTCATGATCCTGGTCCTGGGATTGAACCGCACAACAGGTTCCCTGCTCAGGGGGGTGTCTGCTTCTCCCTCTGCCCCTCATCTGCTCATTTTCTCTCTCTCTCGCTCTCAAATAAATAAATGAAATCTTAAAAAAAAAATCTGTTTTTTGGTTTGCCTCTCTTTCTCTGTGTCTCCATATATGTCTCTCTCTGACTGACTTATTTTGCTTAGCATAATACTCTCTAGCTCCATCCACATCATTGTAAATGGCAAGATTTCACTCCTTTTTTATAGCTGACTAATATTCCATTATATATTATATATATAATATATATATTATATATATATTAATTATATATTAATTATATATTAATATCCATTATATATTATATATATAATGGATATTAATATATAATGGATAATAATATATAATGGATAAAGAAGATGTGGTGTATATATATATATATTATATATTACCTAATTTCTAATATTAAAATAACATTAGAACACTTTTTGCCATAAGATGAATAAAGAGCTAATACAGATGAAGATTGACTTTGTCCTCTACCCTGTTCCTGATCTCAAAGAGGGAAGAGGAATAGGCTAAAGTTGTTGTTGTTTTTTAAAATCTTTTTATATCGTCTTCTGTGTGTGGTATGAAAGAGAAAAAATCTCATGATGACATATGGAACTCTTCAGTTCAGGGTACTGGTCTACACTATAATTTGCACCATCTGTGTTCTTATACTTTATTTTGTCATAACAGATAAACCCCAAACTATTTTTATTAACCTTTGTTTTATGAATCCCATTATTTTACATGACTACACTCTACTTTTTTTTTTTTTTTTAATTTTTACTAGGCTCTCTTATCACTCTGGAGTAAAATTAATCTTTTTTTAAAAAATTTATTTATTTATTTGACAGACAGAGATCACAAGTAGGCAGAGAGGCAGGAAGAGATTGGGGAAGGGGAAAGCAGGCTCCCTGCTGAGCAGACAGATTGATGTGGGGCTCCAATCCAGGCCCCTGGGATCATGACCTGAGTCAACGGCAGAGGCTTTAACCCACTGAGCCACCCAGGCACCCCTGGAATAAAATTAATCTTTAGTTAGAATTTCTTTTTCGTCCAGTGTCCTGAATCATACATTCTGCGAAGGTTCTTTACATAATTGCCAAAGCACGGAGAAGGGTAACTGCTGGAGTCCGATGACACGTCCTCATTCCTGCTGTCTTTTTTTGCTCTTGTTGCCTGGTCCTTTATTTGTGACTGACTACACGATTCCTTCAGCTCTTGTACCCGGCTGCAGCCTTGCTCTCCTCCCTTGGCATGGTAAACCTAGTAGGACTACATATAGACTTTACAGTCTCTAAGATATTCTTCGGCCACATGGAATTATTCTACTATTCTCATGTAATGCTAAGTAGCCAGTAAATGATGTGAGACTATTTTGAGTCCTTAGGCTTAGACCATGTGGAAAATTAAATACATGTAGCAGCAAGAGGGGTAAAGAGGTAGCAGAAGCAGGTGGATTGTGGGGACCATGATGACCTGGAGAACAAATTGTCCTTTTGGAGGAGGAGGGTGTTTTCCATTCTGGTGAAAAACTTCTATGTGCAAATGTGGACTGGTGTTCACAGATTTTCTGAGTTTTCAAGAAAGTAGACAGAACATTTTAATGTGAAATTTGCCAGCCCTAGGCCATAACTAGCCTGTGGGTGGTCATAACTGTTTTCTATTGCTGTTGTAAGAAATTATCACAAACTCAGTGGCATAAAATAGTATGAATATATTATTTCACAGTTGAGTAACTGAGAAGTCTGCCATAACTCACCAGGCTAAAATCAATGTGTTGAAAGGCTATGTTCCTTCTTGAAAATTCTCAGTGATTCTGTTCCCTTGCTTTTTTCCAGCTTCTTGAGGTCATCCACCTGCCTTGGCTCATGGCCCCCTTCCTCTACCTTCAAAGCCACAAAGTCATACCTCCCTGGCCCTTCTTTATTGTCATAGCTCTCTCTAACTACAGTTGGGAAAGGCTTTCCACATTTAAAGACTCATTGATTAAACTGGACTATGTGGATAATCTGGGATAATCTCCTCATCGCAAGGCCTTTAATCAAAGCTAAATTTTCCCAGATGCCTGGGTGGCTCAGTCAATTAAGTATCTGCCTTTGGCTCAGGTTCAGATCTCAGGGTCCTGGGATCAAGCCCCACATTGGGCTCTCTGCTCTTGCTCTATCTCTCAAATAAATAAACAAAATCTTAAAATAAAAAAATAAATTTCTTTTTGCCATGTAAATTAACATATTGACAGATTCCAGGGATTGGGATTGTAGTGCTGGGGGAAGGGATCATTATTGTGTCCACCACAGGCGCCAGTTGTGACCTCTGACCTAAATAGTTTAGGACATCTTCTCTACTTTGGGATTCTTTTTACTCCCTAGAAAAAGGCTATGGGCTTCTTAAGCTTTCTAGTTTTCCGGGTCCTGCCAAGTTGCTGTTACTCCTGGACAAGTGAAGATATGTATGGAGCGATTTTGAAGGCTCAGGCTCCCCAGTCCTGGGGCCTACAGGTGCCTAATATTTCCTTGCTGACTCTCTCATACCAGGAGTGGCTCTGGTCTTGGGGAGCAGGGCAAAAGTCTTACTCTGGCTTCATCTGAGTGCCTTAAGTCCCGAGTGAATTTAGGCTAGGCTTTGGCAAGCTTATTTCAAAGAAAGTCACAGTTTGTTTTTGACTGAGGGCTGTGGATATTATAGGGTAGCAGGGTTTGGCTGCCCTAATGAAAAGAAGATCATCAAGCAACAGAAAATACTGAAGGGATGGATTAATTAAAATTCCATTATTTAGTAAAGAAGTTTATTTGCCTCTATTCCCTTTAAATGTGAGATTTGTACATGTGTGTTCAATAATAAGTAGACAACATTTAATTATTAAGGATGAGATTAAAAAACAATTAGCAAATATGTGTCCTGAAGGTCCTTTGTTTTAATCATAAAAGCTTATTTTATGTTCAATTTTCTGTTCTGCTTGAATAAAATGGTTAATTATCATGAGTCAATAATAATACATGAAATTTATTTTCCCATAATTTATGCTATTATGTTAACCTTAACATCTCGTAGAAAATTCCTTAATTCCTTAGAACAGGTCAATTTTAAATAAATTAATATTATTTCCTTATTTCCTTTTAATATTGGAAGCTCTATTTGCAATACCTTCCAATTTCCAATTTGCTGAAAGTCAATATTACTACTAACACTACCTTTAGGATGGTTAGTGATTAGAGAACAAGATCCAATATTTTATTTCAATTGCAGTTACTTATGAATGTGTGAAAAAACATTCAACCTAATTAATAATTAAAGAGGCAAATTAGAACAAGGACATATCATTTTTCACTTGTTTGATAAAGAGTTTTCAAAAGATAATAAAATCCCAATTGTCTATTGGGACAATAGATTATTGGGACAATAAATTAGGAAATTATTTATTTTGGATGTCATTTTGACAATAAATATTATAAAAGTTTTAAAGTGCATGTATTGGTTAGAGTGTCAGGTAGGTCCTCAAACACATAACAGCTCAAACTCCATGGAAATTTATTTCTTGTACATGTAACAGTGTTGAGTCAGTGACCATGTGAGTAGAGCACTTCTCTACACAGTCCTGCCAGCATCCAGGCTGACAGAAGCCACACTAACTTTATTTTACTTATTTTTAATTTTGTTTAAAGATTTATTTTATTTATTGAGAAGGAGGGGCAGAGGGAGAGAGAATCCTAAGCAAACTCCCTGCTGACCATAGAGCCAGATGCCGGTCTGGATCCCAGGACTCTGTGATCAAGACCTGAGCCGAAATCAAGAGTCAGACACTCAACCAACTGAGCCACCGAGGTGTCCATCACCAAATTTAAATACAGGGCTTCCGACCTGTCCCAAGGAACACTGTCACTCCAAAGAACTGAAAAGGAAAAAATATGTATGGAGAAGTACATGTAAGAGGTTGTGAGAGTCACTGTTGCTCTGACAGACGAACTGAAACTCATTCTCATGATCATGTACAAGTGCAGTGTAGACATGGAAATGTAACCTGGCTATGCCCAAGACGAAGAGGAGAAGATGGATTTTGGTGAGCAGGTCAAATTCGCTACTCTATTATATATAATGTTTGATCCAACATTGCTACATTTATCCTAAGAAAACGCAAGGTTCGATCTATGAACTACAAAGTTGCTTATTCAAGCAATGTTTATAATGGGGAACAACTGGATACTATTTGAATGTTCAGCAGTAGAGAGTGTACTGATCAAAAATTCAGGATGACATATAAGTCATCAGGAAGAATGGAATATTACACAAGAACAAATAGAGCATCAAACAGTGCTATGGATAGATATTGGACTATGCCCACAGAAAGCTATCTGTGGTATACCATTAATTTCAACAACCAGATTATGAATCGTATGTAGTGTTCGAGCTAGTTTTTGTAGCAACATAGACTCATGCGTGAGAAACACACTGGAGTAACAGTCACCAAGCCTATCACAGTAGTTACCTCCAGATTGTGGGACAAAAGGCACTTTAATTTCCTTTGCTTTGCATATTTGTTGCTTCTTCTTTTTATTTTTCCAAAATTACCTTGTATTTATTTCGTGGCCTTCTAGATTCACAATTAATGTTGGTCCTCCTGTAGAAACATCTAAGCACATTACTTTCATTTGTTTTGCATGGGTTACACAGATGACCTAACCTGAAAACCGAACTTATAGCTGGTTACCCGTTTGCTCCTAGGCGACCTGCTTGTGAGCACTACCTCGCGCTATGCGGGCAACGTTTGCTGGTGATGGGACATGTCACCAGGCTGTTTTGCTGGCACAGTAGCTGAAAGTACTTCAGAACTGTTCTTTTAACTTGGGGTAACTTGTTCATATGATCAAAAGCAGAGTGTGTCTTCCGTGAGTACCCAAACTCATTGGACTTCTCTTGGATCATGGAGAGCACACCCCCTCCTGGTTTTCCAGTGAAGTGTTGTGCAACTCTACAGAACAGAAACGGGCACACTGAGAATGCCGCTTATCGTGAACGAACGGGACACACCTCACGGTGACCTTGGGCTTGCTTCCAGGGATCCACATGCTTTCTTAACTGCAGAACATAACTAATTTTCCAGTAAATTCTCAATTAAATGTTTGTTCATTTAGTATCAAAGTGCCCAGCTTTTAATGTTCTTGATCAGCATGGTTGTTTGTCCAAAAGTCTCTTTGGTAAATCAGAGAAGAATCCTTGTTTAATGTTCTCAATTTCTTCCTTGGAAAACTGCTCTGGAGCACAAAATATATATTTATAATTGAAAACATTAGCAATTTAAAAATTTATAAACCTTGGAGAGCAATAGTTTAAACAGTCATTGAGGATCTATTAACATTAATCATTATCCTATCTGCAAAGAACAATTCCCTACGAAGTTATAAAGATGAGCAAAGATCAGCAAATGGGGCTTTGGTGGGGTGGTGCTCCACAGTAAATCTTCCTGAGGCTTGATAGGGTCTCCATGTTGCGCACTGCTCAAGAGCTCATGACCAAGGGGCTGTACCAGGGCAGAGATCCAGACTTTATTCCGGATATACGAAGGAGAACTATCCTTCGTAGCACACAGGCTCTGTTTGGCTTTGTTGTCCTGGGTGTTATTTAAGTGTGAAGCTGCAATACACTTTATTAAGCTTTTTTCAGTTAGAATAAAAAATTTCTCAGTACAGCATTGAAGGTTGGGATGAACACGAGCCACTTATTGACCTGGCCAGGGTGTTTGTTCATTTAATCATTTATTCATCCATCCATCTATTCATTCACCCCATGTGCACTGGTTTCTGATATATGCCAGTCATCATACTAAACCCAAGAGATGCAAAAGTGAACCTAAGGGACCCTGCCTTTGAGTAATTTACAATCCGGTGGGGGCATCTTTGGGGAAATGATAATTAACAGGGAACAGAAGCACAAACAAGGCACACTATGAAAAACTGCTTGATTCCCAGGGTCTAGATGACAGGAAAATTTCTCTGGGGTCAAGCACTGAGCATTATTGAAACTGAGTTCTAAGGTTCTGGGAGCCTAGTTGTAAGGAAATGCCCATGTTTAAACATTCTCTAACTAATGTCCCTGGTTTCCTTTCAACCCTTTACTCCCTAGATCCTCACCTCTGTTTTATTTAGCTTGAAACTCAGCTAGTGAGCTTTCACGTGAGTCCCTCACTCACCCAGTAAACTCTAACACTGCACTATCAGAATAGATGAAAAGAAGATTGTAGAGTGCAGAGTATCACGAGTGTTCTGATGATATTCCAGTATTTGCATTAAGGGAGCATAAATATTTTTAATCAGAATTCAGAAATTCCTTTGTGCCCAGACTGATTTTTATAGGAATACCCAAAGAGATTTGGTAAAAGTATCATACAGGATCAGTGGAAGAAGATGGATTGATCTTGGCTGGAAAGAGTTGAAATAAAAACTACAAGTTAGCATAGGTCATGTATTTCGGGGCTTTTTTTTTTTTTTTTTTGTAGGTATATATGATTCTATAAAATCGAATTTGATGAACTCTTTTTAAAGTGACTTCTAAAGAATGACATTCATTCTTGTGCAAAATAGAAAGGATCCGTTTTTTCCCTCCCTTAAACAGGAGTGTAACAAGTAAAACAGAATGCCAAAATATTCTAGTTAAAATGCACGATGTCAGAAATGGAACTTCATTGCTATTATGCTAGAGCAGCATGGTACCTAAGAACAATGGAACTGGAATGAACTTTTCCAGGCGCGGTCTGCTTTTTTGAGCACGGCGTTTTTCTTAGCACTAATTTCTCTGATTGATAGCAATACCGACAGTGGGAAGGAGTTTATGGGTATTGTTAATGACAAGCAATGGAAGCTTTTAGGTATTTCTTTTTGTGACTTTCAAACTCATATGGTTTGAGGACCTTTACTAAGATGAAATTCATCGAACTTAGAATGGAAATCTAATATGCTCCATTACACCTGAATGCAAAGGCAGTCTTACAACATTTCTGAGGCTAAATGGGAGGCAGTTTATCAACTGCAAGTGTGACAAAGATGAGACACCATCGTGAACATTTCTTGCTCTCCCCTTTGTCTGTGACTGGTTACCCAGACAAAGCTCTCCCTGATGTTAGTGGTGCTGGGTCAGTATTAAACACTGCACTCAATCTGATGCTCGGCAAATGAGATTATTGTTACAAACAGACAGAAATGAGGGCTCCTGGGTGGCACAGTCAGTTAAGCAGCTGCCTTTGGCCAGGTCATGATCCCAGGGTCCTGGGATGGCGTCCCATATCGGTGGCGGGGGGGGGGGGTCCCTGTTCAACAGGGAGTCTGCTTCTCCCTCTCCCTCTGGCCCCTCCTCATGCTCTCTCTCTTTCATGTGCATGCTCTCTCTCTTTCTCTCAAATAAATAAATAAAATATTTTAAAAAAGACAGAAATGATGTACTTAAATTCTAGGAAATTACATTAACATTACCATAAGTGGGAAATCAAATTGTCATTGTCTTAGAGGATTAGAGAAGAAAAAACAAAACAAAACAAAACAAAAACAAAAACCAACCAAAAAAAAATAAAAACTATTTATACCAGACACATCATAAAATTAAGTTACCTCACATAAAATATGAGTTACTGGAGTCCCAAGAGAAAACCATTAAATATAGGCATATACAAAGATGGTTTTGACTCCAACAGAAATGAAATGAATTCAGGATCCCTGTAGGTCATCACAGAAAAGTAATAGTTACTAAACAGACCCCCATAATGGTAGAGCAGCCCATTTCTGAGAAGTCAAGGACTCTTCACTGCAGAAAATCTGGTGACAAAAGGAAGGGAATAAGGAGATGAGAGAGGATGTTCCAGGAACACCTGTGCTAAGTAAACATCATTTCCCATTGCCTAAGTCCAATTCTGATTACTTCAGTCCTTGGAGAAGGCTCCAAGTCCAAGAATTTGATAAGGAAATAGACTGAAAAATTAAACATGCATGTGAACTATTTACAGGTTTGCTAGCCCAGAGAAATAGGATGGGAAGCAGACAGCTTCAGTGGCAAGTTCAAAATTGGCTATAAATCTTTAACAGGATGTCTAAGGCTCATGTTGAACATGGCATACTAGGATCAACTTTAGAACTAAGAGGAGATAGATATATCTGTATCTATGGATGTATCTATATCTATATCTATGTATGTATATATACATCTATATCTATCTATATCTATATCTATATGTATGTATCTACATGTACGTATAGATGCATACATATAGATATAGATATATCTGTAGAGAGAAATAGAGAGAGAATATCTTTTATTAGTTCTCTCTCGTTGTTGAGAAAAATTGCAACAGGGAGTTGACACCCATGGGAAAGGCCTATTACTGGGGAATAACATTGTTGATATTCTCTGCTTTGTTACTGTAAAGTGTTTAAACTATTAGCTGCTTTGCCAAAGTAAAGAGGGTTATGTTCCAAACACACAAATGGGGTCAGAGGAGAGAGCTCATATATGTGCTCGCTCTTTAGTCTCAGGCTGGTCCTTTAGCCTTTGTCCCTTTCGTCTTTCTATATAGCTCATTGGAAAACCATCCAACCTCCCTCAACAGAAGTGCTAATAGCCTAGGGATACTCATGCCATCTCAAGAGGTCATCTGATACTGGAAGACAGAGCGAGTGTCCATACACTTGCAAGAGCGATCAGGCAATGCTGGAGGTGCTGGTCTTAATGCTAGGGGCATCGTCTTATTGGCCCTGGGCATTCTGCACTCTGTTCTCATGTGCTCGCAGCAGCACATTTTGAAATGGTATGGCAGTTCCCGTACTAAGTTGTTATCAAATGTTGGAAGTTCTTTCTACATGTAAATTTGTTCTGAGATTCAGCCGAGCCAGTTACATTTTATCTATGTTTTCACTCATTGATACATATTTTGAGAACAAACACTATAGTGGGCAGTGGGTCTGATAAGAGATTAGAAGAGAAAATATTTGCCCAATCTTCAAGGATGTAACCATCTAATAGAAGAAGCAGATAAAGAAATAACATTTCCGTATAATGTGACCAGAGCTGTAAAGGGTCACGTGAAGTGTTTTCAGAGTACGAAGGATGGGAGTAGCAGACTTGATCTCAAAGAAGTTGGAGGAAGGGGCACGGAAGAAGCTGCAGGACATTGCAACTGGGTTTGAAGAGCGAGGTGGACAGAGTTCAGTCTGTGGAAGCCATGTGAGGGATGCTCTTATGTGAAGTTAAAGGAAGAGCAAGGATCCAGAGCAATGAAAAAAACAGCTATCTACAATAATTCAGATTTTTAGCATGGGAAAAGAGAGTGATAAAGAAGAGGTTGGAAGCATAGGATAGTCCTTAGCTTAAATGCGCTTTGAACACAATTCTAATGCCAGGTCTCAGCCTGTTAGCTCATCATGGAATCAATTCAGTGACTCACCTTCCCAAGACTGCACTCTTGCAGTTGTATTATTTCCTCTGAACGTAATTGTTTTATCTTTCTTCTGGATCATCTATCAACATATATAAATGTACCACCATTTACTCTCTAAATAAAAATTCTTTCTTAATGTTAGGGCTTTCTCTCCTCATCCCTCTGAGCTACTCTCTGTATCTGTCCATAGCTAAACCTTACAGATATTTCTCAAAATTACTTTTTTTTATAAATATTTTAGCCTTTACCAGTTGTGACAGTTACTTTTATGTGTCAAATTGACTAGATCACAGCATGTTAGTCAAACATCATTCTGGTTGTGCCCATGAGGTTTGTGGATGAGATTAACATTTGAGAGGACAAACTGTGTAAAGCTGATTTCCCTTCCTTATGTGGGTGGGCCTCATCTAATCAGGTAAAGGGCTGAACAGAACAAAAAGCCTGACTCTCCTGTAAGTAAGAAAAAAATTCCTCCTGCCTGACTGACTTTGAACAGGAGCATCAGCTTTTTCCTGACTTCGCATTCTAAGAAACATCAGTTCTTCTGGGGTCTCAAGCTGTTAGACTAGAGCAACACCCTGGGATCTCCCAGGTCTCCAGCTTGCCAACTCGCCCTAAATATCTTGGGATTCGTCAGCCCCCATAATCATGTGAATAAGTTCTGATTGGTTCTGTTTCTCTATACAACCCTGACTTATATACAAGCTAATACTCTCTGAGTCTCTGTTTCTTTATCTTTATGATGGAGTTAACAATATTACCTACCACTGGATTTATTACAAGAAAGTGTTACTAAAATGTTTATGTGTGTAATATTCTAGCACTAAGTCTGGTGAAAATAATTGCAAGCTTTTACTACTCTTTGTATTTTCTGTCTACATTACTGTTTGGGTTTCTTTGTTTTATGATCATGATATCTCTCAGGTGTGCCTCACATCTTTTAGGATCACTTTTTTCCCCTCTTTTTCCCAGTTATATCTAAGCAAACAGTTTAGCAATGTGCAACACAGCAGCAGCTTGCCTCATCTGTACCAAGTCTCACTCTCCTTTTATTAGATTGATGGAGGTATAATGGACATACAACAAACTGAACATATTTAAAGTGTAAAGTTGGGTAACTTTTTCTTTTTAAAAACTTTATTTATTTGACAGAGAAAGAGAGTGAGAGAGAGAGAGAGAGAGAAAGCACACAAGCAGCAGAGGGAGAGGGTGAAGCCGACTCCTGGCAGAGCAGGGAGCCCAGTGTGGGACTTGATTTCAGGACCCTTGGATCATGACCCAAGTCAATAGCAGACACTTAACCAACTGAGTCACCCAGGCATCCTCAAAGGTTGTTTTAAAAGAAGTCCAAGGGAATTTCCTGACATATCCATAACAGCGAGCAGCCTGTGGTATACCACAGGATTGCAGAAGCTGAGGAGTGTATTCTGTGCATCAAGCTGGAGGAAAGGAACCATCCAATGTCAAATGTTACCACTTCTGTGAGATATTCTACATGGAGGGGATTCCTGAGGAACAAGTGAAAGGCAGAGCCAATCTGAAGTGACTATCATTACACTGAATGCAAGGGACTGAACACTTTCCCTTGAAGACTGAGAATAAGGATACTCAGCTTTATACTGGAAGTCCTAACCAGTGCTATGCAACAAGAAAAAATAAAGGAAAGTACCTTCAATAGATAATTCCAGCGAACAACCCAAATGCTTACTACCTTGTTAATGGACAATGAAATTTGTCAAGTTCATACACTGGAATACTATTCAACAATAGAAAGGGGAAGAAAGTACTGATACATTGATGAAATACAAAAACAGTTTTTTTTTTTTTCTTTTAGAAGAATTTTATTTATTTTATTTGAGAGAGAGAGAGAGAGCACAAGGGGGGCAGGCAGCAGCAGGGGAGGGAGAAGCAGGCTCCCCACTGAGCAGAGAGCCCAACATGGGGGTGGATCCCAGGGCCCTGGGATCATGACCTGAGCCGAAGGCAGACAGTTAACCAGCTGGGCCCACAAAAGCATTTTGTAAATTAAAGAAGCCAGACACTAAAGATCAGATACTGTATGGTTATATTTCTATGACATTCTGTAAAACACAAAACTAAAAGGAGATTAATCCGTTTAGTCGCAGGATGGGAGTGCAGGAGAGATTCGAGTAGGAAGGGACTGAACGGAACTTCTGGAGGTGATGGAAAATTTGTCTTGATTGAGGTGGTAGTTACATGTCGGTACATGGTTGGGAATTTTTCTCAAGAAATTCAATAAATTTCACTTAAAAAGTTAATTGTGCCAAGATTGTAATAGAGATACGTAAAATGGGTGGGGAAAAACATAGACAGGGGAAATATAAACTGCAATAAGGCGATGGAATGCTCTGATAAATACGGGGTGTCTACTCTCCTATGTGACATTTAGCATCAAGTGGCCAAACAATAAAATATTTGAGCTTTTGAGGCTGAAGAGGATGTTGGATTATGTTACATAAAAGCATCATTACACCCATGTTTCTGTGCACATGACTCTACGCTCCCTGAAAGCAAAGATTTGATCCCATGCATCATATTTTCTGTTGTGCTTAGTACAGTGTCTGGAAATCCACTGGCACACTGTAACTGTTTCCCGACTGATTGAACATCTTGAGCGGAATTCGTTTTAAGTTCCCAGACTCCATTTGCAAGATTACTCTTCATGAAAATAAAAATGGAATTTAAAATTTGTAGATTTCCACATCAGGAGAGTAACATAAAAGTAACAACCAATGACTAAAAAGTGTTTGGATGGGAAAACGGAGGTAAATCTGAAGCAAAGGGAGTTATCAGTAATAAGCAGTGGCAAGAATTTTGCGGAGGGAACTGCAAAAACAAAACCAAGACCGTCTCTCAGTAATGAAAAGTAATCTGGAGGATTTCAAATTAAGTCTTAGAAACCCTAGAGATACTAATAAGTGCCCTGTACAAGAAGCTCCTAGACTCGTGTAGGAGAAGAGTGTGGAACTCATACAAGAGTTTCAGTCAAATTGAAAGACAAAAAGAGGCAAGAAACATAGACTGCCCAGGAGGGCAGCTTACCTCTTTTTCTAGCTTACCTGGGTAAGAAGTTTCATTGATTAGGAAAGAATATGAAATTATTATTTGAACTAAATTTTATGTCATTATACTTTATTTGTATTTAATTCTGCCTCCTTATATTAAATTCGACTCCTTTTTTGCTCCTTTTATAAAGTCCCAATGATAGTTACTCCAAGTTTAGGTACCAATATAATAGGATGTAGGCTCTTGAGTTGTCTCACATGACGCTGAACCAGGCTGGCATCACAAGGCAGAGAAAAACAAGTAAGTAGGACTGCTTTGGGGGCTATCACAGTAGTCAGATTTATTTCAGACTAGAAGGAGATTTCCCTAAGACCAAGGGTTTTACCTGTGGTTCAAGAATCTAGGTCGGATCCATGTCTACCAATTTCTTACCAATATTTTTAATTTCCTTGCTCAATATTTCTTTTGCAAATGTTATTCAGACCTGGATTAATTTAATGTTTTATTTTATTCTAATAGTATCCCCAAAGAGATGTTATTTATCTTTCATTTTCTTTCACCCCTCCACAGATTCTTTTTATTTTTTTTAAGATTTTATTTATTTATTGGACAGAGAGAGAGAGATCACAAGTAGGCAGAGAGGCAGACAGAGAGAGCAGGGGAAGCAGGCTTCCTGCCAAGCAGAGAGCCTGATGTGGGGCTCGATCCCATGACCCTGAGATCATGACCTGAGCCGAAGGGAGAGGCTTTAACCCACTGAGCCCTCCAGGCGCCCCACCTCCACAGATTCTTATGGTCCAGCTACATAAAAATGTAAACACTTTGCAGTTACCTCTGCAAATCATAAATAATGATTCATATGATGAAAATTATGTTCAACCAGTCTCCCCACCAAAGGCAGATTTGCACACTTCCTCCTGGAAGCGTGTTGGTCTCCCAGCCTGGATGAGTGTTCATCAGGTGTGTTCTTTCTAATTTGGTGCTTATTACAATGAATAAACACATATTTATCTTCCCCTCTAAATAGACTATAAGTATATGTGGCCAGGATCCAAGACTCTATTACTCAGCTTTATATTCTAGAATGAAATACAAAGCCATGCTTATATTGGACACTCTATCAATACTCACTGAAAAGAAATGAATAGTCATGAGCTTTAATTTCCTTATATTAATGATTAAGTGAAAGGACTAAGCAAACAGAACCTTACTGAGGCTGAGTAACTTGTATCTTTTTTCAAGAGTTTTCTTAGTCAGCACCCTCTAGGGTCTGAACCTACTTTTATTTTTGTACCAGTTAAGTACAAAGTTAAGTAAAGAATAAGGCCAGACAGAGCATACGATAAATTCTCACGGATTTCTTATAACCTCCCACTAGGAAACTAATAAGCTGAGGCAGGGGAAGTGGTAGTATGGAAAGAATAAAATATCCTCTGAACAATGGCTCTACTTAAATATTTCCTTAATAAATGCCACAGCATTTGGGAATTCATTAAAGGGAAGAACTCTTTTCTATATGTTAACTGCAGTTTCAGCAATAGGAGAGATAATTAAGAGATTCTTTGAATGAAACCCAACTTTCTCAGCAGCAGACTAATAGCTATGGTTTTCCTAAAAAGGGCTTTCCTAATAACCTGTAAGCTTTCCTAATCCCTGGTTCAGGCCTGTTTTCTGTCTATCGATAAAAATAGAACAGTTCTAGAACCCAACTCAAAATGCTTAAAATTTAGAATCTCCTTTAAAAGAGAAGACAGTTTGGCTAATAAATCTCTTCACTTGCTGAATATTTTTTCTTCCTATTCCCTATTTCTTGCCCATACAGGGCTCCAATTCAAGATAGAAATTTCTAGGGCACCTGGGTGGCTCAGTGTGTTAAGCAGCTGCCTTCAGCTCAGATCATGATCTCAGGGTCCTGGGATCAAGTCCTGCAACAGGCTCTCTGCTCAGTAGGGAGCCTGCTTCCCTCTCTCTCTCTCTCTGCCTGCCTCTCTGTCTACTTGTGATCTCTCTCTGTCAAATAAATAAATAAAATCTTTAAAAAAAGATAGAAATCTCTAGGACTATACATTCATAAGATTTACCCTAAAATTGGGATGTATTTTAAAGAACTTAGATAATTTAGTTTTTAAAAAAATCATTTGTAAACTGGGGTTCCTGGGTGGCTTGTCGGTTAAGTGTCCAACTCTTGATTTTGGTCATGATCATGGGTCACAAGATTGAGCCCATGCCAAAGTCCGTGCTGGGCTCCAACCTCAGCAGGGCATCTGCTTGAGATTCTCTCTCTCTGGCTCCCTCTGCCCCACCTCCAGGCTTTCTCTCTCTCTCTCTCTCTTTCAAATAAATAAATCTTTGAAAAAATCATTTATAAATGTTATTTGAAAAAAGAACAAATTTCAGATCACTCAAATACATTAAAATACAGTAAAAACATGATATCTGAAAAAAAAAATGTAGACCTCAGATTTATGAGATCTCAAAATTGGGAAAAGATTATCCATGTATTTGGTCACAATATCATTAGCATTGTATGACTGTATGGAATGTCCCAGGTATAAAAAATGAAACAAAGATGTTAAATAATTGTCTGGATACAAAAAGAAAAGCGTTGCATGATTAATTCACATTTCTCACAGATAATATATCTTTTTTTTTTAAAGATTTATTTTTTTTGAAGATTTTATTTATTTATTTGACAGAGAGAGATCACAGTAGACAGATAGACAGGTGGACAGAGAGAGAGGCAAGCAGGCTCCCTGCTGAGCAGAGAGCCCGATGCGGGACTCGATCCCAGGACCCTGAGATCATGACCTGAGCTGAAGGCAGCGGCTTAACCCACTGAGCCACCCAGGTGCCCCACAGATAATATAT
This sequence comes from Mustela nigripes, assembly GCF_022355385.1. Taxonomy (NCBI): domain Eukaryota; kingdom Metazoa; phylum Chordata; class Mammalia; order Carnivora; family Mustelidae; genus Mustela; species Mustela nigripes. The sequence goes on from NC_081559.1 coordinate 141,193,524, forward strand.
CTTAAGATAAAAATTTAAAATGCTTACATACCAATGTACTAAAAACAAAGTGAGGGAGAAAACAAATAATTATGTAAATGTTCCAAGCTCTCATAGAACTTCTACTTATAACATCTAAATTATTGGGCAAAAGTATTTTGGGTTGCCTGATAATTTCCTCTGGTCTTCATTTTGTGAAATTACATCTCTATGTGCCCAATTCCATCAATACTAATGTAGAAGAGGGTGTTGGAAATTTATATAACAGCATCAAGAAAACATAAAGATATTCCAACTGAACTTATTTCAGGTGAAAACGATTTCTAACTTCAGGAGATCTTCATGATAAAATAAGAACCCCATCAAAGAGTGAGAATTTGGGGGCACCTGGGTGGCTCAGTGGGTTAAAGCCTCTGCCTTCAGCTCAGGTCATGATTTCAGGGTTCTGGGATCAATCCCCACATTGGGCTCTCTGCTCTGTGGGGAGGCTACTTCCTCCTCCTCTCTCTCTACCTGCCTCTCTGCCTACTTGTGATCTCTGACTGTCAAATAAATAAATAAAAATTAAAAAAAAAAAGAAAGAAAGAGAATTTGTTCTCTCAAGTAAGTTTTCCAGATAGTAGCTACACTTTATTATGCTGTGGTAAGCACAGCATAATAGATTGGATTGCTGAATCATTATGTTGTCTGCTTGTAACTAATGTAACACCATGTGTCAACTACACTTCAGCTTAAATTTCTTTTTTCCATGAACTTTACACTAAATCAAATTTTAAATTTGGCACAAATGCCAAAAAATATTTGAATACTTTGATCAACTTTCAACTTTTGAAAGTAGGTATTTATATGTATATATGGATGTGCAAATGGAGCGTTTTATTCAACAAATATTTGTATACAAATGTGATTTTGATCTTATAAAAGCATTTGTTGAATAAAGTTTTCCATCTGCACATCCATATATACTTACAAATACCTACTTTCAAAAATTGGAAGTTGATCAAAGTATTCAATCAAATAAAATAAAGTGATAAATAATAAAAAGATTTAATCAAATTAAAAGAACATTTAGGGAGTAGAATGCTTCCCTTTTGTTCACGTAAGACACTAGTTTTAACCCCAGCTATTCATGAGAATTATACAGGAGATTCTAAAAGTCTGATGCCTGGACTGCTCAAATTAAATCAGAATCTCTAAAGACAGGCTCTACTTAGTTTTCAAGTTCTCCAGGTGATTTCAGTGCATGTCTGATCTCAATGTGCCACCATCGAGACTCACTGACCTAGAACAAGTAAGACAAAATGAGATGAAGTTTTCAGTAATTCAACAGGTAGAATCAACACAAGTGGAAGGAGCAATTAAATGGCTTACCCTCTTGACCTAGACTTTCCACATGCATTCTCTAGAAGCTGTCAGTCTTTCAGAAGTTCTTGTGTGACTTTGAACAAGTTACTTCAACTCTTTGTGCCTCAGTTTCTGATCTGTGGAATGAGGATTATCATATAAGGATTAAATGAATTATCATCTGCAAGTATTTAGCAAGAGTCTGGCAAAATACAATGTAAGTATCATATGTTTATTTCTTCACTTTTTTAAACACAAGCAATATATGCATCATGGGGGGGAGGAATGAAAGCATATATATGCCAAGAAGAAATATTTATATACCCAGAGATCATTGTTATTTCTGTTTAGGGTATATGATTCATAACAAATATTTATACTTAAATTTGTAATATCTGGAGTCAGACAAAACTTTTTTGAATCATAACTCTGTCCTTTCTTGGTTTTGTGGATGCCAATCATATAAACTGTCAGTGGATTTTCTTTGGTATTATATCATTTGACTCCTTCTTTATGTGTTTGCATATTATGTTTATTTTTAGTTTCCCCACTACAGAATGTTAAATCTCCAAAGAGACCATAGGAACATTGTCTTGTTCACCCATGCTGAGCCTCCAGTGTCTGCAAAGATGTGTAAAGCCCTGCCTGGGAACATGAAAGTTGTTTGACAAATATTTGTTGACTGAATAAATGCTTAGATTAAACAGGCATTCCTTGCCCTCAAGATCATATAATTCTGTATTTGGAATTTTATTTTTATTTGAAATTTATCACACAATGTTGTGTTTTTTTTTTTTTTCCTCAGCAGTATCCCAGCTGTTTCAATATCGCTTATTGAATATAACTGTGGCTATTACATTTGAATTGCCACCTTTATCATATTTTACATTGTTACATATATTTGGCTCTGTTCTGGGCTTTGTACTGTTGTGCTATCCTATGACTTAATGGACTGTAGCTGCATATTGCCTTTCATTCCAGAAAGAGCACATCCCCCTTACTGCTCTTCTTCAGAATGCTACTGCCTTTTTTCACATGCTTCTTTTTTTTTTTTTTAAAGATTTTATTTATTTATTTGACAGAGAGAAATCACAAGTAGATGGAGAGGCAGGCAGAGAGAGAGAGAGAGAGAGAGGGAAGCAGGCTCCCTGCCGAGCAGAGAGCCTGATGCGGGACTCGATCCCAGGACCCTGAGATCATGACCTGAGCCGAAGGCAGCGGCTTAACCCACTGAGCCACCCAGGTGCCCCTTTCACATGCTTCTTGTTCCAGATGACCTTTAGAATAACTTAGTGTAGTTTAAATATTCAAAATAAAAACTTGATTCTTATTTTACATGTTACACAAATATTAATTCAAAATGAATTATAGAACTACACATAAGATCTAAAAACACAAGAGCTAGAAGATATATGTTGGATGAGAATATAAGACAAAGTCTTTAGACAGGATACTCACAATCATGGAAGAAAAACATGGTAAGTTAGAAATCAAAATTTGACTTTTGCTCATCAAAAGATGCAATTAAAGAGATGAAAAGACAAGCCACAGACAGACAGAAATATTTGCAAAACACATATCTGGCCAAAAATTTGTATCCAGAATTCCTAAAGAACTCTTATAATTCAATATTTAAAAGACAAAAGAATAACAAAAAATGAGTATTTTAAAAAAGACACAAATAATCAGTAAATACATGACAAGGTGTTCAACATCTTTGACTGTTAGGGAAATGCAAATTAAATCTCAAATTACATAGTACAACTCTAGAAAAGCTAAAATTAAAAAGACTTAATAAGGAGGGAGATAAATGGAAATTGCATATATTACTGGTGGAACTTCAAAATCAGAGACAGTCTGGAAAACAATTAGGTAGTTTCTAATAAAAGTTAAACAGAGGGGCACCTGGGTGGCTGTCAGTTAAGCATCTGCCTTCAGTTCAGATCATGATGCCAGGGTCCTAGGATCATCGGGCTCTCTGCTCAGTGAGGAGTCTGCTTCTCCCTCTTCCTCTGACCCTCTCTGGGCTAACATGCTGTCTCTCAAAGAAGTAAATAAAATCTTTTTAAAAAAATGTTAAAAAGTCTATGCAAAGACTTATCTACTAATATTCACAACAGCATTATTCACGATAGCCTCAAATTAAAATAACCCAAATGACTGTAAGCTAGGAAATGAATAAATAAACTGTTGTCTATTTGGGACACTATTGGGATACTATTAGGAGTAAAAAGGAATGAACTACTGATAAATGCAACAATGTGGATACATTTCAGAATCATTATATTAAGCAAAAGGAGCTAAACACAAAAGATTACATTCTACACCATTCTGTTTACATGAAATTCTAGGAAAGAATAAATTGTAGCAAGTGAAAGAAGCTGTGGAGAGGAGAGGTTGACTGGAAGAGGTGGTGGAGGAACGTTGGAAAGTTCGAAAGTTAGATTGTGGTGGTGGCTGCATGACTCCTCTTTTCACCTAAAGTCATCAAAATGATGACTGAAATGGTGAATTTTGTTTTATGTAGATTACATTTTACTATAGATCAATACACTGTGAAAGAATTATCTTGGCATTTTGCTATAAATTATGTACATTGATGAAGTGTTGACATCTAGAAATAAACTACAATGATATAAGATATAGAAAGATAGATGTAAATATCTTATTGTTTTCTACATAGAGAAAGGTTTATTCCTGGAACACTTAGATCTTGCTTATTGTTTGATATAGGCTTTATTTTCTGTCATATTTGAACTTATTAGGAACTGAATTTCAGTGGTGAAAGAAGACTTTTTTTTTTTTTTTTTTTTTTTTTTGCCAAGGAACTTAGATTATAGTTAGTATATAAGAAAGCTATTGAGTTCATTATGCAACCAATTTAATGAAATCTCTTGCTAGTTCTAATGGTTTTTCAGGTAATTCTCTTGACTTTTTTTCCATGTGGATAAATCATATCATTTTAAGATTAAAAAAATTGCTCCTCTCTTTCCAGAATTGTAAGACCTTATTTCATTTTCCGATTGCATTACTTAACATGTCCAGAAAGATGTTAAATACTAACAGTGAATTGAGTACCTTTGCCTTATTCTTAACTCTAAATGGAATTACTTTCTATTCCAACATTAAGCATGATGACAGTTATTAAGATGACACAGATGTTTATATCAAGTTATGAAACTATTCCTCTATTCATTTTTGCTAAGATTTTTTGGCAATATGAATATATATTAAATTTCTCAATTGCCTTTAAATTGTCTATCAAAATGATCTTTGATTTTGTTCCTTTGACCTATTAGGAAATTAATTATATTGATTACTAATATGAAGTTACAATTGAACTCTCTTTTTCCTATATTTGGAAATGGTTTGGTTTATTTGTTATCACTTCATCTAGGATTTCCATCTATTTTCAAAAGAGAGATAGTTTTATTTTCCCACACTATCTTTTATTAGGTTTTGTTAATAGGGTAATTTCACTATTACAATTCTTATTTATATTCAGTTAAAAATTTTGCCTATTACTCTAGGGACATTTAAAAAGAATGGAATTTACCTTTTTTTGAAGTTTTGAATAATTTAATTATAAAAGAGTAAATCACATGCCTTTGGAGAAAATTCTTTTACAGGGTTTTAAATACCATGTTTATTGATCTATTTAGACTTTTTCTTCTTTTTTTCTGGACTCAATTTTGGGATTTATATTCTCCATAGATATCATAAATTTCTCAAGATTTTCAAAATTATTATTTAATTTTATTTATGATATTTCCATATACTTAAAAAATCTGCTCATTCAATAACTTTGATTATATCATACCTCCTTGTTCATAATTTTTTAATCTTTTCCCTCACAATCGCATTCGTTTTCTCTGTCTCTCTGATGAACCTCATCAGATGTTTTTTCTTTGATTACAAAAAAAGCTTTGAATTTATAAATTTTACTTTTTTGTTTTGTTTTCTCTTTTTATTTCTACTTGTATTGCTAAGAGTATATTTCCCTTCAAAAATATTTCGATGTGGTTTAAGATTTGGAGCAGAGGATTTTGGTTCACATTTTTAACTAAATAATGAAATCCTGATATTAATTTGGGCAGCAATAGGTTTTGTCTAAAAACCACATTCTTCTCTCTCCTTTGTAGTTAGATGTGACCATGTCCCTAATCCTGGGTAACAAGAAAGGTAAAAGAAAGGTGGTGGGTGGGGCTTTCAGATAGGCTTTTTAAGGAAGTTAACTTTGCCTTCCCTACTTCCTCCTGCTGGAATTGTGAATTTAATGGCCAGACATCTCATAGCCAGACATCTTAAAGTCACCTTATGACTTTGAGATTGGAATCCATGTTCAAAGGATTGTAAAGAAGGATAGAAGAAGGAACATGGGTCTTTAATGTCTTAGCAGACCTTCAGACTGGCTTTGGAATGCTTACCTCTGAATTTTTTTTTTTTTAAATGAGAGAGAAATATACTTGCCTCTATTATCCTGTTCTCACCAAGATCTATTCTCAACATAAAAGCCTCATTTACTTTTTTTTTTTTAAAGGATTTTATTTATTTATTTGACAGACAGAGATCACAAGTAGGCAGAAAGGCAGGCAGAGGGAGAGGAGGAAACAGGCTCCCTGCTTAGCAGAGAGCCAGATGCGGGGCTCAATCCCAGGACCCTGGGATCATGACCTGAGCCGAAGGCAGAGGCTTAACCCACTGAGCCACCCAGGCACCCCAAGCTTCAATTACTTTTTTTAAGGAAAAATCAGATTACAGTTCCCCTTTGTCCTACTTCCTATTATTTGTCTCGATTTCTATATTGTTGATTATTTATGTTGGCTCTTTTTGGTTTAATACCTTTGTTAGCAATATTTTTGACTATGCTTTAAATTTTGGTCCTTCTGTCATTTAGTTTTAGGTACAACTTGTAAATTCCTTATTATAAAGTCTAACTCTTTGTTTCAATTCCCTGTTTACTAATAGTTAACTTTTTTGAATACTAATGATATGCATTTTGCCAGCCACTTATATTTTTTCTTGCTTTAATCCTTGAAACAATCATAGACTTTGTCATAAATTACCAGAAACACTCTTTTTTTTTTTAAAGTTTTTACTTATTTATGTGACAGACAGAGATCACAAGTAGGCAGAGAGGCAGGCAGAGAGAGGGGGGGAAGCAGGCTCCCCGCTGAGCAGAGAACCAGATGCAGGGCTTGATTCCAGGACCCTGAGATCATGACCTGAGGCGAAGGCAGAGGCTTAACCCACTGAGCCACCCAGGCACCCCCAGAAACACTTTTATCATCAATTTGCAGATGGGGGTACTGTGGCAAAAAGGGTGAAATGATTTGCCTAAGATAAAGTATCTGGTCAAATGTGGAAAACATTTGAATCCAGCAATTGCTTTGCTGCCTTGGAAAGCCCAAGACTTATACACATGTATTATGGGAAGTACTATTTTATTAGTATTTATAATTATATATCTTGGTCAATAATTTATCTTTTGCTTTGCTCGAATTTTCCCTTAGTCTCCCTTCATCTCCTGAAAGCTTGTACTTGTCAGAGATGATCTGGAAGAGCAGGACTAGTCCTTTCTAGACCAGAACAGCTTGGAATAATAACATGGTTGTCAAGATGTTTACTACTTCATGTAGGAAAAACCAATGAGCTATTAAAGTCTTACAAAGTGAAATATAAACAAAATGTAAGTGTAAGTCTCTAATTATTGTCTAATTTGTGAGTCAGTAATTTAAGGTCAGTACTCACGAGCCACTAAATATTTGTCTTCCTTTTTCTTCAGCATATATGCCACAGGTAATATAACTAGGGTAGCTTCTTGATTTCCCCCTCTTTTTGAAGACTTTTTGTAATTCAGTGGTATTCTCATATATACGGAGTCCCTCATTAGAACATTACAATGGAGGTGCCATGCATTTGGTCAACTGAAAATATACTAAGAGCACAAAAATGGGATAAAGATCAGATAGGACAGATTCTTGGAGACTAAATTTTTGCAAGCTTATTGTTTTGGTAAATAGGCACTTACTCACTAGATATAGGTGATTATCAATTTCTTCTAGGGATGAAGTAATAAACGTTGCCTTCATTTGTCCCCTGCTTTGGGGACAGGGAACTGTCACCTTGAAAGTGAATAAACACTATTTACATTCTTACATAAATCTGATCAAGAATTATCAAGGAGAGGAAAAGTTTTAGCTCAACACACACAAAAAAACTATAAATAACATCACTCTCAATCTTTAGCATCAATAGAATATTTTATAAAATATTACTCATGTCATTCTGATTAGAGATCTCAAATAGCATATTCTTTGCATATAATTTTGCTTTTGGAGGAAGGAGTTAGATAAGAAATAGTTAGAAATAAAGAAGAAAACCGAGTATTAAGATCAGTGTATGAAAATTATGAAAGAAGATCAAGGGGACAAGAGACTATTTTAAGCAGATATCATCAATTTCAAAGTGTATTTCCCTAGATTTGGCTTGACACACAGGTGTGACCCCAGAGTTAGAAAATTTTTATGTATCTGAAGAGATGATGTAATGGAAGGTATATAAACTAACCTATTTAAGCTCAAAAGCATTTTGTCGTTGAAAGTGTTTTAAAAAAAGATCACCTTTCAGAGTTATTTTGCAATGGAATTGACCTAGAATGAAGTTTATGACTTCTGGAAAATTAAAATTTTAGATTTTATGTTTTTAGTTTATGACAGTTTCAAGTTTTGGTGACAGCCACATTAAAAATCAGGACAGAAGACTGCTTTTTGCTTATGAGCAAAACGAAGAGAAAGATAATGCAATGACCTTCTCTTCATTCTCTTATGAGTAGGATGAAAGTGCAACTTTTCTTTGAAAGCAATTATCCTAAACCACAGCCTAAAAAGTTTTGAATTACATTTTAAAACATTAAATGAATACAAATGATTCCATATTTAAAAGATAGTGTTTTTCCACAAGAAGAAAATAATCGGTGTCAAAATGTCAACGACATTCAATTCAAGCATCCTATCATTAATGGTATTCCTAGACATGGTGGGGCGAGACCATAAATAAGATATCCTCTTTATCTTCAAGAAACTTTCAGTGGGGGAGACAGACAGAACGTAAGTAAATATAAATTAAAGTAGAAAAAATTCCCAGACTTCTTTGCAGCTGCATCCCCCTCCATGCCAAACCCTTCCCCTGCACACAAAAACTCACACCTTATGTGGTGATGTTCCTCTAGGGTGGGTCCTTGGCTCTCATCCCCTCTAATACTATATATTTTCTAAGAAATTAAATTTTTAGGCCAATGAATCTCATATTTACATCCAACACAGAGTTCTCCTTGGTCTTAAGTGTACCTTAAACAAAAGTTTCCCCAAACTGAAAGTATCTTCTCCCCTAGACCTGATCTTACAGTGTTCTGCCTTGGTGAATGGTACTACCTCTCATTAGGCATAATCCCAAAGCATTGACATCGTCCTTTCTCGCACCCTCCATATCAAACCATCTCTAAGTGTAGATGATTTCATGATCTCAGTATTTCTCAAATATATACACTTCTCTTTATCACTACCACAACTCTAGCCACAAATTCTCACCTGAACTACATAAACTTCATAGTTTTATGAACGTTTAGTCTGCATCTAGTTCTGTCATCCTCAGATAATTTTCCATATTACCATCAGAAAGTTCTTTATAAAACTGTGTCACCACCTTGCAGAAAACTCATCAGAAGTTTTCCATTTCTTAGAATTATGACAAAATCTGGATGGACACTCACTATCACAACAGATTCTCTCACTTAAATATGCCATCATCATTTCTGCCATGAAGATTTTTGCATTCTCAGCTCCTCTACCTGTGACGTTTCTTTCTTCTTCATCCAGTTAAGTCCTAGTAGTTTTTCAGATTTGTTTGCCTGTCGATTCTTCAGCCAAGTTCATCCCATCTTAGTTCATGTCACTATTTCCTTATATTTTGAGGTCATTATCTGATTAATACCTGTCTTCTCCACTATCCTGAGCACCATGAGAAGAGAAAGTCTCACAGGACAAAGCAGAGTGCCTGGTTCATTGTAGGTTTTCAATAAACATTTGTTGAATGACTTCCTGGATGGAGGAATGGAGGAAAAGATGATTGAATGAGCAGAGAATGATCAAGATGAATTAAGTAAAGGGAGAGTTGATTTAATTCTGAAAGTAGGACCAGGATAGGTTTATTGAAGTGATAGCATTTGAGTGAACCTAGTAGACTGAGAAGCTGGGGAAAGTTCTTCTAAGCTAAGGGAAGAAAAGTCTTAAAAAGAGTATAAAAGTATTTAGATGTTGGCATCATAAGTTAGCCAGTATGGCCAGAGTAGGAATCTTTGAGGCGTTATGTAAAGAGCATATGATGACATGCTAAAAATATATTTGGTTGGAAGTGAGAAACCAATGGAGATTTGGAGGAGAGATGTGTCATTATCTGACTGTTGAAAGATGAGTTAATTATAAGAATGGACTAGAGAACCAAGAGATCACAAAGAGAAAAACTAGTTGAGAGACTACTTGGGAAAGAAAATGAATGTCCCAGCTAGGGCCTCGGAAGTGAACTTGGAAAGATGAAAAGGACTAAATGCATCTCAGAGACTCAAGCAATATTGTGGGTGGCCATATAAATGAGGGGAGAGGGATGTGATGAGGTTGGAGATGATTTTGACTTCTCTGACCTGGTGTGAGTAGGTAGATTGGATACATGTATAGAACCATAGTGAGGAGAACCAGGATTAGAAAGAATATTCCTGGTGAAACAGGCTCAGACTGGGAAAAAAATGAAAATTGGAAACATCAGCATAGCATTCTTAGAGATGATTGGCAGGTAATAATTGCAGTCTTGTCCTTAAATCCTGGCAAAAGAGTCCTTGCCCTGGAACCCACAGCTGAGAGGTGTCTGGTTTGGACAGTTTGGTGAGGACCTCACAGGTCCAAGAGGTATGTGTCCTGAAGTCCACTGCCCATGAATAAATCTACTCCGGGTTCCTGAGAGCCTTTCATATCATGATCAAATGGCCCCAAACCCACTTCTGGGTTCTGCACCCAATGAGGAGGGTGCATTCTCTGATGTATCTCCCTTAGGCTCAAGAGATGATCAAAGGTTGTAAGGATTTGGTCGCACCCTTTATCTGAGGCATGGGGGTCCTCACGGCTATCCATGAGGCCTTATGTGGTACTGGATAAGGCCAGAAGGTGAAAAAGAAAAGGAGAGGGGACAAGAGTGGAATAGTTGCCCCCTTCTATTATTCTGGAGAGGAATTCCCAGAAACATAAGAGGCTTAAATTTGAACCTGGCCTTCCAAGTTTTTATGGAGGAATACTGGTCAGAATAGAAGAATCAATTATACATATTTTTAGAAGTTTGTTAGATGGGTTTATAATTTTAACATATTTAGAAAGATGATATGCCAACTTCCCTTAGTACTCTTGAGCCAAGCCCTGCAAAGATTGAGAGAAGGCTTGCTTAAACATTCAACATTGGGCATCTGTTAAGATATCAGGACTGGAGATAGAGACTCCAGAGTAATCAGCACAGAGGAATTCACGGACACTGTTTATATGGAAGAAGTCTCCTTTGGACCAAGAACAGACTGACAAGTCATTATGGAGGATTGGATGTGGGACAGACAGAAAGAAAGGAATCAGTGAAGGACTTCACAAGAGCAGTCATAAATGCAGAAGGCTGCTCACATGCACAACCATAGCAGGATTATTAATAGTATCTTTTTATAGAGAGGTCAAGCTGGATGAGAACTAAAAAGTGACCAACAGATTCTAAATGACCTTTTAAATAATTGTGGCAATGATATTTTATGAGTGGTCATAAGATCTTAAGGGATTAAGAAAGAAATGAGATAGAGGAAAGTGAATTTCATAAGTGATGCATATTCCATGAAATATTTAGTAGTGAAGGGAATAAAAGAAACGAATGGAAAAAATTTTATTAGAAGAGGAGACAATCAGACTTATAGCCAATGGTGTAGAAGACATGGAAGATGCAGGAAAAGGTAGATAATTGATGGAGCAAGTATCAAGACATTTGGGAAGTAGCAGTGTTCATAAAGTTAAAGTGAGTTAAAGTGAGTGGCAGAGTTAGCCTAGAAAGTAAGGCCTGCCATTATAAGTAAGTTTGGAGAGAAGTAAGTGATAGAAATTAAGAGAATTTGTACGTGGTGAATCTTCATTTTTTTCTGTGATGTACAGTAGGGGTAATAAATAGGGATATATGGATGGCTTAAGAAAAGCAGAAAAATATTAAATAATATAAAAAGAGTAGCAAGTTAACTAATTAAATTAATTAATGAGTAGTATTGGCCTAACGAAGGCTGACGTATGTCCTGGTCATCAAATAAGTCAGGTTTGGTGATGTCACTTTATGACAACCTCATTCAGAAAGTCAGGGAATTCAAAAAGAGAAAGTGGATTTTTAGTGTTTTTCCATGTTTATTTGACCACCTAATATTTGTTGTTTTGCCTGAATGACTTAGGAGAGAATGGAAACTTTATTTTTGGAAACTGTACAGTGGCATTAGTACAAAGTCAAGTAGTCAAGAAAATTTTGAATACTTGTGAATAAACAGTTGAAAGTTTTCATGAGGGTCGGGATGAGTAGGAAGGAGAGCAAAATCAGATTGCAAACAGATCAGGAAGAACTAAAATGTCTCTGCAAAATCTGCCTTGACCAACACAATGTCTAGCAGAGAATAGATCTTTATTTTTTATTTTATTTTACTTTATTATTTTATTTTTTTTTAATTATTTTTAAATTTTGAAGTAGGTTCCATGCCCAGAACGGAGCCCAACACAGGGCTTGAACTCATGGCCCTATGATCAAGACCGGGGGTAAGATCAAGACTTGGACACTTAACCACCTGACCTACCCAGGCACCCTGAGAACAGGTTTTAAATAACTACTTGCTCAATAAGTTAATGAATGAGGTTGGTCTGATGATAATTAATGAGTCTGATATAAATGAAGATGAGAGTAGAGAGAAGTTTGAACTGGAAGACCTGAATGGAATTACAGAGAAGACTTGGTAGTAGTGCAAGATTGGCTGTGGAAAGCTCAACAGTAAGGGCAGAGGGAAAGAATTTAGAATTTAATATTTAAGACTAAAAGATTCTAAAAATTGTAGTATGAAGGTGTGGCTGTGATAAAACGGAATAGGGGTAAAATGAGTTGGATTTGGTCCAGGAACTGTGATATAGAGTATTGGGCCAGTGTTCTACTGGTTTCAGAAATTCCAAGCTTGAAGAGGAACATCCTGAAGTTAAGTAAAATCATCATGGTAAGAATAGGAATAGAAACATACAAAAATAGGGAAGGAAAATTAAATGATTCTGGGAAAGAAAAGACTAATTGGCACCAAAAAAGGGTGGATTTTTACTGTATTTTCTGGCTCTGAAATATTATAAATTTGGGGCAATGAACCATCTTAATTTGAGAATCCTGGAAAAGCTGGATCTTCTGAAGGATTCCAGTTTTCCTTTACAGTGGAGAAGCTATGGCAGGCAGAATAGTGCCCCCTTCCCCAAAGATGCTCACATCCCAATCACCAGAACCTGTGCATATATTTACCTTACAAGGCAAAAAAGGACTTTGCAGATGTGATTAAGTTTAAGGATCATAAAATAGGGAAATTACCTTGCATTATCTCGATGGAGCTGATCTAATCATGAGGCCTTGAATGTGAAACATTTTCCAGTTGTGGTCACAGATGACGGCATGGGAGAACCCGACACCTGTTGCTGTTTCTGGGAAGGAAGGGGTCATGTGCAAAGACTGCTACAGTACCTCTCAGCCAAAGCTAGCAAGGAAGCAAAGATCTCAGTCTTGCAAACTGTACAACACTGAATTTTGTCCATATCCACACAAGCAAAACACAGATTTTCCCTAGAGTCTCAAGATAAGAACACAGATTGCCAGCACTTCCATGTCGCCCCAGGGAGACCCATGCTGGACTTCTGACCTATGGAACTGTGAGTAATAAATGTATGTCATCTAAGCCACTAAGTTTGTGGTCATTTGTTACAACAGCAATAAAAAACAAACACAGGGGCTATTATAGGAATAAATTGAGACTTTAAATAATTTGCTGACAGAAGAATGGGCGTTTTAGAAAAAACATTGAAAATATTTAGGAGGCTATTGATAAAAGACTTCTCAGATTTCCAAAAATTTTATGGATAATTTACTCTTTAAGTGCCCTACACTCTTTTATAAAGTTACTGGGGGGGGGTAAAAGATCTCAAATGATATGTGTTAAAATAGAAATTAAGTAATATGTCAAATGTGAAATGTCAGCTTGACAATTAGTTCTAAAATATGTTTATAATCTATTAATACTATCAAAGTTTAGTTTAATATTTTACTTATTTTTATTATTATCAAACCCCAACACAAACCATTACTTTTTTATGAAGAAAATCTTTTCTTTGTAAAAATAAAATGGGACTAATTTCTATTGTTTTAACAATTTTAAAGATTAACAAAATAAAAATTTATTTCTTTTCTTTTCTTTTTTTTTAATATTTTATTTATTTATTTGACAGAGAGAGATCACAAGTAGGCAGAAAGGCAGGCAGAGAGAGGAGGAAGCAGGCTCCCCGCTGAGCAGAGAGCCCGACGAGGGGCTTTATCCCGGGACCCTGGGATCATGACCTGAGCCGAAAGCAGAGGCTTAACCCACTGAGCCTCCCAGGCGCCCCCTGATTTCTTTTCTTTAATTATGTTATGTTAGTCACCATATAGTACACCATTAGTTTTTGATGTAGTGTTCCATGAAAAAAAATGATAGATTTCTTGGCTTCCAATCTACTATTTAAATTTTGAAATGCACTAGAAAAGACTTTGTCTTAGCTCAGAGTTAAGTCCAGCTCATATGGCAGTCTTGAAAATGTCTCAAGAAAAAGGAAGGAGGAAACCAAAAATGTCTCTTTGTACCTTTTGTGATTTCACAGCAAAGATAAATTTCAATCCATCCATTTCCATTCTAGTCCTACATGCCCCACTGGCCTGGGAAAATTGTTCCTGACAGAGGGATGAAAACAAATGAGAACTTGCCTGTGTTTTGCTGATGTGCAGGAGAGATCTTTCCCAGAATTTCCTTTTGGCAAAAGCAGATTTTTTGATTTACATAAAAGTGACTGTGTTTTTCCTTTCACTTGTACCCTTTTGATTTACATTCTTCCTTATTGACTCACTTCTTCCTGGCGTGTTAAAAATCACTCCTCAGATTCTAGAATGACTGCGAGTCCTTTTTGGCTCTTCTTCAGGACATGCTTCTTCAGGACCACACTCATTCAATCTCAGCTGTTTTACCCCCCATGACTAGCCTGAAGAATGGGGCTCATTTGGGGCTGCTCCCTGTGGTCCTATTCTCTTTGCCATGTGTGGGAAGTAAAAACACATTTATGGCACAAGACCCTGTATGGTATTTGAGTACCTAAAATATTTTAAAAGAGTACTATTTTTGTAAAAGAGATGAGATCAAATGTAGTAAATTTTGAGCCTACTAGATAGTGAAGTGTCAGTTTTTAAGAATAACAAATAAGGATGGTTTCAGGAAAACTTACAAACAAAATTAATTCATTTTTAAATGTCGACTGTACATTTAAACACATAAAGGAAAGCAGAAAGCAATAATTAAAGGCCCATGGGTTTGGGGACTAGATAAAACTACTGTAGGTATGAACACAAGTTCTGCAACAGATTTGCTCCATGACCTTGGACTTAATATTTACCCTTTATTTCTGCTGTTGTCCCCATCTGTAAATGAGGGTGGTGACACCTACCCTACAAGGCAGTTGTAAAGATTAAAGCACAGTAAGTGCTGACACATTGCACAATTGTTTGCCATTCTGTAAGCTTGTTGAGAGTGAGAACTGTTTCTTCTCACTTTGTTTTCCCCATGTTAAATACAGCAGCTGTCTGGTAGACAAGCAAAAGATACACATTGAATGACTGAATAAGGGCAGCAGTGTGAATAATCTAGAGTAACAAGTCATTGGGATGAGTGTATTCCTGGTAGGAGAAGCTTACCTGTGGCTTTTTCATAGAATGAGATTTACATGATTCATGGATAGCCAATATTTGCAATTAGATTGCATTCCATGGGAACACACAAGTTGAGCAAAAAGCCACCCAAGACCTTGCTGAGCAATTAAGGGGCAACTGGCCTGGGACTAACAACCCTTATAAAAATAAACAGAAGTCAATAACAATGCCAGTCCCTTTATACTCATTTTTTTTTTTTAAACACTAGAATCAATGGATCTAGGCTATTACCCATTTTATATTATATTGCTTTAGGAGCCTATCTTATGCCATGGAATCTTCTTTTGGCATACTGAAATACAATGAATATATTTGATAGGGAAGTTTGGAAATGTGGGGTTCTCTTTTTTTTTTCCCCCCACTGTGAAACCGCTGATTCCAGAGTCTGGAAAAACCTAAATGCTAGACTTGAGCAAACTTAATTGAAATGTGGCTTCAATTTTTACTGTCTAGTTCTGACAATTCTTAAAACAGGCTATTAACTTATTTGGAACCCTGGTGTGAGAACATCTTTGAGCTGAAACTTGGAGATTTTTTAATAAATAAAGATGGTAACTCAAAGAATGAGACAACATTATCACTGATCAGGAAAAGATTTATCTTGGAAATAATATTATGGGTTATTACTAGTATTTTTAATGTACTTTTATAGCCAATATGGCTTGTTGTGGATTGCATTCAACCAAAAATGACTCATAAATATTTTAAGGTCTTACGCTTTGAGGATGGTCAATCAAATTTAAATAAAGCACATGTTTTAAAGTGGCATATTTAAAACTTCAGCTACAAAAGGTCTTCTTTTAGCCTGAGAATGGCATCATGCTTTCTTTAGTGAAGCTAATTGCACCAGGGAACAAATATGAATCATTCTTAATTTTATTAATCTATTTATATTACTGCTCTGCCTGAATCATCAAAATATGATGACGATCAGGCTTTTAAGTTGTCTGATGTTTTGCTCTTCTTTGTTTTGCAATAGTTTAAAAAAGTCATATTATATATTACTTGGGAGTGCCTAGTATGAGTGGAAAAAGTAATTAAAGACTTGTGATAGCAAACATTTTTGTGCCTGATAGCATAAACCCAACGGATTTAAGTGATTTAACAAAAGATTTCATTTGTTATTTTGTAGTAATAAATATGATGAAAAAGAGAATCAGATTAATTTTAAAAGGAAAACAGAGCAAATCTGTTTATATCTAATTAAATTGATTCATTAGCTATGCTATTATAACTAGCCCATTAGGAAAGCATTGTTAAATAATTAAATACAGAGTCACTCAATATTATCATATTGCATTGTTTTAATCAAGGTGTCAACTCCAATAATATAGATAGATGGCAATGGGTTAAGGACCTAGGACATAGAAAGCCGAGGATTTAAGGGGCAGAAATGGTGGAAAAGCAAGAAAGTAAGTAATGATGAGATGATTCAGTGGTGAAGGCAAAGCTGGTGTTCTGGAACCAAGTCCAAGAGTTTGGCAAAATAGAGCGAAAGGGATGAGAGGAGGGCTGTAACTTAATATTAAAAGAAAATGTGCCTTGGAGATAGACATACATTGGTTTAAATCTTAGTTCCACTGATTGCTTACAATAAAACCTCAGGGTAATTTGTTTTCTTGTTGCAAAATGGGATTAATAATGTTTGCCACTTAATGGCTATTCGTGTTTACCCACCGTTTGGCGTTATCTTTGGACTGATCTCTCATTCCCAGGAACTTACATTTTAGTAGAGGAGATAGTGTACACAATTACTAACAATAGAGTGTGATGTAGGCAGTGCATATGCAAGGTCCTCTCGCAACAGAAAGATGGGAGGAAAGAATTCAGCTTGGATAGGTGGGCGGAAATTGCTCAGAGCATGAGACACTTACTACTTATGTACCATTATTGATTATCCAAGGTCAGCACCTATCTTAGTCCATTTGAGCGGTCACCATGGTGTAGATGGCTTAAGCAACACAAATGAGGTGTTTTTGTTTTTTTTTTTTTTTTTTTTTTTTTTTTAATAGTTCTGCAGACTGGAGATCCTAGACAAGGGTGCTGGCACTGTTAGGTTCTGGTGAGAGCTCTCTTCCTGGCTTGAAGACTGCTGCCTTACCCCTGTGAGGTAATCTGGTCTTTCCCTTTGTGTGGGCTGGCATGTGCACTAAGAGAGCTCCCTGGTGTCCCTTCCATTTTGTAGAAGGCCACCAGTCTTACCCAATCGGGACCCCACCCTTAGCTCACTTAACCTTAATTGCTTACTAAAATTGCTGTCTTTAAATGCAATCACATTGGGGATTAGGGCTTCAAGTATGAAGTGGAGGGTGGGGGGTGAGTCAGTTCAGTCAGTAGCAGCACCTAGTTAGAAACAGGTATGGAGACTGTGAAGACTAAGGGACAACGGCTACAGGGTACAGAGTCCACCTGTTCTGAGGCTGATCAAAAAGAATACAAAGCCCAGACAAGTACTCTAGACAACCAGGAATTCTTCACCAGAAGAAAATCCTTCATCATAAGATGACAATTTTTCTCAGACCAGAAACTATTGCATAATTCCTTTTTCTTTTTTAGGGCAAAAGACAAGTCTCTAAGTATGGTTATCTGAGGCCTGTGGTATAGCTCAGTGGGAGCACATGGCAGAAGAAATGATGCTGATATAGAAACAGATGATGGAGAAATGAGAAGTACTGTCTCATGCATCTTTGATTCTTCCGTGGGGTCTGGTTCTCTAGAAGATGTTCAATGCCAGTTTAATTAACTTGACAGGAAAACCCAAGTACATTAAAACAAGTATGTGTTTTTGGTCCAATGATGACAGAAAGTATCTTCTTTTCAGAAAGAGAAAGTTAAATTGCTGCTTAATATTCCAGAAAAGGTGAGGTGTTTGTTAAAATATCTAACTTACGTATTCCACAGAAGTTCACAAATGTTGAACTCAGTGAAGAGTGGGTGCAAACAGAGTGCTGGAATATTTCACTTCCAACTTCTCTTATGTCCGTAAGAGGACAGCACTGTGCTGCCTTCCTTAAGTTAGACTGGCCCATGAAGTGTAGGGCTGGGCCATGAAGTGTAGGCCGATGTGATGCAAGACACTTGGAATCCTTAGCTTTTAAATATACCTTGTATATTTTAAATATACTTTGTATCTTTGCTGCTAGAGGTCACACCTGACTCGGAGACTACATGCTGCCTATTCTGAAGCTATAAGGTCCAGGAGCCTCATTTAACCTGAACTGGCTTTGTGTAAGCATAGGGAAGTCTATTGTATTAAAGCCACTTAGATATCATTACAGGTTATCTTATCCTGACTAATACATTGCCCTTTCCATGTGTGAGGAAAGTTGTTTTCTGTTCTGCTTAATTCTATTTGATTTTAGTTTTCAAAAATATGGGTCCCAAGCTATTAAACTGATTTAATGACCCCCTAATGGGTGCTGATCCATAGTTTGAAAAACACCCATTTAAAGAATTCAGACAAGGTAATGGGATGCTTGCATTAAAATGATTGAATCACAGGCTTAAAGATTTAGACTCTGGGGTGATGGCTCAGAGAATCACAATTGGGTGGTTCCATTGTCTTTCTAGGTAGCTAAAAGCCTACCCCAGCCTTTTCATCGATTGGTAACAATGGAAACCAACTCTAGAGAATTGTGTTTTTCAAAATGAGGCAAATACTATTAAACCATCATAAATATTAATGAGATACTCCATAGAAAGGACAAAGAAAATGAGATACCAATTTTGAAATGATTGGGTTTTTGTTATTGCTGTTGTTTTTCTTCTTGATCTGTGATGGCTCAGACTGTTCCATTTTCATGAATGGTCTTCTTCAAGCTAGGATTCTCAGGCTTCCACTTCTTATTTCCAGCTTCCTGGAGCAGTCTGGCTGTGGCCCATCCCCAGGAGTTATTATCAGTCCAGCTGCTTTTCCTCCTTGAGGCTTGACTCCTTCAGGATAAAGTTCTCTCTAAGAAAAGTTGTTCACTCTCTAGACATCTGTCACTGTGTAGCCAAACCTTTTCTCCCTGTGTTCATGGTACCCTCAACCAAGGAACTGATTCCTGAAACTTTGAAACCGCTCTCAAAGAGAAGAATGTTGTCAGTGTAACATCTTCACCTCCTTTTGATTGTTTCTGATTGCTCATTTTTAACTAATATGTTGGTCAAACAAGAGAGTATTGGGCTTAGAGACAGCGGATCTCCATCCCTTCTGAAAAATGTAGTAAGTATTGATATCCTAGTATATCCTAGGTTTAGATCTGACTCAGCCCACTCTCTTGTATGTGGGTTTCAACTTATTTTGAGCCCTGAGGAGATTTTTTTTTTGGGGGGGTGGGTCTACCCTGTCTCTAGTTGAACTGTCAGGAAGATTTGATGACAAGAAGCCAAGTAAGCTTTCCACTGATAAGAACTTTTATTTAAAATTTTTTTTCATTAAGCTATCTCAATATTTCAACATAGCATATTAGGAACAAATTTAAAACAGATTCTGACTAAACTTCTTCATAGGTTAAAATCTTCTGATGTTATCTAGTTTGGGGGAAAAATGATTAGTAAATTATTTTCACCAACATAGTTAAAAGCATGTGGTCTTGCTTTTACACAAAGATTTCATATTCTGTGGACTTGCAGAACAGGAAGAGAAATGAAAGAAAACTGTGTGAAAGTATATAAAAGCCATGAAATGTGAGATAAGCAAAGGTACAAATAACTGATATTCAAATACGACATTGTTAGTTACAACACGGCAGAGTCTTCTAAGAGTAGAAGTGATACATCTAAACCAGACACCTAAGGGCAGAATAATAGCAGAAATCATAGTAAAGTTTGAAGTGTCATTGTGAGGGGACTTATTCTCATCACAATAAATTAATCCCTATGCCTAGTTCCTAATTTGATTATTCAGTGTGATTATTGTATGAGGCTGCTGGTAACTGGCATGCAGTAGAAACACAGATAATCAGGCTGCTATAGCCATGATGGCTTCTGGTGTTTGGGAAGAAGGAAGCACCAGATATAAAGGAGCGGGAATCATTCGAAGTGTGCAACCGTGGTAATCGATGTCCTTTCCACTGTGGAGAACAAATGGGGGACAGAATTAAGGACCCTTGAATGCAGTTCCAAAATAACTATTTTTCCTTTTACATAAAAGAAAAACCATCAGAGGCTTGAAAGCAGGGTGGAGGCTTGTTGAATTTGAAGTTTGGACATAGTCCTCATTGGAAAAGATGGATTGGATGACTGGAGGTAAGGAAGTCAGAGATTAATAATCTAAACTCAGGCTGGGATGTAGAAATGGGGCTAATGGGTAAAGGATTTGGTAAGAAGGCAAAAGTAGAATCCCCCAGGCTAGGGAACCAACTGAATGTGAGAGTGGAGGAGGAGCAGAAATCAAGACAGGATCCCAAGTTTCCTTTCCTGGTGACTGCATAAATGGTGATACAATGGAAAGAATATAGTAAAGAAGTAGGCTTGGGGATAGTGATAATCAGTTCAGTTCTGAACCTGTTGAGTTAATTTTCAAATTAGACCTGATTTATGATGGTCTTTGAAAAGCAGGTCAAAGAATTCAACTTCAATACAGTAATAAGACAAAAGCTATTGAAGAGCTAAATTATGAAATAGTAAAGATGATGTTAAAGTACAACTGATTGTGCATCTGTATATCGCTTTTAAGAAGAGAAAATAACAGTCTGAGGGGTTTGAAGCGGCAGGGGGTGGAAGGTTGGGGGAACCAGGTAGTAGGTATTGGGGAGGGCACGTATTGCATGGAGCACTGGATGTGGTGCAAAAACAATTAATATGACACGCTGAAAAAAAAAAAAGAAAAAAAAGTTGTATATATTTAAAAAATGAAAAGAACCAGAATAGTGGGAATGAATTAAAAATAAACGTGTATCTATGAAGTAGTTGATGAAAAGAAAAAAAAAGAAGAGAAAATAGATTAAGAAAAATCCATCTTGGAGAAGCTAGTGCTATAGATACAGTGATAGCAATAGAAAAACCTCCCACAGAAGGGAGATTTGATGTCATGTCATGTAAGGAACACAGAACCCCCAACTATATAACATCTGTGTCTTACCAAGAAGTTGACTTCTCCAGATAATGAAACTCTGCAGGTGGAAAGTTTGGCAGGTGGGCCCGACAGGGGACACCTTTGTAAAAATCATAAAAAGCGCCCCCTTCTTCTATGACAGGCTACAGCCCCATGTTGGAAGTCATCATTTAGCACTGGGAATGTGGCCTGAACTTTGGCCCCCCCTTTACCCATCTGACCCAGCCTCCCTTTGCAGTGTGGGTAGGTGGGTGTTGGTGCCAGAGGGAGGGTAGAGAAGCCTGCAGGCATTTGACTAGATAAGAGAAAAGGAAGGGAATCAGGTTTTATTTCCACTTTAAGTAGATAATGGACTCCTTGGGGGAAGGAAAAGCAGACTTTTTCTAATGACTTTACAGAGCAGAATTCGGACCAGCAAGCAACTATTTTGAAATAGTCGGTAAACTTTTTAAGTAAATAAAGCTACCTAAAAGAATAGCTGACTTTTTCAGGAGACAGTGAATTCAATTTTTGGTAGTAACAAAATGGAGTCTGGATGTCTGCTTGATAAACCTTTTATAGAGGAATTCTTTGAAAATTCTTTCAAGCCTGTGATTTGACGATTACTTGCCAAATGAGTGTTATGGCCAGTAAATCTGTGACTGGAATTGGGAAGGCAGAACTTGGTGTGGTTCTTGTAAGAGGAACATTTCCTCAAATAAAAGGATTAGGGGAAAAAAATGTAAGAGCCCCCTACCTCACACTTAATTTTTAATATTTGCATAAATATGTAATATTTGCTACAGTTGACTATGACTCAGCTAAAGGTACCAGATCTGCTTTGACCTCAAAGTTCTACCTAATGGACTGATTATTCTAGCAGAAATTATGGTTGATGCAATCCTGATTTAACTTTGGCTACATTATTTGTCTGTCTTCCCCAGATTTTCTAATGCAAATAACTGGATGAATAACTGGATGTTTTTTTGTGTGTGTTTCTGAATTCCATTGCTTTGATAAACTTTATATCTCTGATATACTTTATATCTCAGACATCAGTTTTATCTCAAAATGGAGGTGTTATGATGAATGAGGACTTCAGCTGCCTCCATTTTGACCTCAAACTTTCTAGATGGGTTTTTCATTCCCACTGTCTCTTGGTTCTGGAAGACCCAGGAGGCAAAGCACCCCAAGGGAATAGAAACTAACCCCTCAAGCAATAAGGACTACCCTGAGCCAGCAAGAACCTACACATGATTGACTCCACGACACTGATGCATTTGACCTTCACAAACCTTACCTACCTTTGCCCCATATTTCCCTTGTGTAAATCTGCAAGTATTTTTAGCACTTTGGAGACTGTCTTTGAGATGCTTGTCCACTAACTCCCTGGTGTTGGCCCCACTGAAATAAACTTTCTTGATTCACCACTGCTTATTTTTCTGCCTTTGGATTTTGTCAACGGCATGTGGTCCAACCTGGTCTGTTAACTGTGCCCTGGTTACATGGACCTACTATAAATAAGTGTACAGGTATAAACTTTATTTAACTGAAGCAAGAACATAAGGATAATAAAGATTAAAGATCTTGTTTTTATTTAATGTTAGATTAATTAATCCAGCTAATTTTAGGAAAATGAATTTTCTTTGAAAAAGAATGTAAGTTGATAAAAATCAAGTTTCTTTTCAAAGACTTCTGCAACAGAGAAAGTGGAAACAATATGGAGAAAGGAAAACAGCTCACTAAGAAAGATGAAGAGGAACCTGAGCCTGCAGGTTAAGTTACACAGCTAATGTGATTTCTACCTTTTCAAAGGATAAATGGAAGGTCAAGAAGATAAAAATCTGGATTCCTGGTTCAGGAATTGCTGCTCATCTTGGAACATATTCTATCTTCCTACTAATCAGCCCTCATTGGAGACTAGAAACAAATTCTAACAGATTAGAGTGTCTGGGAGTTAATGTTTTTATTTTAGCAAATACTGTGTTTAGCAATTACATAAGATGATACAGGCTCTCCCACTATCTGCAAGTAGAACATTCTCATGAAATCTTTCATAAGCCATAAAATGAAGACGTAGCTACCATTAATTTCTATGGGAAAAAAATGAGCATTCCCAGACCCCAAAAATAACCTCTCTTAGGCTTTTCTGATACCCTATGACATATCTTGCTAACAAATGCACAAAATAAATCAAGATAAAGCACAGATGCTCACAGACACACTTCAAAGCTATGCTTGGCTTGATGCTGAGATGTGGCATGTAGTTCCCAGGGAAGAGCTTGCAGTGCCAACTCTCACTTGGGGAGCCAATGCCTCCATGAGGGTTTGCTTCAAAACAAATGCTGATGCTATTTTTGATTTTCACCTTTTTCTCATAATAGCAAAAATTATCTTTGGCTTTATTTAGCTTAGCAAAAACAGGTATTAATGTAGGTCTTTCCTGCAACTGCAACCAGGATAAGGTGAACTTCAGAAAATCCAGGGATGCCAATACCTATTTTTAATGATAGCCATATGATCAGAATTGTAGGAAATAATGTAAAATAAATATTCAGAAGGTCAGTGGTACCCATGAACACATGGAAACTCAAGTACTGTATCATTCAAAAAGTGAATTCTCATTTAATTTATGGGAAACCCATTCACCGATAGTCAATTATAGGCTGCCTACCATGTGACAGGCATTCAAGATGAAAATGGCAGTAGCAGCAAGAGCAACCACCAAACACCTTTTTAAAAAACCAGTCATTATTGTTAGCTTGATATAACAAGCTAACTGCCTAAAATAGTATTTCAATTCAAGTAGCTTTAAGTGACCAGAAACATGCATCTTTACAGTGTACCAGATATTACTGAACTTAGAATACTATCATTGCTACATAATTAAAAGTCCTTTACATCAGCATGCAGAAGGAGAATCAAAATAATATTTACTCTGCCTTATGTGGCAACCTATTCATAGTTTATTGCCATCTGGCATGAATATAGCCTAGAATCAGGTTTAGTATTATTATAAAGTATTATTGTCTCAGTTATTTATGTCTGTGTAACACAATACCACTTGAAGAGTGGGTCTTGTCTGCTGGTTCCCAGAGCTGCAAATGCTTGAGGTATCAAAATTGTGCTGACTCTTTAGGTATGCATCGCATCAGATCATTGCTGTGTTTCCTTAATGACTAGAAAAAGGCCTCTCTCTCCACTTTGGCCAGATTTTGTCCTTTAGGCCTCAGAGCTACATTGCTTATGCTTATATCTAATGAGGATCTTCCTAACAACATTTCCTTGCCCTTCTGCTGACAGTCCCTCCATCACAAGGATGTGTTTGTTAAATCCATGTGTCTATATAACTGGCACCATGGGGTACCCATTATATAGTCAAAGATTATCCTGATGCTTCTGTGAAGGTGTTTAGATGAGATTAACATTTAAATTGGCAGACTCTGAGTAAAGCAGATTGCTCTCTATTACAAGGGTGGGTCTCATCTGATCAGTTGAAGGCTTGAGTAGAACAAAAAGACCAGCCTACCCCAAGCAAGAGAGAATTCACAAGCCTGCTGGCCTTTAGACTGGAACTGCGGCTTTGGTTCTCCTGGGTCTCCAGCTCACAAGACCTACTCTGCAGATCTGGAATTTTCTAGCATCTATAATCACATAAGCCAATTCCTTATAAAACATTTCTCTTTCTCTCTCTTTCCACACATGCATGCATGTGCACACTCACACATACATACACACACTATTGGTTCTGTTTTTCTGGAGAACCCTGACCAATGTGGATAGGACATAGGGCAGGACATTGTCATTCTCTCTATCATTGCTGTCTTGGCCCAGGGCATAAATCCTCTCCCTCCTTTTTGTGCCTCAGTCAAAACATCTCAAGTGATTCAACATGCATTCCCCTATAGTTGACTCCATAAACTCCTCTAACATGTATAAATAAATAAATATATATATATATATATATGAATCCTAAGAAGTACATATAACCTTTGATGTACATATTTGTATATAAATCATTGTCCCTATTTTGGACTGCTTTTCCATGATGGACACAGAGAAGTGGAATTGTTGGGTCAAAACCTATGAGTTATTTAAGGATCTTCATTCATATTGGCAGATAGCTTTCCTCAAACATATATCATTACTGGGCATTCATCAATAATGAATATTTACACTCTTATAGTATGTTGTTATTCTAACTAGCATCTCTTTGACTGCTGGCCAAATGGAACACAGTTTAAAAGTGTATTTGCCCTGGGATGCCTGGGTGGCTCAGTTGGTTAAGCGGCTGCCTTCAGCTCAGTCGTGATCTCAGTGTCCTGGGATCGAGTCCCACATTGGGCTCCTTGCTTGGCGGGGAGCCTGCTTCTCCCTCTGCCTTTGCCTGCCACTCTGCCTGTGCTCTCTCTCTCTGACAAGATAAAATAAAAAATCTTAAAAAAAAAGTTTATTGGACCTTATTATTTCTTTTTCTGAGAACTGTCTTTTTTATATCTTTTTATTCTTTTGGTTTTTGGGGAAATAAGGAGGGCTAAAGACATTTACCTTGTATCTTTCATATAATTTAAAAATATTTTTCTCATTTTTGTTGCTTGCTTTTATATTTTTATGCATTTTTTATAAAAGAAATATATATTTGTTGTTGAAAGTTTGGTAAATACAGAAGATCCCATAGAAGGAAATAGAAATTACCCAGATTTCCTAGAGATGGCTATTACCAACATTTTACTGTAAGTTCCTCTAATCTTTTGTTGTGGATATATAGAAATAAATATATACACATTTTTAAAAAATATTTTATCTATTTATTTGACAGAGAGAGATCACAAGTAGGCAGAGAGGCAGGCAGAAAGAGGAGGAAGCAGGCTCCCTGCTCAACAGAGAGCCCGATGTGGGGCTTGATCCCAGGACCCTGGGACTCTGACCCGAGTGGAAGGCAGAGGCTTAATCCTCTGAGCCACCCAATCACCCCTATACACATTTTTTAAAGGAAAATATAATGATATTGCATATTCTGCTTATAACATTTTCAATTTTTACTTCAGGATATATAATGAAAATCTTATCATGTTGTTATCATTATTATTATTATTACTATTATTTTTATTTTTACAGCTTAACTTATTTGACCTATTTCCTATTGGAGATTTTTGGTTGTTAACCAATTTTTACTGTTGTAAATAGGAAAAAACATCCTGGTAAATAAGTCTTCCAATGTATCAATAGTAAGAGATTACAGAATTATAATTTCTTATGAAAAATGATGCATATTTTGAAGTTTCTGATACATATAACCAATCTGTTCTCCAAAAAAATTCATAATCCTCTAGTAATATAAGATGCTTATTTCTTTATACTCTCAGTAATATTTGGTATGATTATTAAAAACATCACCACCAGAAAATAACTTTGAAAATATGTAGGTGAAAATGAGCATCTCTGATGCTTTACCTTTGCTTTGACATGTATTCTTGTATTTATTCAAATAGCTACGGAACACCACCACAGACCAGGCACAGTGTTGAGTTCTGAGAAATCAGTAGAAATCAGTAGAATCATCATTTCCATTTCTTGGGTAAAAAGAAATTCATGACATACACTTTTCCTCTCAAGTATCCAAGTATCTCGAGAATACGCTGTATCGTCTCTATTTCTCAACTACAGTATAGTTATTCCAATAGGACATTCTAACCCGTGTCTGCTCTATTATGGCCAGCACTCTAAGGGGTGGTTCCATCTGAGTAATATTTTTTCTTTCTTTCTGATGCATTCCTGACTTTTGTTAAGACTGATGTAACACAGAAGGTATGGGCGAGCCAGTTGTACAATGAGCCTCTGAGACCAATTGTGAAATAAAACTGAAAGGCAGTTTGATATTGTAGAAAAAGGTGGATTTTGAGTCAGAAAGATCTTAGTTCTCACACTTGCACAGTAACCTTGGACAAATAACTTAGTTGCTTCTTTTGTGAAGTGTGACTTATAGAACACTTTCTCACTGAATAAAAAATTCCACAAGAGTACCTGTCGCTGAGCAGAGCTAAGGATTTTCGGGTTGTTTCAGTCAGACCTCATTTGCTACTCAGTCTGTCCCCTTTCACCGATCTTCTCTCCTATTTTGACACCTGTGTCTTCCCAGGCATCCTTAATCTTCCTGCTGGAAAACGTGGCTCTTCATTGGAGATGACCAATGTGTGCTTCTTGTAGAAATGATATGAACCTTGCTCATGTACAAACCCTTGCTCTGACCAGACCTTGTTTTCCATAGTGATAAGTAGCTATCGGTAAACCTGTGAGCTTCTGTTTTATCTGCCTTTCCATCCAGTGTTTTCCTAGCAGTGTCAAGCACTCCATAGATCCTTAATAATTATCTATTGAATCTGAACTATTCATCTGGACTTGGATTTAAGGATTTATGTGTTCAATCTCAAGAATGTTTTGTTTTGTTTTTCACTTCAATGCCCTTCTTTTGGTTCACCTGAACATGTCCTGTGTTACTATTCAAGACTGAATCCAAATGCCATCTTCCCTAGGAGGCCTTGTACAGGTCCCTATGGAATAAATTAATCACATCTCAAGGCTCTCCAGGCACTTTCTTTAGTTACTCTCATCATCTTCTTTGGTAGACTCTGATCTCTTATTTATCTTTGGATTCCTAGTGCTCAACATACTGAAGTAAGTGTTCAATAATCATTTTTCTGGATTGAATGGAGGGGGAAAGTATGTTAATCATTCCTATCACTGTAAATTTCAGTTTTTATAAAGGAAAAGTCGGTTTAAAAAGTCCTTGAATGGTGAGTGAAAAGATGAAATGTGCAATAATGGGGGGGGGGTTCAGGGAATGAGGAGATAGAATAGGTTTTAATTGGTGGCTCCATAGCTTATGGTTACATGTATAGGGGCCAACTTTCCCCTTTCTCTGGCTGCCTCTAGTCTCTGCCTGGTGTCAGAAGGAAACCTATGGGGGCCCCGGGAGGCTCAGTCAGTTGAGTGGCTGTCTTTCGTTCAGGTCATGATTCTAGGATTCTAGGATCCAGTCCCGTATTGGGCTCTCTACTCAGTGGGGAGCCCGATTCTCCCTCTCCCTCTGCCTGTTGCTCCCCCTAACTTGAGTGCTCTGTCTCTGTCAGATAAATGAATAAAAATCTTAAACAAACAAACAAACAAAAAAAGGAACCTATGGGAGGTGGCAGCATATTCCATGTAATTTACTTTTTAGAGATAATGCTCATCCCTTACAACACACTGCTCTCCACTGATGATGGAATTCTTGGGACCACAGCAGACTCATGGGCAGATATTTATGCTTCTCAAAACACACTCAGAGGCCTTTTTAGAAAAATGGCCCTGCTGAGACAAGTCCATGGGCCTTCCTTACCTAACTCATTAAGGAAGTATGTAGGTAACCAGAGCTGCAGTGGAAAGGCAGGAGGTAAATAAGGATCAGCTTCAGAATCCGCATAATTGCTGGTCTTGAAAATCTGTCACTTTGCCCTTGCAAGACCTTACAACTTGGTGTTGTTAGTAAATTTAATGATCATGCTTTTGATTCAATCTCTTAATTTAAAGATTGAGGTGCTTTATGGACTTTAATTTTCGAAGGCTTTTGGAAGATATTTAACCCTTTCCTTATTGGTATTTTTGAGAAATTTTTGTCACACATGGTCTTAGACCATCACTTAATCTATAGGCATTTCTTTCCTCTTAACCCTATTTTATACTCGAATGCCCATTTCTCATTTGTCAACTTTGAAACACTGGACCAAACCAAACTTAAGCAAGTCTTGGTGGAAGTAATATTCCCAAGGATATCTCTCAGGGGTTGCACTGTTAATAGGAAGATGGACATATCCTCAGGTTTCCATACCCTTATGTTCATTTCTCACTCACTATGGACTTGAAAGAATAAAAATAAACATTGAGAAAAGAAGGGTTTAGACTTTGGAAAATTTTTGTTCCTCTCAATATTTCTGATTTGACTTCGGGAAAAGAAATGAATGTTACTGTTTTCAGGCATCAAGTTATTTTGGGGTTTTGAGTCTTCTACCAGTTATCCATCAATGTGTGGAATCAACATAGGCAAGAAAGGAAAGAACAGGGGACTGATTACTTAATTTTTTAAAAATAAAACTGATGAGACAGCAAATGATATTCAATCCTATTAAAGAGACCAAGCACAGACCTTAAAAAAAAATCTTTACATTCCTTGCATTGGGATTGTGTGATATGGTTCCACAATTCAGGAGATTGGAAATTACAGAACATCTGCAATGAAATTGGTTTTCTCTGGAAAACTGATGAATCACTTACTGCCAATGACTAGAAGGAAAAGCACTTGTTTATGCCCTTATGTAATGAATTTTTATGAGGTGAAGTTTGCTGTTTATAAAAAATACACTTTAAGCTGCTGTAGATGTAAAATAATAGAATTCAGAATTCAGAGCAATGCATTACTGCAAAGACAGTCACTAGCAGAATATTATCTGCTTACAGAACACCAAAACAGGGCTATTACTTCTATAATGGAATTAAAAAAAAAATCTCATCTACCCAGTTGGATTCTAGAAGAAAAAGTATTTAAAGAGACATAGCTGAAATTGACAGCTCCAAAATTGCATGTATTTTCAATGAAAAGTTATTAATTCTATTGTGCTCCTGAATTCCAACTGTGTTTTCCCTCAAAGCAAGAATGCCACAGAACATTTTAAATTAAAAATGGCACTCCTAAGATACACTACAAAGACAAACTGGGGGTGCTGTCCTCTCACCACTATTAAAGAAGTGCTTGTACAAATTTCTTCACAATAATATTATCAGTTGCTCTGCTCAGTATTTGTGAGGGGCTTCATGAGCAAACCCCCAAACTCTCTTGCCTTCTTCAAACACTTCCTAAGCAACTGTATTGTGCTGGTCACACTTTTTGGGTATAGTGACATGAGAGAGACAGAGAGAGATATATAACCTCTGTCCTCTTTGAGCCCACAGTCTATTCTGCTGTTTCAGAGAGTTACCTAGTTGAAACTGAGGAATATTTTAATAAGTTAGAGAAGGGGCTTGCTTTCAAAGAATATATTTGCTCTTTTGTATTTGATCGGGAGCAAAGCATTTTTATTTATTTATTTAAAGATTTTATTTATTTATTTGACAGATAGAGATCACAAGTAGGCAGTGAAGCGGGCAGAGAGAGTGGAAGGGAAGTAGGCTCCCTGCTGAGCAGAGAGCCCCATGCAGGGCTCGATCACAGGACCCTGGGATCATGACCTGAGCCAAAGGCAGAGGCTTTAACCTACTGAGCCACCCAGGTGCCCCGGGAGCAAAGCATTTTTAAAGCAACAGACCATACTGTAGCATTTTATAATTTTTGTTGACTAAAAAGGCTCATTTACAAATTGATGTGGATTTAAAAGAATAGAGGCTATTAGGAGAGGATACTCTTAGGAGAGAGAATTCTTAGTGAGATATGATTAGTAGGGACCATCCTGGACACCTCTCAGAACAGTAAAGTCTCTGGTTCACTTATTCAGAATTTTGACTATTTAGATAAAGTCTCAGCTGAAATTCAAGTTTGTAATATGCCTTACTAGTAAACCAAACCATAAAAATACCTCAGAAATATCAGCATTTTTGTGTCCAAGTCTGGAAGGAATACAGAATCCTGGGTCAGATCTTGGGTCTTGATTCTTAGTTGAGGAAATACAGACATCCTACAGGCTTAGGCG
The DNA here is from genome assembly GCF_022355385.1 of Mustela nigripes. Taxonomy (NCBI): domain Eukaryota; kingdom Metazoa; phylum Chordata; class Mammalia; order Carnivora; family Mustelidae; genus Mustela; species Mustela nigripes. The sequence goes on from NC_081559.1 coordinate 141,224,664, forward strand.
AACTGATAATATAAAATATACATGTCAACTGTTTTGATCCAGTGTATGAGTTCTAGATATTTTAAAGTAAGTAAACTATACTTATTTAAAAATACCATACAGGGACACCTGGGTGGCTCAGTTGGTAAAGCAGCTGCCTTCAGCTCAGGTCATGATCTCAGGGTCCTGGGATCGAGTCCCACATCGGGCTCTTTGCTCAGCAGGGAGCCTGCTTCTCCCTCTGCCTCTGCCTGCCATTCTGTCTGCCTGTGCTCTCTCTCTTCCCCTCTCTCTCTCTCTGATAAATAAATAAAATTTAAAAAAAATACCATACATTTATTTATAAACATTAAATACTTTTGGAAAAGGGAGTAGGCACTTTTTACCTTTTTGTTGCCTACATATATCTAAGTGGTTAAAGTGTATATATTATATGGAGCCGAAGTTAATATTTAATTTAAAATATCCAAAATAATTCAGACTCTTTCAACAGTTGTGGTTGGTCAGAAAGGCAGGACTTTATTGTCACGCAAAAAATGGATACTCTAGGATTTTTTAGAATCATACATCTCTTAACTTTCCATTTTTAACTTGTTTACTAGCTATGCAGATATTTTACCTTTGAAATGAACTGTAAAAATATTGGCCATGAGATTTTAAAGAAATAACTGGTTTTAGTGTAATGAAAAAGTATTACATGCTCAGTATAGAAAATTTGGGGAATACAGAAAAATGTAAAAGTTAAAGTTGAATAGATGACTAACCCAGAGATATTTATTATATGTATGTGCCTGCTCATCTCATTATAAGTGTCTGTCTCATTTCCAGATATATATGCATCTGTTGAGATCATATTATATTTAATATCCAACTTCTTTCATATTATATTGTGAACACTTTCCCATGTAATTTATTCATATGTATTTTTGCACAATTTTTTCATGGTATTTATATGACATTAAGTCAATTAAATAGCTATTCTATTTTAGTTTCCTATTATTGAGCATTTGTGTGATTTCACATCTTGTGAACAGAGCTCTAGTGAAAATCATTTCAGTAAATCTATTTTCAAATTCTTAGAACTTCCTTGAGATAAATTCTTGAGTTCAATGGATATAAACATGTCCACACCCATCTGATTTTAAAATCAGCTTTACTTATCTTAGTAGATTTAGGTTTTATTGGCTCTGGGATTTCAACACAGGGTGGGTTCAATCTGTTAGTGAGAACAAGTTACTCTACTGCCAAACAGAAGGAAAGTGAACTACCTACTGAATACCATACTTCTGGATTTTCTGGCCTCAGGAGTGACTTGGATTATTCTTGTTTGAATTGTTCTTATTGGCAGAAAACAACTCAAGGTACTGCTCAAGGAAGGCCTTTGGACAACATGATAATGATGCTTACTTTTAAGAAAAATGACATTTTAAAACCATAAGCTTTGTCTTGAAAATATCAAGAGATAGTAAATGACAACGTGGGAACAGAAAGGCACAGCCTGTCTTGTTTCGTGATTTACATACTCTTTGAAGGAATAAAAACCCCAGACATACAAGGGAAATACTTGTCAACTTACTTGTGATGAATATAAACATGTTCCACATACTAGCTTTAGCTGGAAAGAACCATGGAGCAGCAGTTCTATAGATAATACGGACAATTGTTTTGGCTAAAAAGTCTGTTTGGAATTGTTCTGTTGCTGAAAATATCTTTCCTTAATTCAGTTAACACTTCACTTATTAAGTATTATTAGGAAAACCAGCTCTTTGTTAAAAGCAAATGTTCTAAGTGAATCAAGTTTTTGCCTGTAAATGCCAACATGAAGCCTTCCTCAACTATAACCATACTAATGTTCCTGCGTTCTTAACCAAATTATACAGAATATAAGGTACCCTTATTGATGATCCAAGATTATTTTTATTTATTTTATTTATTTTTTAAATTTTATTTGACAGGCAAAGATCACATGTAGGCAGAGAGGCAGGTAGAGAGAGAGGGAAGCGGGCTACCCGCTGAGCAGAGAGCCCGATGTGAGGCTCAATCCCAGGACCCCGGGGCCATGACCTGAGCCGAAGGCAAATACTCTAACCCACTAAGCCACCCAGGCGCCCACAGGGACCCTTTAAAAATAGGAACTTGGAACTTCTTTGCTTCCTCATACTTGGAATAAATCCAGATCATTTTTGTTTTGTTTTGTTTACCATGGCCTGTCTGGCCTGACCCTGTGTCCCTTACCTCACCTTTCTCTTGTTACTCTATTTCTTACTGTTGTTTAACCAGGAATGGACTCTCGTCTCAGAGCTTGGGTACCTGCCATTTCCTTATCCTGGAACTCTCCTGTGCTTGGCTTTCCCCCTCAGTTCATTCAGAACTCTTTGCAAAGTTCAACAGCATCTCTTGACACTCTCCATTCCCTCATCCTGTTTTCTTTTTTTCTTCAGAGTACTTCCAACTTCTGAAATTGTCTTACACATGTTTATTGTCTATTATTCCTCCAAAAATGTAAAAAGGGGTTTTTATTTATAAGTACATCTCTGCCTAGAGAAGAATGCCTGTAGGGACTTAATAAGTAATTTTTGAGAGAATGATTTATTTCATTCTCATTACAGTCCTAAGAGATAGATATTACTGAATGCCCACTTCATAGGTTGACCAAATTGAATCTTAGAGGAGTTAAATAAACTTACCCCAAACCCACTGAGTTCTGAAGTTAAGAGAGCAGGACATGCCTTGGGTTAGCTTTGACTGGTATGTATTTCAGATATGATCAACTGGATACATTATATACACAAGTAGCAAATCTGATTGGAGAACAAGTTATGCGGGAGAGAAAAAACAATGTATAAAAGTTTTTATTTTCCCAAGGGGAGAAGCTCACAGGTGATGGTTACATTCTTGAGGCTAAAGAAATGTATTATATAGCTAAATAGGACCCAGTTATAGAACCTTGAGCCCTGAGACCACTGGGGAGTAGGAATAGAAGAACCAGTATTAGAGCAAGTCTCCTGGCAGTGTACAAGGAGGCAAGGAACCAACGGGGTTTGGGACTGTTGGAGCAACTTAGTTAGCCAGTAGGCCTAGGTCTCTGCAGTGAGTTGGAGTTCCCTGAGGCAGCACTTGAGTACAGAAATCAGTCATAAACCAAATGATTTTAAGTTGAATACTTCCTGCCATTAGTGTGTTTGTATGCTTACAAGCAAGAATAGCAAAAATGGAAAACCATAAAGAAAAATAATGGAGAGATGGTATTAGATGTGATTGACATTAGGCTGGTCACCCAGCTCTTCCAGGGATGGGTGTGTTGCCCAGCTGGGGGAGTGGCTGAGAGATATAAGTAAAAAGGCCTGACTACTTTGATCCAATCGAGGCCCAAGTACTTCAAGTCCCCTGCAACATGTACTTCTGCAGAACCTCATCTGTGATAGTAGATTTAGTTGCTCAGCTAACAAAATGTCTCTATTGGTACACTGGCACCAAGAGTGGTAGGTTCTGGTTGTCTAGTGGTGAGCACAACAGTCATACTCCCTGGCCTCCTATGGATAATCACTTAGTGAGTGGGTAGAGGTTAAATAAAATAAAAAATTAAAAAAAAATATGGTACTAAAGTGCCATTAGTGTCTGGAAAAACATAAAACCCCCATAATATTGACAACTCTATTAGTTAACATATATGTAAAGTACTATTTTCATGTTAAAATAACAATATGGATATTTACTCAGAGCACTTTATCAAAATAACACCACAACAAAATTATTGGTATAACAAAATATTTATTTATTTAATCCTTTTAAATCTTTAATCTAAGTCAACCACTCAGTTACTTATGTTCTCATCAACTTAGATCATTGGCAAAATCAAAGAATACATACAGACTTTTGATATGAAAAAGGCAAATATGGACTCTAGTAGGGATCTTTGTTTCTACCTGCCCACCATCCACTACTCTTACAATGGCACCTGACTTTCCTGTGGTGAACTGCCTCTCTCCTACTATGGGTCCACGAGGTATACATCTAGTAATCAAGATTAGTACTTTTCTGTCCTGGCTCACAAATGTGTAATCCCAGGCAGACCAATGTCAAAGAGGTCCTGGATTTAGCCGGAACTATTACGCAAGAAGCTCTTATTCCCAGGGAATCAGAAAGCCGGCAAAACATCAGTCTGGAGCTCCTGGTGGCCATTATTTTGCCTAAGAAGGAAGCCAACTGAATCCTTTAAAAACAGGTTTTGGAGAGTAGCTTAAAACTGGGGCACTAGATCTTAAGTCTCAAAACAACAGGGTCTTATCATTGTCAGATTATGACGTTATAATGCCATCTTTGAAAATAAATACACACTCATCCCAAGTCTCCGAAATCATTTTAGAATCTACCCTCTTTCTAGGAAGTAGCAAAATGAGAGAATGTTTTTAGTAGTCTGACAAAAACTGTCCATTATTCTCAACATTAAAAACTGAATGCAATGATTTAAAGCAAAGTAATACATTACTGTGTGCATAATATATACAGAATCATGTGGTTTCTAGTGATTAGAATTTCGTACTTGCAAAGGAATAGAAGACAGTGGCTGAGAAGCACATCCCCTCCTAAACAGTATGCTTAGGATGACTAATATTAAGGATTTGAACATAATACAGTTTTCCTCAGAGGAAACAATCTTAGTTTCTAAAGAGCATTCACTTCTGACATCTCAATTCCTGATTTTAGTGGCTGCACACTGTGTACCTCTGTGCCACACTTAGGACAAGTAAAGTACACGTCAAATAAGAAACTACTTTTAACACAGTAGTAACAGAAGATGTGCTCACATCCTATGGTGTGAGGCATGGTGGGCCACTCTCCACACAGAGAACACTGTTTGCCACTGGTGGATAACGTATTGTCACTATTAGAAGCACCAGTAAGAGGAATACACCATGAAGACAACTTAGCTTTCAATTTCTGGATATTAATAAGTGGTAAGAGAAAAATCAGAAACTCAGCAAAACCATGCCAGAGAAGTTCCCTATTCATATACTCAAAGCCAACTTCACGTATGTTTTGGGGCTTGCAAAATACAGAACGAATGCCTAGGAGACGTTCTGTCAAAGTTGCAAACTTGCCCCTCTGAAGGAAAATCAGGAAATTAATGAGCCCACCTAATTTAAAAAGTCCAACCATGATATTTATACACTGCCTGGCTTTCCCAAATGATGCCAAATGACGGTTTCGAAATAGGTCATAGCAGCGCTCTTCCAGCCACGTCCCGCCAATTGTACACACAGCATACCACAGCTTCTGATTCTTACTTGGTGGCTGGTACCTCAGCTTTGGGGAAAAATCATTTTTATACTGAATATTCAAAATGGATTGTCCCACAGTGGCATTTTTAGAATAGATGGTGAATCGCCACAAGAAAAGCCACAGTAATGCTTTCACCTCTGGTTCAAAGTGGGCTAACAGCCCTGGCTTAAATCCATGAAAGCACTGAGAAAACTGGGACCAAACTAACTGCTCCAGGGCCTTGTTCAGTTCAAGCGCATCCAACTGACTTATTCTCAGCACTCTGTTCGTCCTTTTCATGTTCTCTTCTCTGGAAGCCATGTCTTCTTGGAGGGTTTCTAGGGGTAAAGTACAATTAGGGAACATCAAACATTTGCAAGCTCGTACCATCTCCTCAACCTACGCATCTCAAACTGCAATACCCAAATGACCAGGGCCCACTGAAGATGGAGCTGGCAGTAGTTGTCAAGCAGCAGCAAACAATCACCTCTTATATGGAACCTTCCCTTTCTTCCCCCACTCCTCCCTCCCTCCCTTCTTTTCTTTGCTCTTCTTCTTCTTCTCCGCCCCCGCCCCCCGCCCTTTTCTGGACCCTCTTCATCAAAGGAATAACAGGTTATAGCAAGTTGTACCCTTTTTCCACAGATATCTCCATGTAATCCTCCTTGGTCATTTTAGCAGGGAGATAATAAAATCCTGATACTAACAGTGATGAGCCTAAATAATAACATGACTAATGGAGAAATACATGAACTTAATAAATATAGAGAACTCTATGGAACATTCTAATGGATGGTAAGTCAAGACCTCAGGTTAATTGCCAGCACTTCTACTGACTCCAAAGGTATATATATTTTTTAACAAGTCATTTAATCTTTCTGAAATATGTTTTATTATCTATAAAGTTAGGAGAAAAAATTAAATGAACAATCAGTGTTTATTATGCTATCACACTATGGCAGAAACTGAGTACTAGCACAAAACAACATGAGTGCGGAAATGCTGTTATTCAGATATTAAGAAGATACACATCATACAGTCTTCTAAGAAAAACATGATGTAGAAGTATATACAAAGACTATTTCATAAATTAACTAAGGAATTCCAGAGGTACTAAGGGGACAAAAAACTTTTAAAATGAATTAGAAAAAGCTGATTAATGGTTAGCTAGGTATGACTGACTCATTCAAAACACACTTATTAAATGCCTATTATGTACATGCCACAATGACTAAAACACTCTGGCTGCTATTGTCAAGGAGTGTACAGACCAGGTTAGGTATTTTACTTATTATTAAAAAAACTGGTAAATTCAAACTATGACAAGAAATCTGTTTCAGCTTAGTTTCTAAAATCAGCCCTGAACACATGGAGCTTGATCTAGATCATGCACGATTTCTGGGCCTTCAAAAGGCCTAGTGCACTAATTTAACACTAAGTTATAGAGGGAGGCATGTATCCCACTTAAGTTCATTGTCACCGACAGTGTGGCCATTGTGATCTTGGACAAGTGACTTTACCTAGTTCTGCTTTATTTTTTTCACTTACAGAACTGAAGGCCAGAGATAAAATGACCTCTAAGTTCTTTCAAATTCTATTTATGATTTTTACTAAAAAGATATTAAATGTAACTTGTTAGAAGTTAAAGGACTGAAAGGTACATCCTAAAATAAAGTTGCACCTCTTGAAACTGGGAATGTATTTGACAATTAAGGAGGTTTTGGTTTTCTGACAATTACAAGGTTTTACAGAGGATGTTTTTATCTATCTCTTTATTTATGCAGAGGATGTTTTTAAATTATTCGTGGATCTTAGATGACTTAGTGGCAGAAGACTACATACCTAACAAGTTCAAGCATAGGAAACAAAAGCACCTACTGAATAATAGGTGTTTATTGCTGCTTTCTTCTCAGTCTAGATACTTGACAGGAATGCTTCTCTCCCATAAACATCATCTGCCTTCTAGGGTCATCTCACCCCTTTTCCCTTTCCTGCAGTCCCTCAAAATTTCACAGTTTAGAGGTATGGGGGTGGGCGGGATTTTGCCACAAGTTCTGTGAAATCCTTGCCTCATACTAGCGGGAGCTATAGGAAAAGAAGACGGGGGTTAGAACCGAGGTTCCTTTCTTCTCTCTACAAATCTCTTCAATCCCCAAGGTTTTGCTCTTTGCCCCAAATATTTTTCTAATCCATTCACTACCCTATCCCCTGCAGGCCTCTGCCTAAATTCAGCAGCTCTCATCTCTCTGTTGGATTACATCTAATTGGCCTATCCCACCTTCTGCCTTTTTCAGTGCATTTCCCACACTGCAGTTGTTCAAACACAAGCCTCCCAAACTATCCCAGCTTGCTTTCCTGCCTAACCTGTTGACCTCTAGTCATAAGGTGCCCCCTTTTCTTGTTCCCTAGTGAACATTTATGGTCTGTTCCCTCTATCTGGAACAGTTTGTTCCTGTGTTTTATTGAAAAATTCAGTTTTCAGTTTTTAAGTACTAAATTTTTAATAGGGGCTTAGGCATCACTTCCTTCTGACTCTCCAAACTTGAGTTGGCTGCCTCTTCTTGCTGTTCCCTTAGCACTCCATTCTTCACTTTCTTGGCCTCTATGTACTGTACACAGGCTACTTTTTAAATTGTCTACTTCCTCCACTAGAGGATAAACCCTGTTGCAAAGACGGAGTCTTGTTACAGTTGAATTTTAGCAACCAGCACAGCACTCAGTGCACATAATGCACACTACACGGACTAGATGAAGAAGATAAAGAAGGAGTAGGTGAAGGACAGAAAACACAAATCCTACCCAGTAGCCTTTAAAATTATTTCAAATTATCGTATCTGGACTATCGATTATTACCTATTTCAACATGTTTGTCATACAACTGCTGTTTACCAGTTACTGCTATAATAGTAAAACTGACACAGTCTCCACCCCTGGTGGAGACTACAATGTAGTGAGGTGAGGGGTGGGTAAGAATGTGCCATATAAAATAATAAACAGGCAATTACAATAAGGTGTTAGCAGTGATATGCAAGGGGAAATTCAGGGCATTATTTTTGTCATTAGACCTCAGAAGGTCAGAGAAAACTTCAAAGAGATAATATCTCGACAACTACCTGAAGGATCAGCAGTGTCAGTCTGGTAAAGGAAGGTAAAGGAATGTCATACCAAGCAGAAAGAGAGCAGGTGACAAGGACTGAAGGTGCAAGGACAAAGGGCTGGAAAGGAAACAGGAGACCAAAAGTAAAAGCCAAATTGTGGAGACTGTATTTTATCAAAATGGTAGTGGGGACTGGATGGTTTAAGAAAAGAACTAATCAAATTTTTGGACAGCTTGTTCTGGCCACATTCAGAATGGGTTTGAAGCTGAAAAGACTCGAGGCGGAGAGACCAGTTAAGATGATTATATGATTATTAAAGTGATCAAGGAGAAAGTTCTAAATTATAAGGGCATCAGCAGGGATGGAGAAAAACCGCTATCTTTAAAGCCATGAGTTAGAAGTGACATGGTTTAATGAGAAATAAGCCAAGAATAACTGACTTGAGTAACTACATGGTGGTAGTCCAGCTCTCTGAAATAGGAAACCCATGCAGTGATACAGGTTTCAAGGGAGAGGTAATAACCACAGTAGTGTCAGAGATCTGAGGCTCCTATGAGACAGCTAAAGCTCAGTAGGCAATTGTGTGGAGACAGGAGAGAAAATCTGGGTGGAGATTTTGTTGGGGGGGGAGTGTGTCCCTCCGGTAGGACTATCCGACTTTAAATCTACTTGATCTACTTAAACGCTAAGATCAGGAAGGCAGTGAACTAAGCAGGAGCAGTAGATCCTGCCCACCTAAAACACGCTCTGCTTTCTTTGTAATAATATAATCTTATTCTCATAGTTTTCCTGTTCCAGCTAGCATGGCTGTTCAACAGTTTTATTCACTGGCATCACATCCATCTTTGGGCTTTCAATCCCTCTATGCCACAGTCTTCACCATCAGTCCTGTCCTTCTTGGCTACTGGTTTTCAAACCTGAGCATTTATCATGATCACTTAGATTTCTTAAGACTGTAGTGTCTCAGAGCCAGAGTTTCTGAATCAGTAAGCCTGGAATGGGAGCCAAGAATCTGCATTTCTAACAAGCTTCCTGGGGATGTTGAGAATGAATGGGCTAGTCACTTCAAAGTGAAGTTCATTAATTTTTCTGGCATATCTACCATCCATACAGCTCCATGCTGCCTGCCAGCCCTCACATTTATTTCTGTTTAGTTCTCATCCCTATATCCACAAGGGCTGTTACAAATCTTACACTGACTCTGGCTCCCCCTTTCTTCGGTTAAGTAGATCCTGTGAGATTAGAGACTACTCCATGAATTCCACAAAGGCTATGGACATCAATACATCCTAGCCCTGCTGGGTGCTTGGGATGCAAAGATAAACAAAACATCTTGGCTCTCACTTAAGGACCCTAACCAAGGTCTAGTAAGCGAAGCAGGCAAGTAAACAGACAACTAGGATACTAACAAAGGCATATGGTATCACAGGTTCTCAAAGACAGTATAGAACATTTGAAACTATCTCAACAGGAAAAGAATTCTAAAATCCATGCAAAAACTTCAATAAATATTATTATTCTCACTTTTCCTGCAGTTTACAAATTTTCTCTAGTTTATAGGCATTATGTAATTGAGGAAACAATTTTTTTTTTTTTTTTAAACCCCAGAAGCAAACTAAAATCCACAAAATGTTTGCATACATTTACCAAATCATCTCTATTACCTCATTATTACCTCTGGGATAAAGTACAAACTTCTCAGATACAACCTAGCCCAGGTCTGTGCCACCCCCCTCAGTCCTAACTCTGGGCCTTTTCCCATGTATCCAAAACACTCGCCTTCCCTGCCAACTCTTCCCACTGCCCACAACTCTCTGCCCTTCACATTCCAACTTTATTTCAACATTTTCTCTGTGAAACCTTCATAACTATCTCCAACTCCTATTATCACCACCTTTAACTTTGACAGCAATTGTCTGTGCCACTCACTTGAGCCCTCAACCATCCTGTGATTTCAGTCATGTCAGTACATCTTCTTTCCCTAGTTTATCTGTAAGCTAGTTAAGGGAAAGTGCCTTATCTTACACTTATTTCTCAAAGCACCTGCCACCTAAAAAGAGAACGATTTCTAGCTCAGTTTCACTCATGCAAAATTCTACAATCCTTCATGGTGTGTGGGAATATAGCATATGACTTCTCTACTGTCACAGTGTCTACAACTCTGTTATCTTTCCCAGATTTCATATTCTGCAGTCAGCAAAGGAAGTTCTCAATTATTGTCAAATTACCCTTGAAAGGCTCTGACCATACTGGACATGGACAGAAGTTCAGCACTACCAGATCCCTCCTCTCACCTCTCTCACATCCCAAGAATTGGACTGGATAGAGTGCTATTTTTTTTGAGTATCAGTTAAAATACATGGCCTGTGTTAGAGGACCAGTTATGCCAATTCATGTATCTTTAAAGATACATGAGTCTGACTGATTAGAGTCATAATCAGTTCTGCATTATGGCTGATGGATTTGTTACAATTGTAGAATAAACCCAAGGATGGACTCACAGTAGTTGCTCAATGTTTGTTGAATCTATGTGCAACAGAATGAGAAATTTGGTAGTTAATTGGTATACTGACTGAATACTATATGAGAGCATCTGGATGAACTGAATGGTGAGGGAAGCCTTCTCTTCCTCAGGTTTCTTACTCATATTTAGTGAAAAAACTGGTCTGAGGGAGTGATGTCTCAGAATCATCCATTTCAAATACTTCATTTCTGGAGGAATCATACTTATTATTTAGCAAACATAGGAATTTTTAATGGCTGCCAGAAAAGGAGACTTAACACACTCTAACCAATCCAATATTTAATAATCTTTATTATCAAAAAATTCTTTCTTATCCCTTCTGTTACAGTTTAACATTTTTTTCCTTTCCTCTTTTTCTCCTTAGGCCTGGCCTCAGTGTAGATTAACAACAGCTGGGCTCGATCTCCTCCCTGTGTAAGACTCTTTAATGGACCAAAAGACTATCATTAAACTGTTCTTCAGCCTTTGCCTTTCCAGATGAGTAATTTCTCTATTTTTTTTGTTTTAGGTTTTATTTTCCAACATTTTAGTCATTTTTGTGACTTCTTTCAGTTGTAAACATAGAACAGACACTGTCCATTACACACCATAGTCAAAGCAGAATACTCCTCCTTTGCTCTACATTCATATTTAGGCAACTTGACAGTAGAAAAAAGTATATTTAAAATCAATCAGACCTGAGCTCCAGTTCCAGCTTTGTTACTTATTTGTTATGTGATCTTAGAAAAAGTCATTACCTCAGATTCTTTTTTTCTTCTTAATTTTAGGGAGAGGCATGGGGGAGGGAGGAGGAAGAGAAATCTCAAGCAGACGCCATGCTGAGTGTGGCACCCAGCACGGAACCTGATGTGGGGCTTGATCTCACGACCCTGAGATCATAACCTGAGCTGAAACCTAGAGGCCAATACTTAGCCAACTGTGCCATCTAGGCACCCCTACCCTCATATTCTTCAAAAAGTTGGGAAGAATAGCTACCACACACACAAAGTTGTTGACATTAAACCCAGATAATGTTATGAAAGTCTGGAAACTGGAAAGTATCATTATTACTACATTATTGCTGCTTTGGCTAGGGATGGGCATAAGAAGAAAAGGAGTCTAAGTCGATTTTGGCAAATTTATTTCAAAAGACTGAAATTTTCATTATTACTTATATTAATACCTCAATTTGTGGTGAAAGAACTTTTTTCTCCTCCAGGAAATACTAACTACAAAATTAATATATAATTGTGGTAGTAAACAGTGAACATGATGTCACTATTATGCGTGCACATGGAGGCGGACTAGGTGGGAAGGGACAGAGACATGGTTCAGTGGAACACATCACACTCCTGTATCTTATCTGAAAGGAGATTATGGAGGGGGAATTCTGCGAGCCTGGGGATGGGCTTCAGCATGACCTGCTCCTTGGATATTTAACCCTCATCGATATGGTAATGCCTATTATCAGGAAGCAAAGAAACTTCAGGAATGCACACTGATAATATCTGACTCTAGGGTGCTTTGCTGAAATAGGGCATGGTACAGGCAGTCCACAGAGGCATCCAATTGTGGTTCATCACTAACATGTCACACTCCATTCCTCTTCCTTTCTTTTTTCTTCTTTTCAGGCAGATACATTCATTCTAGAATATTGGCTTCAGAGATGGGTAGGGCCCAGCAGTAGAAGAAACTTATAAAATAGAAATAACTAGAAGTTTAATCAGTCTGATCATGGAAACCTTTACCCTCCACTGCTGTACAACAATATTTGCCCACAATATTTTCTGTAAAGCACAGAAAAATATCATAAATGCCTTGAAGTCACAAAGTTATTTTCAAAATAATATAAGGAGTGTGTTTTAGTGAACACTAATTCTCTGAAAAATGGCTCAATTTAACTAATATTTTTTGAGTGCTTACCAAATGCCAAGCAATCTCCTAGGTACCAGGGATTTAAGCCAAAAACTTAACTCTCAGTTCACTTCCTTTTATTCAAGCTTTTTTAAAGAAATAGAACGTTACTATAATCAGGACTAACCAAAACAAAGAATGAATCTTGAAATGTGAAGACACCATGAAGGATCACAGAACTCCCCTGGCAGAAAAGAAAAAAAATGACATTTAAGACACAAGAACAGGCTGTGCAAACCCCAGATATGTGCAAGCCATGAAACCTGGCCATGGTTTATCTGGGAGATACTGGGGTGAGTTCCAAAAGGATATGCCTCCTTAGTGATTTAACCTTTATTCACTGTGGCTGTGCCTGTTACCTGGAAGCAAAGACTCAAGTCATCTGCCATGACTGAGCAAAACAGGCCAGCAGGAGAGGCTGGCTGAAGAGTTAACCCACTGCAAAAAGCCCACTGTAGGGAAACCGGAATGATTTCACAGGCATGAACAATCACTAAGGAGAAGAGACATAATGAGATATATTTTTAAAAGTTGAATCTATTGATAGCAGAGTTCAAGAAGAAAACAAATGCTAAAGCTCCTGAAGACCAGTGAGAGGGTATGTACTACAATACAAGGCCCTTAACGAAGGTGCTAATAACTTTCTAAAAGAGTTAAAGTAATGGACTGCTTCATTAAGAACTAATCAAAATCAAAAAGATTATGGCGCCTTCACATTTTTGGATCAAAAATCCCCCCTCCTTTTTTTTTTGTAAACCAGTACTTTCCTGATTCTGTTACACTGATTGCCATCCACACCCAACATTAAGCCAGTCTATTTCTACTTACCTTCAGGAATTTAGTTTAAGTAAGGTTTAGTGATCCCCATATTACAGGTTCTTGTAGATTAGTATCTAGTTTCACAAAAGTAGGCTCCAACTTGAATAGTTAAAAAAAATACAAACTAATCTTTTTCTTTAAAGCTGGGATTGTTCAGAATTGAAACGAACACCATCAGATTTAATTCAAATTGATTTTTCCAGAATGTCAAAAAACAGGCAATACCTTTTCCTACTCTGCCATGAAATCTCATTCTTTTAATACACAATTCTATAACCCTTTCCCTTCTCAATCCCCATTTCCCAAATTGCACTAATTTAAGATTCTAAAGGGCCAACGCAGAGGGAAACATTTATAGTCATGCAAAGAGACTCATAAAAATAATTAAAAGTGTAATTGGCATTACACAGTATGTGTTTAGTGAAGGATACTACTACATTAAGGATATGGAAAAAGATAGTCAAGGCAAATTATAGCATCTATAGGGTTAGTCTGATTAACTTATCCCATAAATATGTTTAGACAAAATGATCTAGCACTAAAAACTATTAAAAAGGTCCCCTGCTGACGTTTTATCACTAGACATGTCATACAGCTTTTCTTTCAGAAAAAAAAAAAAACCCTGAAATTTGTTTACGAAGAGCAGTAATATATAAACCTATTTTTAAATAGCTCATCCTTTTTTTTTTTTAAGATTTTATTTATTTATTTGACAGAGAGAGACAAGAGAGACACAGCGAGAGAGGGAACACAAGCAGGGGCAGTGGGAGAGGGAGAAGCAGGCTTCCTGCAGAGCAGGGAGCCCGATGTAGGGCTCCATTCTAGGACCCTGGGATTATGACCTGAGCCGAAGGCAGACACTTAACGACTGAATCACCCAGGTGCCCTTATCCTTCCCTTTTATGCTTTCCATTACCCCAAATAAAAACTTTGTCATCTATATCACATCCCAAAACCAAAACAAACAACTGAATCACACTAAAGAAGGAAGAATTTTCAGAATGTATTTCTGAGCTTATACTGAGTATAGTACAAATTATGAATGAATGTATTTTATTTAAAACATGTTATTGACAGAAATCTATCAATAATAATGTGAGTATTGTCAAGGGCCTGTCAATATTAATGTAATTATGATTAAGAGGATAACATGGATTTTTAGCTATAATACCAAGTAACATCTCCTACATTGCTGCTATCAATATACACATTATTATTGACCTGTTCCGAGACTCTCAGTACTAGATGTATTACCATTAGGCATATTTGTCAATGCATGCTGCCTACAAAAACTCTACATTTAAATTTACAGTCCTGTAAACTTTGTCAGCAGAAACATGTGATTCCCAAGTATCCTCTAAGGTACCAAACCCATGTATGCACCCACTGCCAAGCCATCCTTTTTCAGATCCACAATAATGAACTAGTTTTTAGTATGACAATGCTGCTGCCACACTATCCTGAGGGTTCAAGTAATCAAAATGGATGAGACAATATACTAATTTTTTTCCTTTTAGGTTTGAAAAAATTTTAAACTTATGTTTCATATTATGAGGTTATGTGAATAAAGTTCTATAACTGGAGATCTTAAGCTTTGAACCTACACCCTACTTTTTATTTCCTTTGTGTAGTCAGATAGATTTACTGTCCATTGTATTGAAATCAATACTAATAAATGGGACATGCATCAAAGAGGGATTTAACAGGACACCGATTCCCAGAACACATTTCAAACATGAGCAAAAGAAAAAAAGCTATGACTGAGACCCATTAGGACACTGTGACCTCTGGCACTGTGAATAGGCCTAAAAATCAACAACCAGAAGTTCAAATCCCACTTCTGCCACAGGCTTGCTAAATGACCTGTCACTACTCTTTTGTTCTACTCTTTCATCAAATATAAAGCAAGTTTCAATAATTTATAGATATCAAATGTTATATATCCAAATTATGCTCTTTGGATATGGATAGGATATGTTGAAATTTTAAAGTTCTATTGTAGACACTAGACTTCTTCTAGCTATATACTTAACGCAATCCTCATCAAAACCCAAACAGGAATTTTCTTTTTGGGACTGGTAGTGAGTACACAATAAAATGTTTTAGGATAAACTTCAAAATCTCATAAATTGCTCAAAAAGATGAACAAAGATAAGTAACTTGTCCTAGCAGATGGGAAATATAGATATATTTTTTAATTTGGAAAAAAAAGGGAACTCAAATCAAATACTATCATCATCAAGATTATAATTAGTCTTAAACAACTGAGTACCCAATTTCATTTACTTATTTAAGACACTTATTCAAGTATCTAAAACTAACATCAATGTTTCCCTCTGGTTTTTTTAAACCTTAAAACAGAATTTTCAATACCCTGGCCTAGCTTTACAAATACATTTTTAAGAGAAAAGCATGGCACTCATAATCTTCTCTTTTAGAAAGTTGATACTTCTGAGTCTTTAAGAGAAAAAGCATGTTGTGAAAATAAAAAGCAGATGTTTGAGTGAATATGGGGAAAGAGAGTTAAACTGGTTCTGATTAGTTCTGTATCTTAGACCAGGTTCACCAACAGGCTGTGTGACTTTGGACAAGTCATTTTATCACACTATACTCTCTAGCAGTTAAAAGATACAAACATAAATTTCAAAAAATCAACTTTGAAAAGTCTACCTATCTAGAATCCTTATAAGAACTATTTTAGGAAACCTTGGAAGAGGAAGAAAAAAGAACAGCCATTTCCAACTACAGAAATGAAAATGCTGAGTGTGAAAAAGGCTAGAGAAACTGCAGAAATTAGAATGGAACATGAGAGACAGAGACACAATCATAGAAAAAAAAAAAGCAAAAAAGCAAAGCATCTGGAAGACAATACCCACCAATTTATGAGTTTATGACTGAAGTACATGTATACCGCTTACCAGTTATCAAGTGCTAACAAGGGACTATCATACCTAAGTATCCTTTGCAAGATTAAATATTAAATCATTTGATCCTTACCAGTATTATGAAAGAGGTTCTTTTATCATTTACATTTTAAAACAAGGAAACTAAAGCACAGAGAGATTAGCTGACTTGTATAAATCACACAACTAGAAGTGGCAGAGCCATGCTCCGAACTAGTGTCCTTGACTGACAAGGTGTGATGGGCCTAAAAGATGAACAGAAGTACTTTAGAAGGACACCACAGGACATGCAAATGGGGCTATTTTAAAAGTCTAAACACTAAGAGATAGACATGAACTACAGCAAAAATTACACTCCAAGAATGAACAAACAAAGCCACAAGAAATATATGAAGCAACTAGATCTTTAAGTACTCCATAAATTTAGAAAAGTGCTCTAGAACCTAAGAAGAGAATTTTAAATAACTTGCAAATTACTGGCACACATGTTTAACTGCTTATTTTATGGCATTCAAGACAACATGGAGGGACACCTGGGTAGCTCAGTTGGTTGAGCCTATGCCTTCAGCTCAAGCCATGATCCCAGGACTCTGGGATCTGAGTATCTCATCAGCATCTTGCTCAGCAAAGAGCCTGCTTCTTCCTCTGCCTGCTGCTCCCCTTGCTTGTACGCTTTCTCTCTGTCTCTGACAAATAAATAAATCTTAAAAAAAAAAAAGAGAGACAGAGACAGAGACAGACAGACAACATGGAAATATCCACAAAGGAACAGAGGTATTAGCAATGGGAAAAAAGGAAGTACCATGTAATACATCATTGTGTGTGAGGCATTATGTTTTCTTCACACTCTTTATCTCATTTAATCCTCATAACACAGTAAATACTATCATGTCCATTTTAGAAGAAAAAATTAGATGTGAGGAGATTAACAACCTGTTTAGGTTGGACTGACAATCAGTAAATTTCCGGTAAACAGTAGAGAAACTGTGGAACACACAAGGGAAGTTAATAAGTAGTAAGAATATGTGGTAAACCTGGAACAAATTCAATCCCACAGAGCTCAAAGCAAATTTTTTTTCCCTCAAGATCATTCAAAAGACCAGACTGCCAGTCAAGCTTCCAGGACAGTAAATGGGGAAATAAAGCAAAGGACTGTGGTAAAGTTGCCCATGTTGCCTGGGATGCATCTAGAGTACATTCTCTCTCCCTGACTCTACACATGTGGTCAGAAAACCATTCAAAGAGCCTGAATGCCCAATATGAACAAAGGGAGTATGTGGGTGAAAAAATGAGGCATGAGCATTCATTTAATTGTTATGAACACATACTATATGCAAGACAGAGGAAATGCCAATTCATTTAACACTAGAAGGGAACAGTTATACAGAATCAAAATGGAATTACTCGATAGCTCTTGAGTTTTTTTGTCTTAATAGTAAGAAGACAAGACAGCATGGATGAAATTTTATCTCACCTTATTCACAGGCAGTTAAGAAGGGAAAAGTCTGAAAAAAAAAAGAGAACATATTAAATAGAATAAAGCGCAATATAGAAAAGGGCATTTTGATTGTATAGATGGTAAAAGACTGAAAAGTTGTTGATTAACATTGCACAATGGGAAGGACAGAGGGTGCTAGACATCGTCTTCCCTGCTTCCACTTCCACGTAGAGAAATAACAATACTGGCATTTGCAGTGCCAGGATTACATGGGGCAAATGGAGCAGTACAGAGCTCTTCTCCAGAGATTTCTTCCACATACCAAAGGAACTGAAGAGGAACATGGAATGTTTAGAAACTGCTGTCATTTCACAGGAAGGAGGTAAAGGGGACATCCAATTTGTTTTGAAGTTGCCCAAGATAATCAAGGGAGGAAAAAAAAAAAGGAGCAAGTGATTCAGAGCAGAACTTTCGTTCAGAAATAAAGATTGTGCATATGGCATACGTTTTCCGTATGCCATAGGAACCTGAGCACAGTGAGTGCAAGAGAGAAAGAAACTTTAAAATTACCTGAAGCTGTGAGAAAAACATGGGGCTGAGACTTAAAATGCAAATTTACTAGCTATGCAATGTTGGGCAAGGCTGATAACATCTTTAAGATTCAGTCACAGAATATGTAAAATGAAAAATATCTGCCCTTCCTATTGCAAAGATTATTATAAGCTTCAAAATTAAGCAAAAAATTTTATGGCTAAAATACCAGGGAAGAAGGAATAGAGAAGAATAAAGAAATATGATTATGATCACAAAAAATTAAATTTGAAGTTTGTATTTGTTAAACAAATTAGACAATATAGACCTGTTTTTAACTTTTAGTAATAAATTAATGATGAATGTATCTTTCACTATTAAAAAAAGTTACTAATCCAATGAATACACATTGGATACAAATGAGTACTCTGAAACAGAATCATAATGCTAGAAGTAAACCCAGATCACCTAGTCTAAGATATGAATTTAAATTTCTTAACAGAAACACGTTTCAAACAGAACACATACAAGAGCTGTTCTTGTGAAAAGCGGCTGTCTGCTTGGTTTGTCTCTCCCCGGTGTGGCTCCAGGAAATTTATATAGGAATTCTTCTTCAGAACAGATTTCAAACCACAGATTGAATGCTACCCCAACCCCTAAAAATGAAGAGAACAAGGCCATGAGGTAGGGCTGGTCAAAGGAAACAGAGTCAGGACTAGCACTCTATGTTCTTTACTTAGTTTAGTATTCTTTCTACTATGTCCTGTTACTTCCATTTTCTTTATCTTTTTTTTTTTTTAAGGAAAAAATACATACATAACAAATAATAATAAAATAAATAAGCATATATGTACTTTTTAAAAGGTTTTTTGTGTGTGTGTGTTGTTTGGTTTTTTGCTTTTGTTTTTTACTTCTTAAATAATTCCATTATCTTTCTTCTTTTCAGTCCCCTCTGACTCAAATCACTGAACTCTAATAGTTCTGGATACATGTATTTGATAATATGGGCAGATCCGAGAGAAGATAAAGTGAAAAAAAAAAAAAAGAAAAAAAAAGAAGTCGACCATCCCAAGTTTATTTTGTTCAGGTTTAACTAACGAAAACACATTAGGGGAAGACGTTTAGACTGCAAACTGTGGTGTCGATCAAGTCTCAAACTTCCTGTAACTGCCTGAAATGGTTAAGGTAAAAAATTCTTAAGGGGGATCGCAGAATACCAGAATATATTAGATGTGGACATGCAACAACTTGGTCTCGGGAAAAGCCCTTTCACTCAATGTGGTATTTTTGGAAAATGGGACCTAAGAAAAGAAAGAAAGAAACCATGTCTTTTAACTGAAAGCACCAGAAGAAAAATGTCAATTATTTCCGCACTCTCCGTTATCAAAAATCAGTGTTGAATATATAACAAACTAACAGCAAGCAATTATGTAAGACCATTCTCAACAGCTCTTCTTCCCGAAGAAAATTAAAACGGCTTCCAAGTTCACAGGCTTTCAATAGAAACTTAAGCATGGACCTCAATTTCTGTACCAAATATAACACTTTTAAGTATGCGCCATCCGATATTACCTAGTTAGGACACCGCGTAATGTTTTAGAGCCACTCTTAAAAAGCAAATCTCCCCCCGGACAAGGGCGCGGAGAAGATTTTGAAGTATTGCAGAAAGTGACCTCGTGGAAGGCAAAGGAACTCAAAACTAGCTGTGGTTTTTTGTTTTTTGATTTTTTTTTTTTTTTCTTTTAATGGTGCCATTCTGAGACTATTTTCAGGAGCTCGGGCCTACTTCATTGCCTTCCCCAGATCAGACTCTGATTTTGCTTCTTCCAGGAAAACAGAAGCCCATAAACAGACAAACTCAAGCTAAGGGCGACAGCGACAAGGTCGCGAAACTCCACGCCCTCCCAGCTGTAGGGCAGACCGCAGGTTTGCACTCCGGCTCTCTCGGGCAGACACTGACCTTAGGAGTCTGCGAAACGCCCCCGTTCCACGTAACTTTCTCTGAGACATTTTCTGGGAAGCTTGGCTTCTCCTAGCAGAACCTGGATTACCCAGGCTTCCGGAACTCGCGGGCTTCCGGAGCGACGCAGGACCCGGAAGTGTCTGAGAAAAAAGGGGAAATTAAACCAAGGAGAACTAAGCTTCCGAGCGCGGCCCAGCAACAGCGATCGCGGAAGTACCGAAGGGCCGAAGGGCCGAAGGGCCGAAAGGCCGAAGAGCCGAAGAGCCGAACAGGACACCGGCGCGCGTTGATTGGTGGGCTGGCCACTCTGAGGAAACCGTATCTGATTGGCAGGACAGTCGCGAACCCGTCAGCCCCGGGTCGGGGCCGCGCGTGAAGAGGCCTCGGTGTCAAGAGGCCGCGGGGAAGTCGGGGCTCTCTGAGGGCAGGGTTTTCTCTGCCCTCGGACAGCGCGGCGTGCCTCCGGACAAGCGCCGCCGAGTGGCAGTGGGGCGCCTCGGCAGCTCCTCGGCTGGCTTCTGGCTCGCCCTAGGAGAGGGCTCACAGCGGGATAGCCTTTTGGGGAGAGGAGCCTTCGGGGGAGGCGGGCGGTAGCTTCGGGGCAGGAGCCTTTTTGCTGCGCGTGCGTGGCGTGGGTGGGTAGCTTGCTGACTCGTGCAGGTTTAGGAAGGAGGGTCGCCTAGTCCAGTTAGCCGTCCGGCTCCACAGCCTTGGCCCGAGAGGCCCTGGACGCGCTCGCTCGGTGGGGGAGTGAGCCGCTGGGCGCAGCAGGGCGCGTCAGAATGACCCGGGAACGCGTAGAACACGGACAGCCAGATCGCCCACCCCTGGGTAACTAAGTCCGAATTTCTAGGACTGACGCCCGAGGGAACGTATTTTTCGAGCGTTCACCAGGCAATTCTGTGTAGCTCCGTGAACTGCCACTGCCTCCTGATTGGGCAGTACGGACAGTAGTGTCTCAGCTGGCCGGTTCGCTCTGAGCTTTGAAGAGAGGTTAGGCAAACCTTCCTGCACGTAGTAGGTCTTGAGAACGCT
Organism: Mustela nigripes; assembly: GCF_022355385.1. Classification (NCBI taxonomy): domain Eukaryota; kingdom Metazoa; phylum Chordata; class Mammalia; order Carnivora; family Mustelidae; genus Mustela; species Mustela nigripes. Next base: position 141,246,109 of record NC_081559.1, read on the forward strand.
TTAGTTACTGCCTCACCCCGCTCTCTTCCCCCCCAGGAGCCCAGTCCTACAGCAGCTGGACTGTGCGATGTCCCAGAGCGTATCCTGTAGAAACAGGATTGCAAGACAGCTTTTTAAGTTGTGTTTTGTTTTGTTTTGTTTTTAATAATTTTTCTGTGGAACAGAGTTCATGTTCTGTTCGCCAGATGATGAAACATTAGGGAGAAAAGAACACTTATTAATGAATCATAACACTGATCAAATTCATTTTTACATCAAAGGTGTACAAGTTAGCCTACTTCTGGCCGCAGTGTTGTTGTCTTCCATCCGTTAAGGAGATCTGGGAAAAAGCAGTCCTAAGAAGGGTGATGTTGATGGTTTCCCGAATTAGTAAACAAACAAAACAAAACAAAACAAAACAACTTCCCAGCACAGGAACCAACAGTACAAATGAGACAGAGTAGCAGCTACAAGTTATTGGGGTGTGTAGTTCACTTAGGCACGGGAGGGGGGATTTTTCTAGAGCCGCAGGTGCCTGATGAGGTCGTTGCTCGCCGCCTGAAATGGGGGTAGGCCAAATGGAGGTCTGAGTAAAACGCACATTGGATTTCTACAGATACGTTATGGGAAAGAAAGAATGTGAACTGTGTCAAAGAATGTGACGCGCTGATATGGGAACGTTTTTGAAAATTTAAAATTACCTATGTGGTTCGGATTACACGTGTTGAATGGTGCTTTTCTGGAGGGTAAGACAATCTTTTTGAAGAAGACCATGGCTTTCACTGAGTAATTGTGAAAGAAGGCAGCCATGTTGTACTTTCCAGGCAGGCCAGCAGATACACTTGCTTTATTTAATTTTTATGAAAGTGGGAGAACACCCCAAAAGAGTAATACAGAGGACATTTTCAGAAAGCCCAAGTTCTAATTCATGGAACCTTATGTATGTCACATGAACATCACAATAGGTGTTACTAATAATAAATGTACCAAGCTAGCAAGATATTTGACTTAGGTTTAATGAATCTGATTCAAAATGTAAAACATGTAGAACATTTAAGATTTTGGTTGAAAATGTTTAAAATAAGCTCCAACTTTTGTCATTTAATGCCTTGATATAGTATACCTCTTTTTAGTTTTCCAGTGAGCTAGTAAACTGAAATTTCAGGGAAGCCTTACTTCTAGTTTTCTATACTTAATTTAAAAATACATTTGTTTTTCATTCCTTTATTTAACAGAAGCCTGCTGGGGCCCAGGGGTATTGCTAAGCAGTGTTGCTATTAAGGTGAACACCCAGGCATGGCCCTTACTCTTTTGGAGCTAATGAGTACCAATTCAGAGACAGTGAAAAAGTAGATAACCGTGGCATAGTGTATTTGGCCTTTGAGTGTTTTACCTCTGTAAATGCAACATGTTAATTGTTTAAACCTAGAATTTATAAATTCCTGTCAACGTGTTAATGAAGAGTCTTATTAGGACTTGGCTTTGGGCTTAAAATATATTAATAAAAAATCAAAGTATAATTCATTCATCCATTAATTATGAGAACTTAAAAAATAGAGTATTTCTTTAACTATAAAGAAAAAGATGAAAAGAATTGTAATAGCATCTTATTTATGATACTTTCTTCTAGCCTTTCAGCGATTTTTAGGTTCTAAGGAATTTAATAATAGAAATGTAAAGGAGACATTGATTTATGCCCCTAACGTAGTTTAGAATTGCTGACTTTAAAAAGTTAAATCCATTTTAGCATATTACATAGTTCTTAAATCAATATATTTGAGTCTTTTAGAAAAAAGTTAAACATAGATCTTATCTTAGTTTACTACTGTTGCTGTAACAAATTACCACAGAGTTAGCAGCTCAAAACAACACCAGGGTAGTGTCATGCAGTTCTGTGGTCCGAAGTCCAACTCTGATCTCACTGGGCCAAAATCAAGACGTCCATAGGCCTGTGTTTCTTTCTACAGGGTATAGGGAAGAATTCTTTTTTGTTTGTTTGTTTATTCAGGTTGATGGCATTCAGTTCCTTACTGTGGTAGTATTGGTTCCATGTCAGCTCATCAGCTGAGGGCATGTTCCCAATTTCTACAAGTCATCTATATTTCTTGGGTGTTGGCCCTCTCTCTTCCTCTTCAAAGCCAGCACAGCTGGATTGAGAGCCTTTCATGATTTCTCTTACCTTTTCTTCAGTTGTTTTCTCTCTAATTGCAGTCTTTTAAGAATCTAATTAGATTGGGCCTGCCTAGGTAATCGTGGATAATCTCTCCATCTCAGGGTCCATAACCTTAACTATGTCTGCCATGTTCTTTTTGCCATGGTAAGGTAGCATATTTACAGTTTCCAGAGATAAGGGCATGGGCATTTTTAGGGGCCATTATTCTGTCTACTGCAGATCTTAATTGGGGCCATGTGGTATATACAGCATTTCTTACCAGTATTCTTACCAGTTGCAGAGTAGGGAAGTCTGTTACCTAACTTCTCATGGCTATTAAGTGATGAAATGAGGATTTGAACCTGCACAGTCTGGCTCCAGAGACTACTACAATATAGTAAAAATTACTTCTGAATGTCTGTATTTACTAAACACAGTTAGTGATAGAGTGACGGGTTCAGGATTTGGTGTCACAATGTCTGGCATCAAATTCTGCCTTTACCAGTTACTGGATGACCCTGAACAAGTTACTCAATCTCTGTGGGTTTCACTTAACAATAACCTGAATTAATAATAACATTTGAGTATTAAATGAGGCCCTGTATGTACAATACTTAGAACAGTGTCTTCACAAATAAGCCATTGCTAGCTATAATTATTGGTGGCAATTCAACATTTAAAAACAGTAGTTAATTGTAAAAAAAGAAATGTTTCTTTTAGGTAATTTCAGTCTCTTCATAAAGTTAGATTTTAAAAATATAATTAAAATTTAAAATAATTTTTTTAATTGAATTTTTTCTTTTGGTATACCACAATGCTATCTCCTTTCTCAGGCACTGATTTCTCCCCACTGCAGTATAACATCCATCTTTTTAGCACTGTTGCTTTCTAGTGTTATCTGACTGTACACCATTAAGCACTTCGTTCAGATTCTACTTGCCCGGTTAATGTCCAAATGACGTAGAAGGGTAGCAGGACACAAAATCCAAATACTCCCTCTCACCATCTGTAAGCCTAGTGTTTACACAGCCATCATTGCTAACTTGTCACTGTTCTTTTGCTTTTATTCCATGAGGGAGGCCCATGGCGTATCCTGGGCCCCTGGCCACAATGCCATCTAATACCACTCCAAATCCCACCCTCTCTTCTCATAATCTCTGCTGCCATTGCCTTATTTCAAGCTCTCATCATCTCTGCACTTTAATCATTTCCTGACAAATCCATGGCCTCCAGCCTTACCTCCCTTCAGTTTTAATCTCTTCTCTGCTCACCCGAGTGATCTTTCTAAAGTACTAACTCATGTTATTCTGTTACTCTTTTATTTAAACCCTTCAGTGTCTACCCCACACACCAGTTCCTACAAACACTATTCCTTTAGAGTCTCTTAACACCAGTTAGGTGCTTCTACTGTAGCATTTAAGTATCACAATTATTTAAGCAATAGTCTTTCCTTCTAAATCATGAACACATTGATAGGGATTAAGAGATGGTTTGGGGGGAGCCTGAGTAGCTCAGTAGATTGGGTGTATGACTCTTGGCTTTGGCTCAGGTCATGATCTCAGGGTTCTGGGATTGAGCCCTGTGTGGGGCTCCACGTTCAGTGGAGAGTCTGTCTCCCTCCCAATTTGCTCCCCACCATGCTCCTAAAAAAGAGATGGTCTTGCCTGAATGAATTTATTATATTATTTTGTCATTATCTATTTACATGGATGTCTTCTGTCACTTAAACTGATTTCTTGAAGGGGAGGCTCATTGTTTTATTCATTTCTTTTTACCTTATTGCCCAAGACAGAGGAGGCACTTAGTAATTGTTGAATGGATAAAAAGGAAAAATAACTTAGAAAACATACAATTGAAAAAAATTCTGCTTAAGCCTAAAACAGTATATAAAGCAACTTACTGGGAATATATAAGGTTATGATTTTAGAAGAAGCATAACTGGTAGTTAAAAGCCTGGACTCTGGAGCCAGAGTACCTAGCTTTGAATTCTGACTCTGCCACTTATTGCAATATGCACTCTTGGACAAGCTAATGAAGCCTATATCTTCTTTGTAAAACAGGGATGGCAAGAGTAAGCATCTCTTAGGGTTAACAGATCAAATGAGTTAATGTTTCTAAAGTATCTATAATAGTGTCTACGACATACTACATATTCTAGAGGTCCTTGTGTATTGTGTTCTAGAGAACACAATAATTTATATTCTCATTGCTTTTGATGATAGCTAATGTCTTTATAACACAGTGATTAAAAAAATAGCCCAGAGTTTTGTGATTGTGATGTTTAGAGACTTTTAACCTTCAGTGATTTTTAATATCTTACATTATACAATGACCACGTATATTCATCGACATCTAGAGAGTACTGTGTATGATTCCTCTCGTGAGTAAGTTACGTATTTCCTCTTTGTATTATTTTTCTATGATCTGCCATGATTTAACAAATTACTACAAACTTATGGCTTAAAAATAACATACATTTATTATCTTATGGTTCTGTGGACCAAAAGTCCAACACTAATCTCACCAGGCTAAGATCAAGTTGTCAGCAGAGTTGCAGTCCTCTGTTGAGACTCTTGGGTAGAATCCATATTCTTGTTTTGAATCCATTTTCTTGTCTCTTCCAGCTTCTAGGAGGTGTCCACATTCCTTGGCTAGTGGTCCTTTTTCTCCATCTTCAAATCTGTAGTCACACCTCTTTCTCTGACTACAGACAGGGAAGGCTCCCTGTTTTTAAAGATTTCTATGATAAGAATTAGGTCCACATAGATAATCTAGGGCAGTGTCCCATGTCAAGGTTCTTAATTGCATTTGCAAAGTCCTATTTGCCATGTAATTTACTCATGGGTCCTGGGGGGTGGGGTTCAGGTAAGGGCATTTTTAGGGACCATTATTCTGCCTACCATACACTTGTACTGTTAAATGAATTATGGCTAAAAGGTACATAGGTTGTGCTTTCTGAAAATGGAAACAATATTAACTAAAATGTGAACAATTGTGTTAGTATCATCATTTATTCCTCTGGTGGTTGGAGAGAACAGTATCTGCCTAACATAGTGTTACGATACTACAGGGCTCACTGATCAGTGTCTGTTTTTAAGGACTTTTATTAAGGATGAGAGAATAAGCTCATATAGTTGAATATCTGTTAGGAGCTAAGGACTCTACAGTGAATTTCAGATACATCAGTCCTATTCAGTTTTCACAACTTTATAACATGTGGTAGGCAGCCTAAAGATGACCCTCAACGATCCCATCACCAGTATTCTATGACCTAGTGTAATCTTGTCCCTTTCAGTGTGAACTGGACCTGTGGACTATCCCAATAAAACAGAGCAAGACAATAGCAGTAGGATATTATTTCTGGGATTAGGTTACAGAAGACCGTGACCCCTCTTGCTTATACATTCTCTCCCTTTTACTAGCTTGTTTTGATGAGTCAAGCTACAATGTGGTATGTTGCCATATAGAGAGGCTAACATCTCAAGGAACTGAGGTTAACCTCCAGCCAACAGCCAGGCAGTAACCAAGGCCTTTGGTCCAATAGTTTGTGGGAAACTGAATCCAACCAACAACCAAGCATGAAATTAGAAGTGGACCTTCTCTAATAGAGCCTTGAGATCAGAACAGCCCCAGTGAACACCTTGATTGCAGCTTTGTGAGAGATCCAGAGCCAGAGAACACTGCTAAGCCACCCGTCAGATTCCTGACCTATAGAACTTATGAGATAATAAATATTTTTAAGCCATTAAGTATTGTGGTAATTTGTTATGCATCAATAGATAACTAATAATAAGATATTAATACTGTTTTAATTATAGATGAGGAAAAAAAAAGACATGATAAGGCAACTTTGCAGGTCTCCCAGTTGTTAGTGAAATAATGATGATGATAGCAATAAAATTAGAATTGATAGTAACTTACATTTATTGAGTACCTACTAGATGTTAGGTACCTTTCAAATCATTCTATGTATAGCATCTTAGGTTATTGCATCAACTCTATGAGATAGGTAATATAATTATCTCATCTTATAAATAATGAAATTAGAGCATGGAGAGGTTAAAGGACATTCCCAAGATCCCCAGTTAGTCAACATATTGGTAGGATGTGAACCCAGGTTGTATGAGTCTAGAGTTTTCACTCTTAACCACCATAATATAGATCTTCCTCAGCTTAAAACAGTACAGTTCTATCCTCATAAAACCATTTTAAGTTGAAATTATCTTAAGTCAGAGATGCATTTAATACACTTAATCTACCAAACATCATAGTGTCTCCTAGCCGGCCTTAAATGTGTTCAGAACATTTACATTCATAGTTGGGCAAAATCATCCAACACAAAGCCTATTTTATAATGAAGTGTGGATATCTCATATAATTTATTGAATACTGTATTAGAAGTGAATAACAGAATGGTTGGATGGGCATAGAATGGTCAAAAACATGTTGACCCTTTACCGTCACGATTGCTTGGCTGACTGGTAGCTGTGGCTTGCTGCCACTACCCAGCATCATGAGAAAGGATTGTACTTTTTATTGCAATTTGAATTTGAAATTGAATTCATTGAATTCATTTGAAATTGAGTTTATTGAAATTTGAATTCAAAACTCAAAGTACGGTTTCTACTGAATGTTTATTGCTTTTGCATCATCATAAAGTCAAAAAATCATAAGTTGGACTATCGTAAGTTAGGAACTGTTTGTAAATTGTTCCTTCAAGATCTGTGTTGTAAGGCAAAAGGATATGCGTGTAGCAGGAAGAAAGCAAGAGCTCCAAGAGTTTACCAGCAGTGAGGTTAATCCTGATCAGAGTATTAGGAAATTCTCAAGTGCTAGGGAGCCATCTGATCTCAGTCCTGAAGGCTGGGTAGGATTTAGGCTTGTGGTTGTTAGAGGAAGGAATATATTAGATGAGCAAAACAGGTGGAAAAGCATGAGACATGAGAAAACACCACCTCACTGTGTCTAGAGCTGGGGCAGGATGAGGAATAGTGAGAGATAAAATTAGAAAGGTAATTTGGAGCCTGGTTAGGTAAAAGATTAAGAGTAATTTTTATAAAAAGTTGATCCTAGAGTTTTTTGACTAGTAATTTAAATCAACTGCATTTTAGTTTATACAACAGAACTATTATAGAGATAATATACTAGTGAGTTCAAAATATGGAGAAACTGATTATATGGATTGTATTAAAATATGAAAGTTAGTTCCAGTGAAAGGCAAAAGAAAAATAGGAACGCACATGGAACATTTTGTGTGATTAAATTTCTTGGATGTGTTCAGTTTGTATTTAAACTAAAACGGCATGAGTATCAAAATTTGCAAACCTTTTTATTTCCTTGTAAAAACAATACTATTAGTGGTTACATTCAAACCACATTAAGTATTTCACTAAAAGTAGGGCATGTAGAAATAAAAAAAGTCATTATGATTGTATTCTCAATTACCTGGGAGTGGACCTTAAAAACACTACTACAGAGGAAAGTCATATAAAGCAGGGCTGAAAACATTATCCTCTCTTTTTCTCAAAACATCATTCAAATTCACTAGATGGAAATTTAATTTTGTGAGACGTCGGTACTGTTCAAATTTGTTTATGGTGTGAGCTTTCAATTTAGACTATTTATCATTACTTGGAGAGAAACTTTTTCTCTTAAGCCAGATTGAGTTTCCTTTCCAGGGAATAGATGAATCCAGGAAAAATGTTTCCATAGCTCATACCTAGCCAAAAGCAGTGGCCATGGAGGAACGGACTGCTCATTAAATAATGACAAAAGGAAAATATGTGTTCTCTTTTCCCATGGTCTCTCTGTGTCCTTGACATGTCTCACAATTCTCCAGTCCATAGATTCAAGAAGATTACATTTTGATTCTTAAGTTTTGGGGCTGAACTTTTGTTTCACAACAGTATTAAGCAGGTGATTGCAAATATGAAATATATAGAAAGGCCTGACGTTGATTTGTGTCTGACAGTTGTGTGACCTTTGGATAGTCTCTTAACTGTCACAAACCTCAGTTTCTTAATCTCTCATCTGTTTGACATGTCCTCTAAGATTTCTTTTTGTTTTAATGAATTAGGATTCTAAAAGACAATTCCGTATGACTGCAGTTTCAAGCCAATTCTACACTTAAACATGTGGGCCTCTACGCTGTCTCCATGTATTTTTTGAAGCTATCTTTTCTATGTCTGCAAGTTTTCCACAATAACATAATTACATCCATAAGAGAGGCTAAGTCCTAAATTCTTAGCCTCACCCCAATTTGGCTCCTCTTCTTGTTATTTTTGATCTCATAATTTAGGGGAGGATACTCCCTCCACCTCTCAGGCAGTCAAATTCTGTACCAGCCCTAGAGGAATAAGCCTGAAGTCATTTCCTTATAAAATCTCTCCCTTTTCTACATGTATTTAAGCATTTGTACTGTATATCTTACTGCTATAACAGAGGAAGTTAGAGAGGAGAAGAAAAAAAAATATGCCAATTATTCAACCTGACACCATTAAACTTTGCAACCTTAGCATTCAAGGCATTGCTTCATCCCCAGCCCAGGTCCCAACCCTGGAGGATTGCAGTGACTCTTCGGGGCAGGGAATTTCTTCAAAAAGAAGCCTTGGAAACCATGATAAGGTGTTTCAAACAAGAGCTATTGGCTCATTACATCAGAGGTTCAGGACTAGTCTGCAGTTCAATATTCTTGTGTGCCTCCAAAATGTAGGAAGTAGAATAAAGATTTATATAGGTGCATGGGGATTTCACATGATTTCTGAACAGCCTGGGAAGCATCCAGAAGTCTTGATTCTCTTGAGTTTATGAATTAGTGCCTTGTTTCTCCTGTAACTCATTTTAGAAGGATCTAATAACTAAACATTTCTCCTCATTATCTCTGGGTCATAGATTCCCCTGAAAGTTGGATAAGGTAACGCTGTCAGGTTAAAAGAAGGGGCCTGGAGTTAAGGAGACCTGATCGCTTGTGCTCACATTCTCTGCTGAGCTGAGTGCCCTTGGGAAAATGACAGAACTCCTGAGGGCCTTTGTACTGCATGTGAAAATGAAGAGTATGGGCTGGGTAAGTTTTGAGAACCTTTCCAGTTCTAAATTTACACCATTCTAAGAGTAAGTTGCCACTTGCCTATAGATACTTTGGATTAGACCCAGGTCCTGAGGTGAGTGAATGTCAAAGGGTGGTGAGCTTAGCTAGGCTTTGACATTATCCAGAGTTGTAAAGGCACAGCCTTAATCCACTTTGATTCCAGAAACTTCTGAGGAGAAAAGTAGCACTGAGAATTGACAAGCAAGTTAGACCTGAAATTGCTATACCATCTCTAAGTGTTTTGTTTCATAGTATTCAACTTATGAAGATTTAATAGCTTCACAGTGTTCTTTTTAGCCATTATTATAGAAAGAAAGTATAAAATCTCTGATTTCTATATTCCTTTCAAATTCTATCATTTAAAAATTATCTTTGTTATAAAATCTTACTAAGTTTAACTAATCCAATGACAGTCAATGAAATGAGATTTTTACTGCTTGTATGACACTAAATCACTGTGGAAGGATAAAAACACTTATGTGCAAGTGCTTATATACTAGGAGAGGAGAAAAGCACTAAGAAATGAACACGTGAACAACAATAAAAGAATCAAATGCCCAGAACATTTTGCAGGAGAATGGGATTAACCTAAAAGGGAAAAGGTATGCTTTGGTATTTTTAATAAAATATTTTTTGTGAGTACTTTGTCAAATTAAAGATTATTTTACTTAGAATCGGGTTGAAACCTTTCTTTTCCCAGCATGCAAAACTCTCTTTAAAGATAAATGTTGCAGTGGTATTTTTAATTATTGAGACTGGGCACTTGTTTCCTCTTTACATTCACGTACTTCCAAAGGGATTTGGAACATGGAAGAGTTCCATAGCTGTTTAGAGAAATGGGGACTTAGGTCTCTCTAATTACAAACATTACTTCCCAGTTGTAGCTAAGTTCAGGCTCTATTCTCTATAGTACTGAACCTTCCAAGTTGTGTTACATCAATATAATGTATGATCTGTGTGTTCTGGAACATCCAAACTTTGGTGAGTCTCTAGGATACACGAAGGCCAGTTTGTTTCAGCTAGCTTTGCTGTGAATTATTTTTCTTTTTTCTGTGTGGTTAGTGATTAGTGAATTACCAAATAAACATTTAACTTAGGAAATAAAATTTCATAAATTTCTCCTCCTTCCCAAGCAATTGTAGCTTAAACACGATGTAGCAATAGCGTAGTCTGCATGTCTACAGGCTGACTACCCGAAGTCGTGCCTGAACACTACCCATAAGCTTAAAATGACCAGAAACTGCTCATTTTGTGGTAATGATGATATCATGATGGATTTCTGCTCACTTATCAAAATTTTATGCCATATCCAAATAGGTTTAAGTAATATTAGCGAAGGAAAATATTTCTGAGGTATAATTTTTAAAAATAATGCTAATGTTTAACACAATACTTATTTATAATGAAGTGTAAGCGGCTCATATTTCTGCTTAAGGTTATGCTATTTCCCTCTATTTTGTGAAATAATATTAGTAGCTAATATTTATATTAGTAGTGTCTGTATGCCAGGCACTATTCAAAGTGTTTTATATATATTAGATCACTTAATATCCACAACTTTGTGTAGCAGATGTTGTTATAATCACAATCCCATTTTACAGATGAAGAAAATGAGGCACAGAGATTAAGTAAATTGTCCCTGATCATAAAGGCAACAGGTCAGGATTTGCACTAGTTTCTCCAACTCTGGTATATGTGTTCTTAATTACTATGACATGCTTCCTCCCAGCAGATCAACTTGCACATCAGCTGGGAGCCACATGCGGGGACTTGAGCACCTGCAGCCAGAACCTGCTTTTCACTTAATGACTCCATAATAAATAAGTGAACTGGGGAGAGGCTAAATAACTAGCTGGTGACCAAGGTTGGCTCCTTGATTTGCAGCGCTCAGTTCAAAATGAAAATATGGGGCCTCTTTTTCAAAAAGTAGGGGGTAAATGTATTATTAAAGTTACTAAAATGTAAAGGTTTTCCTTTCATTGTCTCTATTGTCATGGTATTTTTAATTGGCCCTTTAATGTTGTTCTAAGTAAGGAAAATTTAAGGTTTAAATTATTAGCATTGATTTTGCCATTTGTCTTTACATTCCACAATGTCTATTTTAAATGCAAATATAAGAACATTTGGCTTATATGTGAAATCACCAAAACTGTAGATTTTCTTGTAGCTTATAACTGAATATCTTTTCTTTTCTGTATCAGAACAGTGGAAACTGCACAAAACTAACTCAACTGTTCTTATATCACTATTGACATACACACATTTTCTAATACGCTCTACTTCAGATTTATTGGTGACTAAAGAAGGACTGAAGGAGAAGGAAATGTGGGTCGCCCTGTTTTTTCTTTGCTTCTGTGTCATCATTTTTAATATAAAGTAGTTCACTAATACAGGGAGCTAACATAAGAAAGAATATGATAAAGTTTCCTGACTGTTCGTATTTTTAAAAACACCATTGTTTTCTCTCTGTGTTTGAAGGAATTCTGGTTGGAATAGAAAGCATAGCCTCTTGGGATTACTGGTGTCCTTGCTCACTCAGTTGTAGACACAGCACACTTACTGTGCGCTTGATTTGAGTCTCTTCAGCTTATTATGTGGTATCCTTGAATTCCTGTGCTCAGGAATGAATACACATCGAGATTGGGAGGTAAGAAACAAAACAGGCTGACATGCATTTTACTTTGTCTCCTCTGCTCACATGTGTGTTCCACCGTCCAACTGGACTTTACGTACAAAACAAGTTCAAATATGAAATAACTGAGAGTTTCATGGTTAAAAGAGAAGAGCCCTTCTGAGTGCAAGGCCCTGCACAAGTCACATGCCTATGAAGCTGGCTTTGCTTTGGGCCATTACATGAGATGGAAACCAGACTAAACTGAAATCATCCTTCTAATCAGCCACAAACGTCCCAAATATTGTACTAAAGATATAAGTCACTGGCATGGGAGGGTTAGGTATGGCCACAGATGACCAAAACAGGGCAGCCAAGCCTGCAAAGACAGTGGAGTGGCACCTGAGTGGCTCAGTCAGTTAAGCTTCTGACTCTTGGTTTCAGTTCAGGTCATGATCTCATGGGTCATGAGACTGAGCACTGCGTCAGGCTCCCCACTTGCTTGAAGAGTCTCTCCCTCTGCCCCACCGTCAAAGGCCTAGTAGGGAACATGTGGGGATGCTGAGAAGTGGTACAGAGAACTCTGGATATGCCTGAGGATGCTGACTTTATGGTCCCTCGGAACCCTCTAGATGTGTGGAGGTGACCAGCATTCCCTTCCATAGAAAGGGCTGGCACTTGAGCTAGGCTGGAAGATGCTGCAGAAGCCTCTTCTTGTGCCCTGTTCAGATTTACCCTCATCACTGTCCCTGGCTGCCAGACCAATAAGTAGGGATGGGATTTTTTTAAGGGTGCATGGTCAAGGGGTCAGGGGCACTTTCTTGGGAAATAAGGATGACCACCATAGCAAAGACCCTAGGCATGGGACAGTGTGCTACTGTGGTGGCTCCTAGAACCCTAGAAAAATAATGGACAATTCTCAGTAAGTTAGGAATGCCTGAGTTGGCCTGGAAGATGGTAGAGAAAGGGGTCAGAAATGCTTTAGAGAGGTGGGCACGTTGGAGTGGGTATATTAGGCAAGGCCAGAAAATCCACCATGAGATTGGGTTCCGTGGGAGGGTGGAGAGGACATACCATTCACCAAAGTCATCAGGCATGTGCTGGTGAGAAAGATATAGGCCAGTAATGATGCTAGCTGGTCACAGAGCTCTGCTCACTTCATGAGTTGATGTACTATGGGGCCCATCAGTAGTAGAGGCCAGGTGGTGGCACCAGAAGCCAGCAGACCACAATTATTTTAAAATCTGGCAAGGTCACCAGGAGTTGGAAAGATGGTAAATAAAGCATGTGTCCCCCAGGGCAAATGATAGTGCTGCCTAACATCAGTAAGTAAGAAAGAGAGAAAGAGAGGGAGAAAGGAAAAGGGTGGGGGAAGAGAAAAGGATAAAAGAGCAAGAGGCTGAAAATAGTCCTGCACAATAAGAAACTAAGATCCCTTGCTCAGTTCTCAGAGACAGTCCATTTTCAGGTCTGGAACCCACTGACTAAACAAGTGTCTAGGTCCCTAAGAGGAAGGGCTCTTCAACCCCAAGAAAAGTGTATACCATGGCCATTCTCCTATCCTTACCCAAAGAGAATTAAACAGTCTATTATCTGGGTAAGAGTACACTGGGGAAAGGGGAATAACAGGATTTATGAGGACTACTGGGCTCAGGATCTGAGATGACATTGATAACCAGAGACCAACGGGTCCTCCTGGTCTCCTGTTGGAGTGGGGCTATGGGGACCAGGTAATAGCAAATGAAGTAAATAAATAGTAAATAAAGTCCTGACTAAAATTCAGCTTACAGTGCGTCCACTTGTTCCATGGACCCAATGGTCATTTCCCCAGGCCTGAATGCAAATCAGAATCGATATATACTTGGAATGAGATTAACTGCCACATTGGGTCCCTGGCCTGCGGAGTAAGTGATATTATAATCGGGAAGGCCAAATGGAAACCTCTAAAACTAATCCCCTCTAACTCCCAGCCAAGATAGAAAATCAAAACAGTGTTTTATCCCAGTAGGAATGGTGGAGATTAGTGTCACTATTAAAGACCTAGATGATGCAGGGGTGGTGGTCTCTATTATATCTCAAGTTATTTGCCCAGTCTGGCCCCTGCAGAGACCAGATGGATCCAGGAAAATGGCTATCAACTACTGTAGGCCTAACCAAGTAGTAATCCCAATTGAAGCTGTCGTTGCCAGATATGGTGTTGTTGCTAAAATAGTTCAATTAAGACCATTGACTTGTAAAATGCATTATTTTTCATTCCACTTATAAAAGGGGGCCAGAAACAGTTCACATTCATATGGGACAAATGACAATATTCATATATGGAAAAAGGAAGAAAAAGACCAAGCTTGAATTATGAGTGGGTTGACTGGGAAATGCCAACTCCCTCATGGCTTTGTTAGACTTTGCTTACACTGCTTAGCAGTCTAGAACATTTCCCAGTGTTTTCTCTTTTTCCCCTTCAGTCATGGACATACTTGTATCATGGTCTGATGGCTCTCTCAGCTGCATCTTGCTCTCTCTTTTCATATAGGATTTTTCCCTAGTAAGATTGTTCCCTGTTTAATCCTCCCTTTGCATCCAGAGGAACTAGACCAACATAGCCCTCTACCATGGGAGAACAGATATGTTATATGATTAATTTCCAGTTTTCTACTATTTTTCATGACCCTTATTAATTCTGTCCCCTTCCATCTGCATAATCCTCCTTGACTGCACTTGCAGAAGGCATTGGAGGCTATGCCTTCTCTGAGGACTGAGTGATTTTTCTCAGCCTCTGCTTTCCGCTTCTGAATGGTAGGAGATCAATAGACATAGTAACAAATGGTCACAATCCTCTTTGAGTCCAGGCTGGTGACAACACAACTTTCATAAAAGTATAGCTTGCGGAGCGCCTGGGTGGCTCAGTGGGTTAAGCCGCTGCCTTCAGCTCAGGTCATGATCTCAGGGTCCTGGGATCAAGTCCCGCATCGGGCTCTCTGCTGAGCAGAGAGCCTGCTTCCCTTCCTCTCTCTCTGCCTGCCTCTCCGTCTACTTGTGATTTCTCTCTGTCAAATAAATAAATAAATAAAATCTTAAAAAAACAAAACAAAAAAAAAACAAAACAAAAAAAAACATAGCTTGCATCTTTAATTCTGCTTAACTTGATTTACCAATAGTCACACCCATGATTTTTTTTTGACATTTCTCTTTCCCTAGGTTCAACTGCTGGTAACTTAAGTGTACATTCATTTAGGGGAGAGCCACTTCTTTTGATGTCTTTCTTCAAGGCATTTTGACCACCTGAAAGATTTTTCTTTATTCTGCCGTAGGGCATTTACTCACACAATCCCATGTGGACCCTCATCCTTCTTGTTTTACATTTTCTAGTTCTCACACTCCTTTTAGCCTTCACCTCCTACTTGCAGTATTGTTACTAGATCATTTTGAAATGTTAGAAATACCATATTGCGGAAAATCCCGTTCATTAGACATTCAGACAATTGCTGGGTTCCATGTCTTTATTCTTCCTCTCATGTATTTTCAAAACTTCTATAAGCTGTTTTATTATCTAGGTTAGCTCCTCACTTTTGCCTATTTGTCTTGCTTCTCTTTGCTAGAAATTCACTCATGTTTTTGTTGTTGTTTTCATTTCTGTGACAACACATAGAAAAGAGGAGCAAGGACCAGCCCTGGGACGCTCCAACGTTTAAGAATCAGGGAGAAGAGGAGGATCCAGTTGAGGAGAATGAGGAGGAGAAACCAAGGAAGGAGGAGAAAAAGCAAGAAAAGGGATTCTAGGTGGAAACTACCAAGTGCGCTCAATGTTGTTGAAAAGTCAAGCCGGATGTAGCCTGAGAATTGACTACTTGCTTGAACCACACGGGTCATTGGTGACCTGGGCTAAAGCACTTTTGGTGGAGTGATAAGGTTGAACTCTAATTACGATGGATTCAAGAGGAACAGAATCTATGTCTTATGTTTCATTATGTAAAGAAATCTCTCACTTCCTCTGTGTTTCTTCATTTCTGCATTTCTGCCAACCCCCTCAATTGGGATAAACCAAACCAGTATCTTTATCCAGAGTATCTTTACTTCTCAGAAAGTGGGAGAATGGGAATAATTATATGTATTTTAGTACTTTATCCCCATCTCATCCATTGGTCTGGTCTGTTTGTAGAATCCCTGAAATTGTCCCTGGATTTCACCTTACCACTTGGCATGAAGGCTCCCTAAGTAGTTTTAGTGATAGTAACAGTTTGTCTTATCCTTTCAATTTGAAGTGCTTGTTTTCCTGTTATATCAAATGGCTGCTCAGTGAGTATTCAAGGTACAGAAATGATCAGGTTTCATTTCAAGCTAGCTGGATAAAGAATATAGTTGGCTGGGCAGCAGCTGGGTTCTAGCCTTGATTCTGAAATAATTGTGTGATTCAGTGAAGGTTCTTAGTTGTAAGAAAATCTGGGCAGGTCACTTATGAAAATTTAATCTCTAAAAAGAGAAAGCCTTTAAAATTTCTTTAGATCCATAAAAGTCTATGCCTTACTGCTCTCAATTCTTCACACATTTTTTAATAAACTTATTTTTCTCAAATATCTGAAGGGGCAGATGATATTATTCATGCTTTAGAGAACAGAATAGGAAACAGAAGCTAAGAGAGTATAGGTGGTTTTCCATGTTTTAAAGTTGATAAGAGAGGGAACAATTTAGGATTGCAGACCATGAAGCCAAGTGGCCTTGGTTTGAATCCTGGCTCTGTAACTTACTAGCTGTGTGACCTTGGCCAGTGATGTAAGTCCTGAGACTCAGTTCCTGTACTGCAAAATGGGGCTAAGGCCAATATTTGAATTACGAATTATTGGAACAATATCTGTGATAATCCAGGTAAAGGTCATTATGCCAAAGGGCATAATCCTCTTCATGTATTATGTTTTTGATGAGTGCTAAGTCATAATAAAATGCACTTTCTTTATCGGGCTTGGCACTTGGCATCTGAAGCAAATACCGATTACCTATCTAGTCTTTCAAATCCCATTTTTATTTTAGAATTCTAGTTATGGGATGATATGACAAACTGTAACTGTTTTTTTCCCCTTAGGAACAAATTAGTATAAGAGTAAGAGGAATTTTATCATTTTCTATCAATTTCCAATATCAAAATTGACAAATCAAGGCAGGCCAAATTTGAAAATGTGTGGAGAGGAAGATCACCACTAAATCACCTCATTTATTTTCTCTCTCAAAAATATATTTTTTAAAACAGCAGGATAAAAAAAGAAAATTGTATTAGAAAAAGGGCTGTTACCCTACCACATTTCCTCAGTGATTGATTGTATTTTCTCCCAGGAATTGAAGAAAAGGAGAAGAGAACATGAGGGTTGATTGCATCAAAAGTGTGACACGAATAAAAGAATCAAGAAATCACATATGTCTGCACAGAAGTCAACTAATAAATCAAAAGCATGTTCTTAGCTAAGTCGATGTTTCTTTGAAACAGCATATGGCGCAATTCCAATGTACTCTATATTCAGCTACCTAACAGGCTGTCTTGTTGCTTTCAACTAGTGAAAAATCTAGCAGCACAAATGTTTATAAGGCTGGTAAAACATTTTAACTTTATTTTATGCCCTGATTAGCTATTACTGGCCTGATGATTACACTGTAAAACCTAAAATCATAAATGGAGAAAATTCCTGTTGGCAGGAATGAACACTAATTGTTACAACGTCCTATATTAAATGTGTTCATAGTTTCTTTTTAGCAGTTATTTTGATGTAAAATTTAATAAGTTTCTTTCATCACATATCAAGTCTGTATTTTTTAAAAAATTTTGGATTTAAATTTTTGCATCATTTTCAGTTGAGAGCCATAAAATTAACATATGTCATTATAATTTTAACCTAATAAAATTCTCATAACAGTATCATGTTCTAGTCAGGAAAGAAAAAAGTTAACTTTTAATAATGTTGTGATGACTGCATATTACTAGAAAAGATAAGTAAATCTCAATATAATTGAAGAAAACTAGTTCACATGGATTTTTAAACTTTCAAATACTAAAAAGTCTATGACTATGTGAAGATTACTGTAGGTGGATATAACTTTGTAGCAAGGGAGAAACTTGTTAGACTAGAATTAATTGACAAGGGTAGGAGGAATTTGTTTCAGTAGATCATTATTCTCTCTTTTTTTCAGAATTATACTTAATTGCCATTATATTACAATGTCAGCATTAGTCAATGTCAAATCTGAAAACTATATTCCACCCCCATACATCTCTTGACCAAAAAATACAACCACTCATGTTTGTCGGGCACTGATACCAAGTAATAGAAGAATTCTAGAGGAAATTATTGAGTGCTATATTTTATCAGATCCAAAAGGAGGGTAGGGTAGGGGGGTATCAATGCAAAAATTTTGGAATAGAACAGTCATAAAAAAGACACTGGTATAATATTTTAACCAATTCTTTTACTCTCTTTACTTGTATAAATTAGCAAGTTATTCTTTATTTATATATTTTTATTTATTTATATATTTTTTTTCAAATTTTATTTATTTATTTGACAGAGAGAAATCACAAGTAGATGGAGAGGCAGGCAGAGAGAGAGAGAGAGAGAGAGAGAGAGGGAAGCAGGCTCCCTGCTGAGCAGAGAGCCCGATGCGGGACTCGATCCCAGGACCCTGAGATCATGACCTGAGCCGAAGGCAGCGGCTTAACCCACTGAGCCACCCAGGCGCCCCAGCAAGTTATTCTGAATGAATACCAGCCTTTTATTTCCAATAACCACACTCAACAGCATCCATGGAGTTGGTGAGAAGTAATAGTGTCCTCCTTCCTACATGTGGAGATTCTTAAATGTTCTGAGAGGGCCTGGAGCTACTTTGCTGGGATTCTGAAATCCAGGTCCCCTTGCTTGTTGCTTCCTTCCATTAACTCTACTTATTATTTCCCAAGGCCAATAATTCTGTATTTATTGTCTATTCATAGCACATAATATTTCATATGAGCCTAATGCTATCAGTGGCTGTAAAACAAATAATGGAAATGCTAGGCTAAGAATCCAGGTGGTCAGATGTTGAGGGGATTGGGTATACACTGCAAAAGTATAGTGAGTGTTTTAGTTGTGTGATTTTTCTGTTTCTGACCCCCCAATGAAATAAGGGAAGAAAATAAAAAAGGAAATGGTGTTAGTGAAGTGTTTCTTTTCTGTTAGACACTTGGCACACACTATCTCAATCATTTTTCTGCTGGTCCAGGCCCAGGACCAATTCTGTTCATAGTTGAGAAATATTAATGGGCTTTGGGACAGTGATTTGTTGACTCAGCGTCAGGCCTAAGGAAGGTCTTACCCCTTGCTTATGCCCCAGTTGCAATAGGTGGGGTCATCAAGCCTTTGACCAAAATGTGACCTTTGTGCATCTCCTACTTAATTTCTGCATGACTTGCTCTTCTCCCTGAATCTTACCCAATTTTTACCTACCACCAGACTCCTAGATGCCTTTGCAACCTTTCCTGTTTGTTTACTCATCCAGACTTCTTACTGCTTATAGCTGCACCCCACTGACGATTATACTTTCCCTGCAGGAGAAGGGGCTCTATTCTGGCATCTTCTTGCCATTAATAGCCTGCCTGACTGCTTAGATTTCTCTATTCACTATATTCTCCAACATACCACATGTGGATTCAGAATTACTCCCTTTTCCTACTTTGGGGTCCACCCCCAGTTGCTTTCTTTTTTTAGTCAGGTTGCCTGGTTTTACTCTTAGATTTTTTTTCCGTGTGCTCGGATTCTTTGATTATGGGAAACAGGTAGAGAAGTATGGGCAGAGGGACTGGAAACATGGCAGCCGTAAGAAATCTTACCTTTGGAGTGGTCTCTGCTTTGGAACTGGCCTGAATAGATTCTTCTATCCTCTCTTCTTTTCTAATTGTATGGAGAAGAGATTCGCAAAGTCTTGATTAATTTGAAGCTAGTTTGTATGTCAGCTCACAAGTAGTGATTTTAGCAGCTATTTTGAGTTTATCCACATGTCAGTAGCTGTAATTGCAAACTTCTTTCTTGTTAATTCCTGGAGTTGCCTCTCTTCCCCTGCTGTGAAATTTTGTCCCTCTCCAAAACAGAACACTTTTTTTTTTTTTTTCCTGAGGTGCCAAGCATACTCATTAATTTCTCACTTAGTGATGATTCATTAATCATGGGAGGGCATATGAGCTGCAGTAAAAGCAACTCCTTTAATTTAATTTACAAACATTTATTGAGCGTTTAATGTGCAAAGCAAAGCGCTAAGCATGAGACCCAAAGAGACCCAGTTTGGGTGATATGTAAATTATTTTTTCATTGGAATAAGTGTTTAATAAACTTTTCTGAATCAAATCTAATTAGTATATATTTTATTATCGTTTCAAGTTTAGATAATAAGTTCTAACATAAACTAGTAATGAAGATAAAGAACCATACTTAGATTGTTTCTATAGAGAATGAATAACTTTCATTTAAGTAACTTACCTACAATTCATATTCTCATGAAAGCAGTGCCAAATCAAAAATTAAGCTCTGCAAAATACCACTGGTTATGCTTTCTTTCTGTATTCTCTTTTCTGTCAATTCTACTATGAAGGAATAATACAGTGTAGGAATCAGGGAAATGGTTCCAGAAGGAATGCTATTTGATCAAAACTAGGATAGAGTGTGAGAGTCACTTTGTGTCTTCAGGTCATAGAATCATGGAATATTAGAACAAAGACCAAGGGATTGAGTTCATATCAATCATTAGGTAAGGAGGCTCACACCCAGGGGGAAAACGTGATTTGTCCTAGATTGACCAACTAGTTGGAATTAGAAACCAGCTTTGGATCTAACTCTGAAGGACTAGCTATGGCCTTTTGAACAGTAAGATACAGAAAACAATTCAGGTTTGGAAATTTATTGTTTGTGGCAATAATAAGTGGGCAGATTGCAATTAATGGTTGATCTGTGGGTACCAGTGGTTTTAGTTTAGTTGAATTGTCTCTCTTCCTTCATCTCCAGAATCATCTTCTCTCTTTGGTGGACATTTTTCCTCCTATGGGAACAGCCCTCATTCATGCTAATGGTAAAGAGGTTCCTAAGACCACAGAAGCAGGTGTTCCTGGCTTACAACTTAACAAAAAACCTGAAAACAAAACCATTTCTTTGTATACCATGTAGGTCACTGAGCCAAAACGTTTAGGGAATCATGATTGGCCAGGCATGGCTCACATGTCCACTCTCTTTGGCCAGGGCAACCCATCTCCTATAGAATAAGGGCAATGCTTGAAAATTGTCTGTATAGACACAAACAATGGGGGCTTTGTAGCCCACGATATTAGGAAAAAACCTAAAGGGGGCACCTGGGTGGCTCAGTTATTTAAGCAACCGCCTTTGGCTTAGGTCATGATCCTAGAGTTCCAGGATCAAGTCCCATATATAGGGCTCCCTGCTCAGCAGGGAGTCTACTTCTCCCTCTGATCTCTCCTCTCTCAAGCTCTCTCTCTCTCCCTCTCTCAAATAAACACATCCTAAAACAGAAAAAAAAAAAAAAAAAAAAAGAAAGAAAGAAAGGAAGGAAGGAAGGAAGGAAGGAAAGAAGGAAGAGGGGAAGAAAGAAGAAAACTGAAAGGGAATTTTTAAAAGGCTCATATAATTAAAAGAAAACAGATATAGTTGAAAGCTGGTTTTATAATTTTGGAGCGTTGCAAGAAATCCGATACTGATTAGGACATTGGTTGCTATTTTAGATCTTATTGCAAATGTTGAATACCTTTTTTTTTTTTTAAGATTTTATTTATTTATTTGTCAGAGAGAGCACAAGCAGGTAGAGTGGCAGGCAGAGGCAGAGAGAGAAGGAGAGTCCCTGCTGGACGAGGAGCCCGATGCGGGACTCCATCCCAGGACCCTGGGATCATGACCTGAGCCGAAGGCAGCAGCTTAACCAACTGAGCCACCCAGGCGTCCCAAATGTTGAGTAATTTTTATCAGCATAGTATATGCTCCCTTTTTGGTAACTCTCCCTCTGTGATGCAGACGTATCCACAGTTAATTAGCACACCTAACTTTTACATTCTCTCTTCGTTCCACCAGCTGCAGTACTCCAGGTAAACAGTGGAGAAAAGTCTTATGAAAGAAGTTCAGGGTCCATTATTGTTCATATTGATTGATTCTTTGATAATGCTAGTGTTTATTTTTTAAAAATATTATTTACTTATTTATTTGACAGAGAGAGAGAGAGAAAGAGACAGCAAGAGAGGAACACAAGGAGGGGCAAGGGGGAGGGAGAAGCAGGCTTCTTGCTGAGCAGGAGCCTGACGCAGGCTCTATCCCAGGACCCTGGGTTCATGACCTGAGCCAAAGGCAATGCTTAATGACTGAGTCACCCAGGTGCCCTAGTGCTAATGTTGATTATATAGCAATGAATAGTAATGAGTAATGAAGTGACGGGTAATTTGCTTAGAGCATTGCTACATATGTAAAAAGTACTTTTTTTAAATAAAATATTTTGAAAGCTTATCTTTCTGAATATAATTATTTTTATGCTTATACATTATCAGATTCAGTCATCATAGTTCAATATATGACATGTTCTTTGAACACTTACGAAGTTTTTTTCTGAATGAGCTGACAACTAAATGACCACACACCCCCCACCACCAAAACACATACACATATTCATAAGCAAACACCTGACCTCCAGGCAGAGGGAGTTAACAACTCAGCCACTTTTAATCTTTACTTTTAATCTTTAATTTTATCTCTATGAGGTAGATGTTATTCCTATTTAAATAATAAAGTAATTAGCCCAGTATAATATTAAGAATGGAGGCATTGTCAGACAGTATAGATTTTATTCACAGCCCTGCTTCTTACTAATTTACTTAAACTTGCTAAGTCTTAGTTTCCTTATTGGAGAAACAGTGATAATAATTGAATCTAAACCCATTCCTGGCAAAAAACAAACACTGTGTTTGATTGCAATTGCCAGTCTTTTATCTTCTATCCATATTTTGTATATCTCTGGCTTGAGCATACCACTGCTCTCTACCATAGACACACACACACACACACACGCACCCCCCACATGCACACATACATGCACACACACACAAAGGGACGGGACAATTTCTCAAAAATGACAAGTCTGAAGATAAATAAGGTACATCATCCTCCAGCACCAATTTTATTTAAAAAAAAAATGTTAGGGGAAAAGTTAGGTAATTTAACTAAGAAATAATTTGCAATATTTTAAAAGTCAAAAGAAGTATAAGTAGGTAGGTTATGGCTTCCCATTTCCTTTTTACCCAGTTCCTACCATTCATTTGGGGGTTTTAACCCAGATCTCAGATTCTCAGTTACTTGAGCTCCTCATTTCCAGTTACCTTCACTCCTATTTTCTCATGGTCATCCCCCTCCATGGCAATTCTCTGAGTCTGAAAGAATTTTGAATTGTCTACCTCTGAAAGTCTAGTCATACAATCACATTCTCACTGCTGTCTCTGTTTCCTAACTCACTCATTGAGAACTCAGTGTCTAGAAATCTCTTCTTTCACCCTATTAGCCTCCCTTCCTTACCGCCTATGGTTTAGGCTTATTTTCTCTCAGAGTAGACACTGTCAATATCCCCAATTCTCTTCTCCTATTATCCGTTACTCTCTGTGTGCCGTGACCTTCAATCTCTCTCCATCTCCCCAAACTCTACACTCCAACAGAACTAAAAGTACTGGAAGTTCCCTGAATGTGCCCTGCTGTTACACGTTTTTGTTCCTTTGCTTGTGACACTCTCTACTTGAAATACCTGTCATACAAAGATACATTTAATTTTAAAATCTTTCTGGGAAAAGTCTCTGTGAAAACTTTTATGATCACCCCCCCTAGATTAAATATATTACTCACTCATTTGGTACCCCACAGTGTTCTATGTCCATTACAGAAAGGCACATGTTATACTTATTTCCACTTGTGATTTTTTAAAAAGGTTTTATTTATTTATTTGAAAGAGAGAGAGAGATCACGAGAGAGCACAAGAAGGGAGGAGAGGGAGAAGCAGACTCCCGCTGAGCAGAAGGCCCCATGTAGGGCTCAATCCCTGGACCCTAAGGTCGCGACCTGAGTCAAATGCAGAGCATAACAGACTGAGCAACCCAGGAGCCCCTCCACTTATGTCATTTTTTTTTTTTAAGATTTTATTTATTTATTTGACAGAGATCACAAGTAGGCAGAGAGGCAGGCAGGGGGCCGGGTGGAGAGGCGGGGAAAGCAGGCTCCCTGCTGAGCAGATAGCCTGATGTGGGGCTCAATCCCAGGACCCTGGGATCATGACCTGAAGACGAAGGCAGAGGCTTTAACCCATTGAGCCACCCAGGCACCCCCCACTTATGTCATTTTTATATCCACCTTCCATGGCTGCTTAATTTCTGTATGCTCAGCTTCAGTGTAGTGCCTAACATGCAGTAAGTAGTTAATCAATCTTTATTGGATGAATTAATTAAATGAATTAAGCAAGAAGAAATATTGTCTTTAGCTTTAATTTTAAATACCGCCTTGAATTTTAATTTTTCCAGAAGCAAGGCATACATAACTTTCATCCCTTCTTCCTGCCTTTTTCTCTGGCTACTGGAAAGGAGAGGGTCAAATATGAGAACAAAAGTTATTAGCTATTCTAACACTTGTTATTAGTATTTTTGAAGTATTTATGTTCCTCTAAATAGAGTTACTTATTAACTTTACATTATTACATTAATGTATTATATAGTATATAATAATATATAATATAATATATAATATTATAATTAATTACATTATTACATTATTAACTTCAGATGATATGGGTTTTAAAAATAAGTTGTGTGTGTGTGTGTGTGTGTGTGTGTGTGTTTAGAAAGAGGTGGATACATTATTTCAACAGGTACTATTTTGGAAAATAACAATATCTTCCTCTACACTTTTTGATACTTATAGGTATATCAGATTATCAAAGTTTTCTAACATGCTACAAAGTAACTAAGATTACCACTTCACATAAAAGTTTCCAAACAAAGGAAAGATTATCACAGCACCAAGAGAACAAATTTTCCTCTTTTGAAATTTATACTTAAAATCAGTACACAGAGATGGAATATCTTGAATATCTGTAATATTTAATTCTGTAAACTTTAGTTTTCTTGACAAAAACATTATGGTTCCGGTAAGTATCTGGCCAAACATTTAGATCAAATACATATATAGAATGTGCTAAACTCTGAAGACCAAGATCAGTGAACTAGATCATCGAGAAAATTAGGGGGAAAAGATTGAGATGTACTTCATTACCATATAAAAAAAGAATAAGTAAAAAAAGTTGCCAAACCACTCACATAAGTGCCAAGTTTTGCTAAATTTAGTTTTCACACCAAAGACTACTAGCTAATTATGTTAAATATTAGGATGTTTTTCAAAGTCTTCCAAATAATAATGAAACAGGTCTATAATGTTATCTACTATAATTAAGCTATATATCAATTGTGGTGGAATTTGTAGTATGTTAAACTGAGAAAATGTAAGTGTGCACATGTAAATTTTGTGAACTCTTAGAATGAGTGAATTCATGGTTTATTGTATAATTCACATTTATCATAATCAGCATAATTCATAGTTACTGATATTGAAATTATTAATATGTTTTGGATAATTAACAGTAGTATGCTGGTAAATGTTTAATAACCAACTCTCAATTAAAGAATAAAAACAAAGTTCTGATTTTAATATTTGCCAATTCGCATGATGTAAATGCTCCCATCACAATGTGGGGTTACTGAGCACAGAGTTAGGAAGAGAAGTGCACAGTTGGCTCTTGAGAGCTATACAAGCCAGCTCTATTACACCATATCACCTCTGTAGATTTCCAGGAGAAGCTTAGTATTTTGATTTAGATATTTCTTTTAATAAAGTGATAAAAGGAGCCATTATATGTGAAGCAATTTACCTTTAGCACCTCTCTCTCTGAATTTCCTCAAGCAATTATAAGGAATAGAGTTCAAGATTATTTGTTTATTGCTAATTAAGCCTGAGGGTGTGATACTTTTCTAAGAATAATGCTAGAATTTCCAGATGTAAGATGGCTTTAACCATCCACTCTGTTTCTGGGCTTCTTGAGCAAAGCTCTCCCATGGGAGCCTGTATCCTGTTGTCCTTCATAGGTCTGAGAAAAGGAGGAAGTTATCAGCATCTGAGCATGTTCTGTTTGAATGTAACATCTATAATTGACAAGGTGTACTCAGTCACACATTAGCACTTAAACCTTTTTTTCTTCAGCTTCTTGAAACTTTTCCAGATGACACTATAGACTTGTTCCTAACATTCAAGTCTCTGAAGAGTTGCAAAAAGGCTTTTCTTAAATAGAATAAAACATTTCTTCGTCTGTAAGTTGGAGACAGCAAAATACTTTGGATACCACCTTGATTTTATGGCCAATATCAATGATATATAAAATACCCCCTGCTTGGGGTGCCTGGCGGCTCAGTGGGTTAAAGCCTCTGCCTTCGGCTCAAGTCATGATCTCAGCATCCTAAGATTGAGCCCCACATCAGGCTCTCTGCTTAGGAGGGAGCCTGCTTCCCCCTTTCTCTCTGTCTGCCTCTCTGTCTACTTGTGATCTCTGCCTGTCAAATAAATAAATAAAATCTTTAAAAAAAAAATACCCCCTGCTTAAATAAGTAATAGTTTAATTAATATAAGTAAAAATTGTGCAAAGTCCCCTGTTACTTAAGCTAAGTTTATTTGAATGTTTTTAATTATTCAAATAGTTGCCATTTCATTTTTTACATAATATTTAAGGTCTTCAGAATTTCTCAGAGTGATATGCAAGCAAATGTATGACCATTAAAAATGTTTCAGTCAAATAAAGCCTAGAGGCTTTCTGAGCCATTGAAGTTTATATATTTTTATTGCATTATTATGAGTTTTCTAGAAGGGATTGTATTCCACAACATTCTAGTCTCATCAATCCTGAAAATATTTCTGCAATAAGAAAATTATTTGGATCTGTAGACTTCTTTCCCAAAGTGGGTACCAGAAAACACAAATCTCATGAGATGCTTTTTGGAAGGAAAGTGGGGGGAAGGTTACACAATCAAGGATGGGCAATGTTATATACATTAGGCCCTGTCCTTCCTTTAAAGAGAAAATGCTCATAAGAATATTAGGGACTCTGAGAAGTCCTACAAAAAAGAAGTCTTTAAAATTTGTTTTAAAGAATTTCCCAGTTATACTGACCATGAATCTTCTTTTATATTATTCTATTAGCATCTTTGAAACATCTTTTGGAAATACCTCCTTTACAAACCTTTTTGAAAAAATATTAAATTTCTACTTTTCAGACCAATATTATATAATTTGTAACCAACTTAACAATTCAGGAACACATTTCTAAATTTCTCAAGAGTGGAAAATGACCGGGACGCCTGGGTGGCTCATTTGGTTGAGCGGCTGCCTTCGACTCAGGTCATGATCCCAGCGTCCTGGGATCGAGTCCCACATCGGGCTCCTTGCTCGGCAGGGAGCCTGCTTCTCCCTCTGCCTCTGCCTGCCATTCTGTCTGCCTGTGCTCGCTCTCTCTCCCTTTCTCTCTGACAAATAAATAAATAAAATCTTTAAAAAAAAAAAAAAAAGAGTTGAAAATGACCAAAATAACTAAAAAGACAGAGTTATACTAAATTAAAACACTGATCACGGAAGGAATTCATTATGTTGTTAAATTAGGGCCTTGCCTGCAAAAATAACAAAGAATTTCATGGATAAATGTTTTCAAACCTTCAAAGAACAGGTAATTCTTATGCAATCTAACTTGTTTCAGGCATAGAAAATAAAGCATTCCGATTCTTAAAAAATAAAACCAAACTAATATGACATTAACTCCAAAATCTGACAAAGACTCCACAAAAGAGAAAATGATAAATCATCTCACTTATAAATATCAATATAAAATACTGAATAAAATCCAGAAAATAAAATCTACACTACACCAAAAGAATAATATGCCATGACCAAGTGAGGTTTATTTCAGGAATGCAAAACTGTTTAAAGATATGAAATCTTGTAGTATAACTGAGTAGAGGTCAAAGAAAACAAACTATGCTATAAAATAGGTTACTTCTGTAAGTAAAGTTGTAGATATTTTTTAAACCAGTTGCTAGCACCCTTCTTAGCAATGAAAACTTCAAGCATCCTGACTAAAGTTAGGAATAAGGCATGTGTGCCTACTTTCCCCATTATTATTTAATATTTTTTCTGGAACTGCTATAGACAATTAAATTAGACAAAAGAGTGAAATAACGATTATATTCATTGGGAAAGAAGGACCAATATTATCCTTATTTATAGTAACAGTCTAGTGGGTGAACCTTGTTGGATGTGCCTCTTTGTGATCATTCAGGGATCCAGGCTCCACATCTAGTGAAGTCCTCCAAGCTCAGTTCAATAGTGTCGTTTCCTAATGTCTTTGCCCGTAAAGGTGCATCATCCTCTGGCCAGATCTCAGACACATGATCTCACTTAACTGTTTGTGAAACTAAGAGATGAAATCTAGCAGTGTAAACCGAAAGAACGTGAATAGAGCAATCCAGCAACAATGCTATAATTAGAAATGAAAAGCAGATTCTAAATATACAATGTGCATCACTGTCTTAAAGAAAAATTAACAATGAAGTTAACTAAGGTGTATCAATGCTTTTTGAGACATACATAGGTCTTCCCCTGGTAGATCTCATTGTTTTTAGCCTCATGTGTGGAAACATGCCTTAGCATTTGCAAACAACTGGGCTAATTGGAGGAGCTAAGTGGGTGTATTTTCTAGTAGTTGTCTCTGCTTTATCCTATATAGGAAACAAAACTTCACTGAAAGTTTATGTGAGCTTGGTGCTTAGTTGTACATCTGGAACTTAGAATGAATAAGGCACATGGAACTCAATCTGGTGAGTGTATGGTACTGAAGACATCTTGAGAGCATGGGTATTTTCAGCAATTACAGTCTGTGAACACTGATTTTATACTGTATGAACTATGAGCTGGAAAAAGCATAGGATGATGTTTCTTAAACATGTATGTTATCTGTAGCCACTTCATAGTATTTTTCTGAGAATCAATTGCAATGATATATGCAAAACTACTTCTTTATATAAAATATTATGTAAAATTTGGTAGTCCTTTATTTTTCCTTAAATGTAAATTGAGTACCTATAGCACCAGACACTGTTCAAGGCACTGGGGATAGTGCATTGCTGAAAATGGACACACTCCTACTTTCAAAGAACTTTTGGTTGGAGGTGGATGGCAGGCAGTGGACAGAAAATAAACATATAAACAAGTAGATAAGATAATTTCAGACAGTTATAAGTACTATGAATGACATTAAACAGGCTAATGAGCTAGAGATTGCAAGGGGGCAGGGCTGATGATATTAGCTAGACAGGCATGGTATATTTGAAGAGCAACACTTGACATGACGCTGTATGATGAGAGGGGCATGTTATGCAAAGAACGTTCAAAATGTGTTTGCTGAATGAGTGCATTTACTCACTTATTTTTTTGGTTCATCCCTAAACTCATTTTATGCCATAAAGTCAAAAGTAAAATATTTTCAACAGCTTAAATCACTAAAGCTACACACAAAGGGTTTTCATGATCAAATCAAGTTAGATATTTGGACACCAGAATGACACCAGAATTAGAGCTCAATCTGTCAGCTTTTTAAAAGAACTAGGCATTAGGAAAAAAAAAAAGGAGAATTTCATCGTAAAAAGAGCATTTAAAATTAGCCACAGATATAAGTGCTGTGGCTTCTACTTCTGGCCACTCTCCCCTCGTCTGATTGCTTCAGCTCCCTCCTTGTTATCTTCCTTTCCAACACTATTGTGTTGTCATTCTCACTGACCTCATCCACGTAACTCACCCCTCCATACTAACAATCAAACAAAAAAATAAAAAAAAATTTAAAAAATTAAAAAACAAAAAAAAAATTTAAAAAATCAAATACGTTTTCCTCATCTATAAATTTGGACTAATAACTCCTTCCTAGGCACTCAGAGCACCAAAATAAGTATTTTTCCCCCATGGTTTATGTGAAAATAGTATATTATCATAAGGCATTATTTTATCTTTCTCTAGGTTTATAGAAGATTTTAAGGCACTGCTATAATGTATTAAATGGTTATGTTCACATTCTTCCCTGTTTCCTTCATTGGAAAAAATGACAGTGCTGGTTAATTCAGTGAATACCTAACATTAAATAAAAACTTTTTGCTAACATTCCTTTAAAATGTAGTTTGTGAGTGAATACAAGTAATAATTCTCACATTTTTGTCTCCTCAGCTGAGCTGGCTCTGTCTTCCACAGAAGAGTTTTAGAAATTTTTGATGATTATCATCCACTTCATGAATATGAATTATTGGGGTTGAAAAGATCACAGAGCAAATAAAAACAACCCCCCCCAAAGAAGCTTATTTTTGTAATATAAATTCTTTGATAGGAGGGAATAAGCTGATCAAAGAGTGCCCTGAAATGTTGTTCCAAGCATTCCACACGTTGAATGATAAGAATCTTGGCTGCCCTCAAAAGGCTTTGTAAAGATGTTATTGGCTTCATGTTTAATATACAGTACAATGCGTTTCAATCAGGTAACATGAAGTTACTTTCAGTAAAGTCTTCTTGGCAGAGCTAATGGCAACTTTGTTAGGCAAAACTAGTGAACTCCCCAACTCCACTCTTAATTATACCAGAAATCACTGTGCTTTCTCACCAAAAGCTATTTTTAAGAACTGTTGCTAAAAGATTCTACCACAGATAGAGAGCTCTTAGCCAAAATTAAGCTCCATGTCAAACATGAATATGACCTCTTTTTTTTTTTTAACTAGGACTTTTTTTCCTAAAAAATGAGACTGTACTCATTTCCATTCTTTCCAAGTGGGTGTCAGTTTTGGACCTGTGAGCATAAATTCAGGCCAATTCCTGGATGTCCTGTCTGTAAAGTGCCTGTGTGTCAACAGCCCTCTGGAATAGTGGTTCAGTTTCCCCAGAAGAAGCATTCTTTTTAGGGAGAAAATTTATGTTGATGATTTTCAAATTATTGGAACTCCTCAGGCGATTTTCCAGCTGGCCAACCCCTATACACTGACTTCAGAAGTGCCAATTTTGGATTTTTGGCAGTTGCTAGCATGACCTGGTCAACTTCAAGAGGCAGCTCAGGGAGAGATTTCAGCATCTACATTTTTAACACAATTACCAGTTTGCTTCTGGATGAAATCCAGCACTTTATTTTTAATATATGAGGCTCAATATCTCTTTAAAATCACTTTCTCTTAATGTTCTACTTGTAAGAAACTGAAGAGGCTCTAAGCTAGGAAAAATATAAAGCGAAGTTTTCTTTGATTTATGAATTCTAAAAATAATTTCTCTGATTGTCTGGCGTGTTTGTTTATTTTTGGAAGTTTAAATGTTCTTTACTCAGGCTGTTAATTGTGGGCTTAGCATGTTAATATTCAATGTTAGGATATTGAAGATGGGGATTATTACATATTATTTCCATATATTTATAAGAGATGTGGACTAAACCTTAAAATATCTACTAATTTTAAATATGCTAATTCATATTAAATATTTTCATTCATTGGTTGATCATTTTTATATTCTTAGTGGAGTTAATTTATTTAGTCTCAGAGTAATACTAATGATTATCTTTATACTCTTGAGTAGTCTATAAATACTGTTACAAAGGAATGAGCTTTAGTGTTCCTGAAAGAGAAAAAATTGTGTTTTTTAAAAATTTTATAGCCCTACATGGCACCACAGTTCCTAGGTTTGAAATACATACATATACACACACACACACACACACACACCACACACACATAGGACCAAATTTTCATAATGCATATCCAACCTCTGGGAACAGTAAATGCTTATTATTAACAATGATAGAATGTAGGTGGGCTTGAAATACTCCAAATTGCTGGGAGTAGTTTACTGATGACAAAGAAAAAGGAGATGTAACCTATCCAAGACTTAGTTTTCATAGCTCAAAATGAGAGTAATGATATTCAACTTATATGATAATTACGAGTATTAATCAAACACAGTGTCTAGTGCCTAGTAAATATTAAACAAATGGTAACACCTGTGAGAACCAATATAGGCTTTGGGGTCAAATTGTTCTGGGTTTGAATTCTGACTCTATTATTTACTAGCTATATGCACATTGGGCAAATTAATGAACTGGACCTCATTTTCCATCTAGCGTTAGATGAATAAATGAAGTGAAGTATATAAAGTGTGCAGCCCAGATGTCAATAAATGTTGCTTTTATGATTAATAAAACATCATCAGTTTGAGGATTCCCCAGTGGTAGGATTGGGTGGCACCAGCTGGTTCAGCACTTTTCAATTTGCCTCCCACGGTGCTTGATTATTGGATGGACGCTCTCTCTGCTCTATTTGTTTATGGGCATGTAAAATATATTGCTTTTCCACGTGAATTTTCATTTTGAGAAAGAGTTATGTTGCTAAGAGAAGCCTGAAAAACATCTACTTGATCCAACATCATTAATTTACTGATGCAGTAATTGAAGCTCAGGAAAGTTAATCACAAAATAGCGAGGACAGGACTGCAGGTCCGCAGAACCCCAGCTCCATGTTACACTGCGTTTCCACGTATTCCCACTCTTTCTTTTCCCAGTTGCACTTCAGTTTGTGCTTTTGTTAAATGACTTCAGGACCTGAGACAACATGGACAATTTTTTCTTGAACTATGCACTAATCAGGGAGAAATTTCTGTAAAATTTCTTTTAAGGATACTTGACTCTCTCTGCTTGACTTATTTCATTCAGCAGAATCTCTTCCAGTCCCGTCCATGTTGCTACAAAAGTTGGGTATTCGTCCTTTCTAATGGAGGCATAATACTCCATAGTGTATATGGACCACATCTTCCTTATCCATTCATCCGTTGAAGGGCATCTTGGTTCTTTCCACAGTTTGGCGACCGTGGCCATTGCTGCTATAAACATTGGGGTACAGATGGCCCTTCTTTCACTACATCTGTATCCTTGGGGTAAATACCCAGGAGTGCAATTGCAGGGTCATAGGGAAGCTCTATTTTTAATTTCTTGAGGAATCTCCACACTGTTTTCCAAAGAGGCTGCATATGATTTCACTTATTTGTGGAGCATAACAATAGCATGGAGGACATGGGGAGTTAGAGAGGAGAAGGGAGTTGGGGGAAATTGGAAGGGGAGGTGAACCATGAGAGACTATGGACTCTGAAAAACAATCTGAGGGTTTTGAAGTAGCTGGGGGTGGGAGGTCGGGGTACTAGGTGGTGGGTATTATAGAGGGCACGGATTGCATGGAGCACTGGGTGTGGTGAAAAAATAATGAATACTGTTATGCTGAAAATAAATAAAAAATAAATTAAAAAAATTTCTTTTAAGGAATTACTAAAAATTATTGAGGGAAAAATAACATTTTACAAGATGTCTTA
The DNA here is from genome assembly GCF_022355385.1 of Mustela nigripes. Taxonomy (NCBI): domain Eukaryota; kingdom Metazoa; phylum Chordata; class Mammalia; order Carnivora; family Mustelidae; genus Mustela; species Mustela nigripes. The sequence continues at coordinate 141,279,432 of NC_081559.1, forward strand.
GCTTAGGTTCTTCAGAGAAACAGAACCAATAGGAGATCTCTCTCTCTCTCTCTCTCTCCCACTTAGATTTATTATAAGGAATTGGCTTATGTTCTTATGAAAGCTACGAAGTCTCAGAATCTACAGCCAGAAAGCTGGAATGCCAGGGGAGCTGATGGTATTGTTCCAGTCCAAGTCTGGCAGTCTAAGAATGAAGAGAGCCTAAATTTAGGTCAGAGTTTGAGCCCAAAGGCTGGTTAAGCTGAGGTCTAGTTCAAAGGCCACCACGTAGAGAGAGTAAATATGCTCTTGCTCAGCCTTTTATTTATTTAGGACTTCAGTGGCTTGAATGAAGCCCACCTACATCAGGGAGGACAATATTCTTTATACAGTATCCTGGCTTCAAGGTTAATCTCATCCAGAAACACCATTATAAGTACACCCAGAATAATGTTTAAACTAATATCTGGACACCCTGTGGCCCAATGAAGGTGACACATAAAATTAACCATCACACTAGGTAAAATATACATTCAAAGTTATATTAAAAAATAGATAATAAAATATATATTTTACCTAATGTGATATATGTGTGTGTGTATATATATATAAAATATTATTTATATATAATATATACATATATATGTAAATAATACATATATGTATATGATATAATACATATATGTATATGATATATAAAATATTTATATATTATATATTTATTTTATAATATTAATATTTTAATATTTTATTTATTTTATAATATATTTTATTTTTATTTATTATTTTATAATTTTTTATTTATTTTACAGAGAGAGACAGCTCAAGGCCATGATGTGTGGAGACAGAAGTAGGTAGAGAGGGGGAGAGAGAGGGAGCTGGAGGAATCTCAAGCAGACTCTGTGCTTGGAGCACCATGGGCAGCAGGATCCCATGGTTCTGAGATCAGGACCTGAGTAGACACTAAGAGCTGGATGTCATGAGCCACCCAGGACTGCTGGGTAAAATACATTTTTATTACTGATTCCAAGTATACATTTTTGAGATGTGCATATATTCTCAAATAATAATATTCACTCATTCTCAATAAATACACATTTTTCCTTTATAAATGAAAGTTTAGTTTTTCTTTTCTTTCTTTCTTTCTTTCTTTTTTTTTTTTTTTTAAGATTTTACTTATTTGACAGAGAGAGGAAGAGAGGGAGAGTACATGAGCAGGAGAGGGAGAAGCAAACTCCTCACTGAGCAGGGAACCTGATTATATGACTTGATCTCAGGACCCGGGATCATGACCTGCACTGAAGACAACCACTTACCCAACTGAGCCACCCAGGCACTCCTAAAGTTTATTTTTTCATAACCTAAATTAATTTCTCTACATGTCTTTTTCCCCCCATAATGTAACACTTATATATCCTTAACTGAATCTTCCTGTTTTATGATAATTGCTTAAGTAACTTGTTTAGCAACTTGGTCAGAGGGTAGCCATTATTTTAGTAATTTTAAATATCTTTCCCTTAAGTCTTGATTTTCCCTTAAATCTTCTTGGTATATACTAAATATTCTGAAGTAAAGAGATTAAGTAAGCCATAAGGGTTTATTTTGAATCCAGAAGAAAAATAATACCATGACAATTGTAAAAAATAAAATAATGACAAAGATTTTCTGTGGTCATGCATACATAACAAAATAGAAAAGTTTGAATTAATCAGATTATTTGTTTTCATTCTCCAACTGCTTAAGATTATTATACTGTCCCTTGGTAGAGCAACACTTTTCTTTCTCTATTCTGCAATTGATGAAATTGTATGATCTTTATAAAATTATAAAAACAATTAGAAAATATGTCATTCAATTGCACATTGATGGTGTTTGTTAGCATATTCCATCCCATAGTTGATATAATCAGACAATGATTCATTAAGATTTATGTAAAGTTTTCCAAAACATTGAAAGGTGGCACTTGAATAGGTGCATTTCCATCTTTAAAATGTCAATTTCAGTAACTGTCTAAATATTAAAATTGTTACTCAATGGAAACTCCATTGAAGCTATGCTATATTTCTATGTGAGCAAATTACCATTAATTTCTACTTCACCAATTTAGCATTTTTGTTTATTTGACTAGGACTTGGATGAAGTCCAAGTTTTGAATCATAAAATCCACATCCTGATAGAAACGTTAAGCTAATTAATGGAACAAACTTGAAATAATTTGGAAGCACTTTTCTCTATATAATTTTCTTACACTGGTCCCAATAAGCTATCTTCCTTCACTTCCTTAAGCCTTTAGCACAGCCGAACCCCCTCTCTTTCATAAACACTCACCTGCTTGGAGTCCCTGGCACCTCAGTCCCTGTGGCCACGTTAAAACTCCACTGTTACCTCTCAACGGGAATACTCACAACCATGTGAGACCGTCTTACTGTGGCTCACCTCCACCATTTTACGTCTTTGATCATGATTTTTGCAGTTTGCTCACACAGCGGTTGACTTCAAGATTGATCTCAAAAGCTTTGTTATGAACTGCCCCAGACACTATCTGGCAGCCGGGGCCCTTTCCTCCCTGTGGCTTGAAAGGAGCCAAGATAATGTATTTCTTTCTGTTTTATTCCTTCGTTGGAATGCTCTGCTCCTCCATTGGCTCTGCTTCCCATTTCATAAACTTGACTAATGCACTTCTTATTTATTTTCCTTTTTCATCCTGTCACCGTGGCTCACATTTTCAGTTCCTTCTTTTTTTTTTTTTTTTTTTAAGATTTTATTTATTTATTTGTCAGAGAGTGAGCACAGGCAGACAAAGTGGCAGGCAGAGGCAGAGGGAGAAGCAAGCTCCCTGCTGAGCAAAGAGCCCGATGTGGGACTCGACCCCAGGACACTGGGATCATGACTTGAGCCGAAGGCAGCTGCTTAACCAACTGAGCCACCCAGGCGTCCCTCAGTTCCTTCTTTATAGCTGAATCCATATCAGCTTCAGGCTCTTTGGTGAGCTTTCAAGCCACATTTAAAACCACCTCCTGACTTTTTTGGGGTGGGGGTGGGGGTTGGGGTGGAGGGGGCTCCGCCCTCACCTTAAATGAACAGGTTTCACCTTCCCATTCCTCTATTTCATTGCTAACGACAACAGAATTTTCTTTGTAATCTCTCTAAAATGTCCTCTTGTTCCACATTAAAGCTGTTGCTAGATTGCTACTTTTATTGTTTCTCTTAGGTATGTCAGTTCTGAACAGTCCTTGCTTATTTCACCTAATCCATTGACTCCTAATTCTAATTCATCAGCAAACATGCCAACTTAAGTCTTGGTTTTCTGCTTCTGCTTTCTGCTTTGTGTTACCCGGTTACCCGCCGCCAGCCACCACCCACAGCCGACTTTCCATCCTCTTTCTGATGAAGCTTCAGAAGTCAATAGTGGCTTAACTACCTATAACACCTACGTCATTGCCCTCATTTCACCTCCCCGGGGGCATTTTACCATTCACAGCATCACGAGAAGAGGGGTGAGTCCAGGAGAATGAGGTATTTTAAGAGAGCGCACACATAACTTTTATTATAGTATATTGTTATAATTGTCCCGCTTTATTTCTAGTTCTTGTTATTAAAATCTTATGTACCTAATTTATAAATTAAACTTTATCATAGGTACGTATGTATAGGAAAAACTTAACTATGTTCGTGGTTTGGGACTATCTGTGGTTTCAGGCATCCATGGGGGTCTCCAACCGTATTCCTGCTGATAAAGAGAGACAACAGACATTGTTTTGTTGAACTTTGGTTTATTGTGTTTTACAGATACCACGTTTTTGTTTTATTTTATTTTTTTCCTTTTTTTTTTAAATTGAAGGTTTTGGCGACCCTGTGTCAAGCGCGTGTTTCAACACCATTTTTCACAGGGCATTTGCCTGCTTTGTATCTCTGTGTTACATACTGGTCCTTCTCACAATATTTCAGATGTTTTCGTTATTACTGTATTTGTAATAGTGGTCTTTGGTCCGTGATGATTCACTGAAGGCTCAGTTGACGGTTTGCATTTTTATCAATAGAGTAAGTTTTAACTAAGGTATGCACATTTTCTTAAGACCTAATGCTTGGGCACACTTAATAGATTACAGTATAGTATAAACATAACTTTTACATGCACTGAGAAGCCAAACAACTGTGACTAACTTTATTGTGATGTTTACTTTAATGTTTGGAACTGAACCTATAATATCTCTGAGGTGTGCCTGTCCTTCAGCTAGATTATTCCTCCTAAAACATTGCTGTATACTTATCACTGTATGGATCAAAACCACCACTGACTATCTCTGCCTCATGGATTGGAGACCACACTCCTAGTCATCATTTAAGTTCTCATATATTCTGGCCCTACCCCATCTTTTCCCACATATCACATACTAGTCCCTTTTTCCAAACACAATAATTTATTTGTAACATTCCAATATGCCTTAAGTATTTTCTTGACCTTTGCACACAAGATTTGCTTCACCTAGAATGATAACCTTCATCATCACCATTGTTCAGAATTTTAGTCATTCTTTGGTCGTTCTTTAGTTCAACTCAGGTTCCACCTCTTTATTTTTTGAAACTCTAAAGACCTCCTTTCACTCGTTCGGGAAAATTATCAATGCAAAATACTAATATACATGGTTTTAGATGCATATATTCTCTCTTAATATAAATTTCTTGAGAGATGTGTCTTAGGGGTTTTGTATGTCCATTGTCTATATTAATTTGCATATAATTTAGGTTGATGTAGGAGATGAACCTACTGTTGTAATTTAGTTTCATATCAGGTTTTATTCTAAAAGCCATTATTTTTTCAAAATTTGATTTCTCTTTTCTGCAGTACTATACAATGGTTCAGAATGGAGTGCTAGAGTTTCCAGGTAGGGAAGTATCGACTGGTACAATATCAGCCCTTCTTCAATTTCTTATTTTAGAAGTCTGTATCAGGAATTTTATTATATGGTTTTACTAGTACAAAACTCTGTATTAGAAATGTGAAACTTAAAGTCACATGGATATCCAATACTGCTTGTTTTAACATTATCTTTATTAAACAGAATTGGTATTTTTGGCATGTTTTACTTAATAAACAACATTTTATTAAATGAAGGTACTTTGTTAATTGAGAGCTTAAGGAAGCCAGCTGTATTATGTATGTAACAAAAAAATGATGGTGTAATTTTTATTGCATTTTTAGAAATTGAGTATTTAGAACAGTTTTGTAAGGTTGAATGCTTTATGAGATTCAGACTTGTAATTTTTAAGAACATCAGCAGAATGTAAGAGATTTAGAGGTTTGTACATACTGTGTACAAAGTATGTTGAGGGGAGTCAAAACCATAACTTTGAGAAATGACTGAAATTATTGAGGTGTTATTTAGCTCAAAAAGAGAAACACTCATAGAAATATGACACATATTTTGAAGGGTAATCTAAGGGATGAAATGTCAGCTTGGTTCCAAAGGTAGAACATGAAACACTGAGGTATAAAAGCATATTTTATCTCAGTATCAAAAATCACATTCCATTAAAAGATCTGAAAGATGAAATAATATAGTACTATATAGGTACTTCTATGTTGTAGAAATATTTCAAAAGAAATGATTATTTCTTTATTTTTATTCATGTCCCCCTTGCACAGAAATTGTATTTCTTTTCTGACAATTATCAGTTTCTACCTTGCTTAATAGTGTAACAAAATATTAAAAGTTGTGTGTGTGTATGTGTGTGTGTATGTGTGTGTGTGCACATATGTGTTGTCTTGGAACTCAGAATTAGCTGGGGTTCAGATATTAAGAACCATGTAATCATTGCCAACTAGGCTTGCCTCCATACAAAACCTGGACAAACTAAGAATTTGGAATAGCAGTCACGCTAATGTTTATAATCAGCCATCTCTAACTTATTGGATGGAGTTGAAGTATTGACAGAGTTAAACTTCAGAGGGAATTGTTCTTCAGTAGGAAATGGGAGTAGATGTTTTAGTCCTATCTGAAGCCAGTAGGTACAACTTCAAGGCTTATTTGCATCCCTGAAGTTGAGGGAACTGGTGGTGTCTGATTGTCCACAAGAGAACTTTAAAGGCAGGAGACTGTAGGTTAAGAATCTGATTGACAGCAAAGACAGAGAAAGAACACTGTTGTGCAAGCAAACTGCACCTTCAAGGTGCAAGTTCAAGGTTGTGGAGGGTTTATGTATGTTTTTCCTGTGAGTCAAGTAGACCCATGGGAGAGACATTTTTGGTAGTCCTTGAAAAGGATTTCATCCATGAAGGCCATGGTTGGGGGTGGGCAGGAAAGGGGTGAAGTCACCAGGTGGAGGAACAGATTACCGGAAGCCCCGGGGATGGAGATTCCAAGTTTAAATTGCTGGAGGGAGGAGAAGTCATTGTCTGTATCATGGAAATTGCAACTGGAGATATCTGATGGGGTGATCTCTGAGAAACCCATTAAACATCCCAAAAGAAAGAATCAGAGCTGAGCATACAAAGCCTGGAGTACATCAATGCTCTATAATGACAGTTCAGTCCAGCCTAAGAAGCCTAGGGAGAGGGGGTCATTTCCCCTTGTCCTTCTCTCTGTATATCTCCTCTTGGAGGAACTGGAGACTGTGACTTGGGAGTTGGGTCAATAAAACATACAGCTAAGCAAAGACCTCTCCTTTTGCAAATTTTCTGACCTTTGGTAGCTCTAAGCTAGGTGAGGGAAAAAGTCCATTGTTGACAGCTCAGAATTTTGATTATTACATTGGGTTGGACATTTCAATTACCAGCATGAGACTATTAATATGAAAAAGTGATGAGAGGACTATTAATTATCTAAGACCAAAAGTTATAAGGCTTGCTTTAGGTGTCATCGGTGGCAAGAAATGAATTAGCCCATGGAATTGTTTATTTATAATAAATAAACCTGGAATCTATGAATTTGTGAGGTCTGTCTCCAAGAAGAATGTCATGTAAGCTATGTAGTCCTCTGGGATAAAAAATGACAATATTTCATAATTTAAGTGCCCCCTGCTATATATTTGAGACCTCTTCCATTATTCCAGGCTGGAGGTGTGTGTTTGATGCAGGAAGGAACATGAGAAGACTCTCATTCTGCAGGCCTCTCTCTGCTTTGTGACTTGTGGTTGTTGAATCTCCTTTGAATTACTGATAAAACTTGAGACAATGTAAAATCTCTGATTCATGGGCATTTCATTTCACAATTGGCTTTTATGGGTTATTTCAAAACTCATTTAATAATTAGACTAAACTGACTTTTATTTATCTGAACATGAATGAATAGACCATGAAACTGCCTAGAATTTCATCCAATTGTAAGCCAGGAAAGTCAACAGGTCAGGAAAGCTGATGTGAATACACAGGTGGGAAAGAAGAAAGTTGCTTTCTCTGTGTGCCCCTGTAAGTCCAGAACATTCACTAAGCCTTTTATAATATTTATTTGTTTATGTGCCTTTTGTCCTCTTTTAGATTGTAAGCTCTGTGATGGCAGCAGCCACATCTTCATTTTTTATGATCTCAATTTCTATCATATTAAATTGAGTATGGAAAAGTTTCAAGTATTGCCTCGGGAATAGAGTAAGTTCTTTCCAACTTTATAATGGGCAATTATATTAAATATTTAACATATTTGGTGTTTAAGTATTCACATTTGAAGCTTATAGTTAAAAACTGCAATGCAACAAATACCATTCTCTTACACATGCTTTTTTTTTTTTTTAAATAATGAAAGGTTTCCAAGGCCCAGAATTGACTTATTGCAAGCAATACTCTTTTTAAACACAATGTCAATGTAAGGATTTTGGCAACTCCATGAAGTTAATTACTTGTAACCAAATTTGAATACTGTGGATAGTTTATATGGAAACATCATTATATTAGGAATTACTTAAATTCTGACAGGAATATAATTTATTAGCTTTGTAATCTATGAAAAACATTTATTTTGATTAATCTTGTGGCTCTCTGAATAGTAGTATCTTAATCTTAATCTATAAAATATGAGAAATAGTGGTTGTCATGCTTACTTTCCAGATAGTTGTTTGCAATAAATCTGTTCGATACATATTTATCAAGTGTCTAATATGACTCAGAATGGCAACTCTTTGTCATCTCTGAATATCTACTCCTATTCCTTTCCTGCTTTCTACTCCTTTGTTGATTTTTAAAATTGACTTTATTAAGGCATAATTTAGATACTGAAAATACACCCAATTTATGTGTGTAATTTGATGCATTTTTAAACAAATGTATAGATAGCATATCTATACCAGTGAAATAAACATCATAGTCAAGATACTAAATGCTTCTATCTCCCTAAAATGCTCCCTTGTAACACTTTGCAGTTAATTCCCAGCCCCTGCTTCTACCTTAGATGACCATAGATTTTTGTCGCTGGTGAATATTTCTGCCCTAGAACTTTCATATAAATGGAGTCGTAAAGTTTGTACTCTTTTGTCTCTAGCTTTTTTGCTCAGCATAGTATTTTTGAGATTCACTTATGTTGTTCTTTTTATCAGTAGTCTTTTAATTGCTGAGTAGTATTCCATTGTATGAATATACCACAATTTTATATTCATTTGCCTGTTTACGAGCTTTTGGGTTGTATTAGTTTTTAGCAGTTATGAATAAGAGTACAAACAACATTGATGTACAAATATTTTGTTGATATTTAGAGTCATTTAGTTTGTGTAATGCCTAGGAGTGGATGTTCTAGGTTTCATGGTAAACATACATATAACCTTGTAAGAAAATGCCAAATCGTTATCCAAATGATTTCCCCACAGCAATATATGAGTGTTCCAGTGCTCCACATTTCTATCAAAACTTTGCATTGTTGGTATTTTAATCTTCACCATTCCAATGGGAATGTATTTACAGCTCATTTTGGTCTTAAGTCATTTTATTCATAGTTAAGATATTTAATATCTTTTCATTTAATTATTGGCCATTTATATGCCATCTTTGATGAAGTGTCTGTTAAGATAATCTGTCCAATTTTTTTTCCCTTTAAACTGGGTGTTTGCTTCATTTTTGAGTTGTAGAAATGACATATATTTGGGATATGTCTTTTGTCATATATATTTATTGGAATATCTTATTCCAGTCTATGCCATGTTTTCTTTTATTTTATTAACCATGATTTTTGAAGAGCTAAAATTTTAAATTTTGACAAAATTCAATATATCAATTTGTCTTTTATTGTTAATACCTTGACTGTCCTTGCCTACTCCAAGGTTGCAGATAATTTTCCTTACATTTTTTTTCTCCTAGAAATTTTATAGATTAAGCCTTTACCTTAGGTATATAATTTTTTGTGAATTTTTAGATATGTATGAGATTCAGAGTCCACTATCAATTATTCCATCATAGCTGGAAACAGATGTCCTGTAGGCCTTCTGTCCACTATATTTTGAGTGATAAGTGGAATTCAGTGTAATCCTGAATGTTATCAATTTTCTAGGAGGATCTGGGTAGGTGAATACAGGTGTGTGTGTCTGTGTTGGTATGTATGCTTATAAAAGACATTGGTGAAAGGAGCATGTGTCCTGTCTGTTTCTTTGATGTGTTAGGTAATTGATTAATATAAGGTCACCCAAAGTTCAATTATTTTTGCAAACTGGAAGAAATGTCTCATAGTCAGACTGCCATCATTGTACTATATACGTGTACTATTCAAATAGGCATTATATATAGCTCTATATATGTAGTTATGTGTATAGTTTTTAAAATATGTATAGTTATATTTTGCTTTCAAAGAACATTTATTTGTATAAAATATATCAAATTGCTTTCACAATCCTTGCAGAGAGATAGGTTATTTCAGGTAGAGATCGTATTGTATGGATGAGGAAACTGGTACACAATGAAGATTTATACCTTGTTCGTAGATTTGTTGAAGGGGAAGAAAGTTAAAATTAAGGGCTTTACTCTAATTTCACTGCTTTTTGTACTTTAGGAGCTTGATGTCCATTGATGAAGAGGGAAATACTTTTTGATTTTGAAAGATAACACAGCAGAGTATTTAGAAATGGAGATCAGCAAATGGAGTCATGTAATAGGAGATGACTATCATAGTAAAAGAGCCAACAGGTAGAAGCATAGAGAGACTAACTCTTATTAGTAACCAAAATATAGAGAATACATAGTGGCAAGATGTGACTTCTTGGACAAGTCATGTTCAGTTTTTGGCAAGAAAATGATACTATCCTTAGGTTATTTTTTACTTATGGGAGGATACTAGTTAGAATGTGTTGAGGAAGATGTCTGCTTTCTGGTTTTTTGTCTTGTTGTTGTTGTTGTTCTTTTAAACAGTTGTTAAAGTAATGCCAGTTAATTTTTGTGGACTATCTACACAAAATCCCCCCCTCCTTTTTTTTGGTATTTTAAGGAAATCTTGTAAGAATAATTGTTGGAATAATAATTCCAGAGTCCATATAATTTAAAGATAGTTTTTAGGACACAAAAAACACTGTGTAATAATTGGGAGTATTTCCAAAAGCAATATAAAAATGCATTACTTTCCCCTATATTTACAAGCACTCATATAGGAAAATATATTAAACGAAATCTTTGGGGACTTAAGTAATATTATGTATCATATACTCCATGTTGGAGTAAGTGTTTACAGATTTTCTTGTAGTGGACTTTGATTTTTCTTCTTGCACATACTGAAGCTTGCTTGATTGTGAATGTGCATGCTAAGTTGGGAATTTGATTCATGCTTAACAGGGAGGTTTTATTTTTGATGGCCTTCCTTTTACCTCTTAGTGCACTAAATAATCCTCTCCTTCTAGACTACATCACTTTACAAAGCCTGCTAACCTCAGGGTTGACATTTCTTTACCAACCACATATACCTTACATGTTGGCATTTTAATGAGGTAACATACTGCTATATTTTCAAGTGAGGGAAGGCAATTTCCTTTTTGGTGGGCGGTTTTCTTTTAAGGATCTGATTTAGTTTTTTAACTTGATTCAGTTTTGAAAAGAAATATGACTCAACCCTTTTCATTTTATACATGAGAAATGATGACTGGAAAATTCAGTAGCAAATGCAATTATTTCTAGCTTTCAATAAGGAAGATCTTTACTTTTTGGATTATTTTATTTGGACAATAGTTGTAGTTCAGGGTTTTTTTTTTTTTTTAATTTCTTTATCTACACTGTGAAGATATATCTATCATTCCTTTTGATATCAGTTTTACTCCAAACTTTGAACTACTTAAGACTTACTAGATTTAAGTAGAGTCATATGCTCGGTGTTCAATTCTTTAAAATGTTGCTGCTCTCTCGAAAACTGTGAGCAGGAAAGTTTTCGGTACCACATTTTTACAGAGCAATTAGCCATTGATGACAGTTTTAAAACTTGTATGCTCTACAATATAGCAATTATAGAAAACCATCTAATGGAACACTTAATTATACAAAATTACTTGTAGAGGAAATTCATTGTTCTATTATCTGGAATATTTAAAAAATGTAAGCCACCTGCCTAGAAGATCCATGAGGGCAGGGACTCTGCTCTCTCTGCCTTCTGTGTCAGTTCCTAAATAGGGCCTAATATACGGTAGGAGCTCACTAAATATTTTTATTATGTTAAATATATTCCTAAGCATTTTTTTTTTTTTTTGCTGCTGTTATAAATAGAATTATTCTCTCAGTCTCATGTTCAGGTTATTCATTGCTGGTATATGAAAACATAATTGGTTTTTGTATGTCGATCTTACATGCTGATTTTTACTATATCACTTAAACGCTTTCTCTTTATTCTTTTCTTGGATAAATATACAATGTCATGAAAAAAATTTTCAATTCATAAAAACTAATTCAATAATAATTTATTAAAAACAATACATTCCCTCTTAACAGAGTTACCAATGCAGAGAAGTACAAGGGAAAACATGAAAAAATCAGCACCCATATTTAACCGTGAGTCTAAATGTGTGTTACTGGGCATATGTGTATTGATGTGTATTTAATCACAGACAGAGAGATTTTGTTTTACTAGATGGACATTCTCTTCTTTTTGTGTAAATAAAATTTTAATTTTATTATCAATTTTAATGACCACCTGTTAGTCAATATACTATAATTTAATTAATATAATATAATTCATTTATTAGCTAAAATTAAATTCTTTAAAATTTTTAGCCAGTATAAATGAGCCTGATATGAGCATTCTCCAGTGTATAACCTTGAGATAACCTTACATAGTGTCTTGAGGAGGGAATTCCCAAGAATGTGATTGCTGGGCCCAAGAAATACTTAGTCATAATCCAAGATCCTATAAAATGTTTACAATAATTTACTCTCCCATCAATTTCACATGGAAATTTAAATTTCCCCAAACCCTAGCTAATACTGTTTTTTTCTTCATTTTTAAATCCTTTCAAATGTGTCTTAAGCATTTACAATCTCTTCTGAGTTATCAAAGACACCCACCTACTCCATTCTTCGTAATTCAAAGGAGAAAAAAAAAGGAAAAACTAGATAGGTGTTGATTTTCATAAAACTAAAAGTGTTATCTTTAAACTACAGAATTCAGAATTTTAAGAAACATTAAGGGTTTTTTTTTTCTACTTCAGCTGTTAATGAAGAACTGTTGTCTACAGGAGCTCTGACAGGTATCATCTCTTTAAGTGATTACCTCAATTGAAAGAAAACATGATTAACCTCAGGCAAATAATTAGGTATTTTAAATTATTAAAATATTTTTTTCTTGTCTTTAGTGAAAACTTATCCTTTTGAAGTTTCTACCAAACGGATCAGCTTTGTTTCTGAGGCAATGCAGAAAACTTTCTTTTCTTTCTTTCTTAAATTTCTTTCTTTCTTTCTTCCTTTCTTCCTTTCTTTCTTCCTTTCTTTCTTTCTTTCTTTCTTTCTTTCTTTCTTTCTTTCTTTCTTTCTTTCTTTCTTTCCTACTGCTTTCACATTAAAGGCCCTTAAATATGAGAAGACATTTGTCATGTTGCCTATTTCTTGAAGTTTTCTGGCATAATTTTAAATTTAAGAGATACAGTTTTTGTGGACTGCTATTTGGTAAGTTACCCTAAACACTATTTTATAATTCCTTTTGCTATGTGTTGCTGGTAGGTTTCAGAATTTGGATTGTTTCTATATTTAACCTGGATATGTTTAAATAAAATAAGGCAGGGTTTGAAAGAAGCAAAACATTCAAAGATTAGCTTTTGAAACTTTGTGGGTGGGTAATCTGACTATCTGCAATTTAAGACGGAAAGCTGTTGTCCCCATCTAGTTAGAACTATGAGTAGCAAGAGCACAAAGTGAAGGTGGTTTCTAGTACCAATACTTCCAACTTATATGCAGCCTTGCAAATTATGTGATAAAAATCTTAAATTTGTTATCTGTTTATATATTTAAATGGATATGCAAAAAAACTAGATAAGACAGTATTTCTTCAAATTCATATTTTTTTCTTGAAAATACTTCATATAACTTAGGGCTATGAATGAGCTCACTTTAAGTGTTCATTGGTTTTAGTTTTTTTAATTTTATTGGTTTTGGTATATGGTTTGTTAATGATTAATAATACCAAGTTCTAGGGTGATAAGATGGATAAAGGGTAACTATATGCCTCCATTTCTGTGGAAGTATTTTAAAGATTTTCCAGGTTTAGGTCTTCAAAAGATATCTGAACTGTCAATACAAAATACATAAATATTTATAAATGCTTATATTCTTCTTTTTAGTTGGAATACTAGATTTAACCAGAATTGGATGAATAGTAATTTGAACTATAATAATAGCCTGTGGCTTTTTGACCTATGCTGTATTGTAATTATTGCTTTTTGGCCAAGACTTCTCTACATCTCATGGCCTCATTGAAACCTTTTTTCAGGTCTTATTAAAATTAAAAAATAGCCAATAAATGTAGCACAAGGTAAGTGTGAATGTTTTCATCCAACCTGGAGGCACTGCCACCCTTGTACTCATTGTTCATTTACCTTTAAGTGTCTGCAATGGGCAGGTGATACTCTTTCTTTTTCATATGTGAATGATGAATATATTTCATACTATTTCACATTTTGACACCGCTTCTCATTACAGTTTTTTTTTTTCATATTATGCAGTTGATGGGAAGTCAATTTTTCTGTATATGATAGATTCCATCATTTGCCCAGTAATGTATCTCTTGGCAGTGAATATATTACAATAGCACATCCCAGTGGTTTGAACAGAAAGAACTCAAGTTCTAATCTAGATCAGACCCTGTGTTTATCTGTTTCTTAAATGGACACCCTACTCATCAAAAATGAATATTCCTAAGTATTTTTTGTTTCTTTTATTCCCTATCTTAAACTCTTATGAAACTGGAGAAAAATTATCTTTCTTACTAAGATTTAAATATGTACTATTTGTGAGAAATTTTCATTTTAATAACAGGTATATAGTATTAACATTTCATTATTCATTAATCTTACCAGACTATGGTTTGGATGGCAAACACCTGAATACTTTTTAAATATCATGAAGTATATTGGCACAATTCCTTCTTATGCCAGTGAAAATTGGCCCTTTTTTCCCATGGCTTGAAAAAGGCAAGGAAAATAATAGGCTTGCCATGAAAGTGAAGAGGATGAAAATGAGAATTTGAAAATGTAGAGTTTACAGAAGATTGGACCAAAAACAATCAGTTGCTCAGATAATCTGAGCATGGAGGATTCAGGTAAGACATGCTATTTCAGAATCACATGAACTTTTCAAATATTCATATGGGTGCTTGACTACATACTATTTTAAGGTGTCTCTCTCTTTTATAATCAATCAATTCCTTAATAATATAGATTCCTAATATAGATGAAGATTTTTTATCTGCTAGAAAATTTTATGTCAACTTACTGAAAAATTAATTATTAATTGAATATTTTATATGTTATTTTAAGATAAAAATCTTTTTCTTCTCATTAAAATATTTTCTTAAATAAATGTAATTATTCTAATTTTCTTTCTTCACACCCTCCCTCCGTCCCCTACCCACCATGTATGAGACTTCTATTATTTGAGACTATTTTCATCACATCAGCTAAGTTCTGAAGAAATATGCTTTTGACATGACTCCATCTGAGCAGGGCCCCATTGTTTTTGTGTCATTTTTTTTTTACACGTATATGGCAATTATAACTCTATGATTCCAGAATCTTGATAAAATCATTTGATTTTTTCATTCCTTTTCATGCAGATTTTGAAGCTATTGACTGCTTTCCATTGTATCACTATTTACAGTCATGAAACAAATTTCTTTTAGTTTGCTGCTAAATTTGCTTTGAATTCTTCTCCCAAATTCAGTTTAACCTTAAAGTATATTGTGTTTTTAAAAGCATATTCCATTTCCTCTATAATCCTTTTTTTCATTTTATTTTATTTCTTTTCAGTGTTCTAGAATTCACTGTTTATACACCACAGCCAGTGCTCCATGCATACATGCCCTCCATAATATATTTCCTCTATAATCCTAA
This sequence comes from Mustela nigripes, assembly GCF_022355385.1. NCBI lineage: Eukaryota > Metazoa > Chordata > Mammalia > Carnivora > Mustelidae > Mustela > Mustela nigripes. Next base: position 141,294,897 of record NC_081559.1, read on the forward strand.
TAAAGTATGATCTAACAGCCTCTGAGTAAGTAATTTTTGGCCCATGCTTTCTTCATGTATAAAATAATGATTTGAAAAAATGGTTCCTACCACTATAAGTAGTTAACTTTTGGGCAACATACAAAAAGAGTTATCTGAGATTTGGCATGATTTATACACATTTTCATCATGTGTTTACCAGTTGTTTTTTAAGAAGACCTTCATAGAGATATAATTTACATACTACAAAATTTACCTTTGTAAACTATACAATTCAGTCATTTTTAGTATTTTCATGTAGTTGATCGACACATCACTAATTTTAGAACATTTCATCACTCCAGAAAGAACCTCCATTCCCTTTATCAGTTATTCTCCATTTTCCCTCACAACTTCTCAGAATCAGGAATATACTTTCTGTTTCTACTGATTTGCTTATTCTGGACCTTTCATATACATTAATCTTGCAATACGTGGTCTTTTGTAATTGTCTTAATTCCTTTAGTTCATGTTTTCAAAGTTCATGCATTGTGTAGCATCTATCTGCATTTCATTCCTTTCAATGGTTGAATAATACTCTATTGTATGAGTATACTACATTTTGCTTATCTATTCATTTATGATTACATATTAAGGTTGTTTCCACTTTTTTTTTTGCTATTATGAATAATGCCGATCTGAACATTTGTGTACAAATTTTTGTGTGGATACATATTTTTATTTCTCTTCAGCGTATACCTAGGAATAGAATTATTGAGTCATATGATAACTCTACATTTAACATTTTGAGAAACTGACAAATCATCTTCCAAATGGCTGCAACATTTTATAATTCAACTAACAATGAATGAAGATCCCAGTTGCTCCTCATCCTTACTACCACTTGTTATTTTCTGCCTTTTTAATTTTAAGCCTCCTGAAAGCGATCTCTTATTGTGGTTGAGATTTGTATTTTCCTAATGACTAATGATGTTGAAAATTTTTCATACATATTGAACATTTGTGTATCTTCTTTGGAGAAATGTCTGTTCAGATCTTGTGCCCAATTTTTAAATTGGGTTGTCTTTTTTATTTGTAAGTTGTTCAAGAGTTCCTTATATATACTAGATAGAAGTTGCTTGTCAGATGTAATGATTGTAAATATTTTATCCCATTCTAAAGATTGCCATTTCATTTTCTTATGGTGTCCTTTAAGACACAATGTTTTAAAAATATCAATGGATTCCAGGTTATTCATATTTTCTTTTGTCTTTTGTGCTTTTAGTATTATTTCTAAGAACCAATTGTCTAAGCTAAGTTTAACAATATTTGCACCTATGATTTCTTCTAAGATTTTTATAGATTTAGGGGTGCCTGGGGAGCTCAGTAGGTTAATGCCTCTGCCTTCGGCTCAGGTCATGATCTCAGGGTCCTGAGATCGAGCCCCACATCAGGCTCTCTGCTCAGTGGGAGCCTACTTCCGCCCCCTCTCTCTGCCTACTTGTGATTTCTATCTGTTAAATAAATAAAAAAAAATCTTAAAAAAAAAGACTTTTGTAGATTTAGCTTCTGTGATCCATTTTGAATTAATTTTTGCATATGGTATGAAATAAAGGTCCGACTTTGTTTTTGTTTGTTTGATTTTTTGCATATGAATACCTATTGTCCCAGAATCATTGTTGAAAAGACTCTTCTAAACCCACTGAATAATCCTGACACTCTTGTCCATAGTTACTATAGTTGAGCATAGAGGTATAAATTTATTTCTGGACTTAATCTTATTTGACTGATTTATATATCCATCCTTATGCCAGTGAAAATTGCCTTGATTACTGTAACTTTGGAATAAGTTTTAAAATGAAGTACAATTGTTCCAAATTTATTCTTATTTTTCAAGTTTGTTTTGGCTAGTCCAGATCTGTTACAGACTATTAGTTCCTAAGAAGCGTTCTGTTGCTATCATTCTAAGTTGTAGCTTACGTTTTTTAAATTTGCATTTTGTGCAGTCATTATTGTCTTATTTCCAAGATTCCTAGGAACTCATAACCTTTCCACAATGGTTGTAAACTTAGCATCTCATAAAGCACAATATTGGCTTTTATCATTGAAGAACTCCATTCTTGATTTGTGTTTCGAGAATTGCCTGAGAGAGCCACCAAGCATATATAGTTAGTTTTAGATCATCCATAATTATGACATAGCCTTTTCCATGTAGTAGGAAAAAAGGGTCAGAAATGAAACCAACTGTTTGGACTCTACTTAGTGAGGGTTTATGAATGGTCAAGCCACAGACTTCCTGGTAAAACACTGTAAAAAATAACATCTCTCTTTCCTTGGCATGGAAAATTAATTTGTTATGAATTCTAATTATTGTTTCAGTTTTCTCTTTACATTATGATGAATTATATTTGAAACTTTATGTAAAATTGTCATTCACATTTCCACTGGACACATTAGACATATGCTGGATACGCTGCATTACCTAGTTGATCTGTCTGCAGGTCCCAAATTTGAGAAATAATATCCTGGAATTTAAAGAGAATATTTAACAAATACTAAAAAATTTTCAAACTTTCCATGAGATATCCTGTGCCTCAGAAACCATATGATATTTTACAAGTACTTAAAAACCATTTTCTGCAATTCATGGAGATAGAGCAACCAAGGCAATGATAAATACCCCATGATAGCTCATATGTGGATTTATTTTGCCTTTGTATCTGGTCGTGTGATTGCTGGTAGAGGACTTTTACTATCATTAACAACACACAGAATTGATTTTCTAAATGAAATGCATCACAGAAAAAGTGTCTAGTGAATAATTTTAATAACAATTTATGGAGCTATCGTGGGACAAGCAGTCCTCTAACACTTTTTTGCCCTTGAGATTTAGAAGAAATCATATCTCTAGTGCTCATAATAAGGAGCTAATTTAACTGAGTTCAAGTTAGCTGTGAACAAATGGATTAACAAGCACCTTATTAAAATTTTAATTTACATTTCATTTATCACATTTAATAGAATCAACTTTGTTGTTTCAGGATGGGAAAAAGCATTAATTTCCAAGCACAAGTTTAGGTACCATTAATTTCAAATGTTTTTATTGTTGGTTTTCATAGTTACCATAATTATATACCTTATGTATCATGGAAATATAAGAAGCATAGCATAAAATTTTGCTCCTAAAGAGCATTTAATTATTCAACAAATTAAAAGCATTTATGTTTGTATAGCTTATGAATTTTCTTGCCACTGAAAGAATGTTTAATTAAGATAATTTAAGATCTTTGGTTCTTTCAGGATATCTTTTAAGTAGTTAGATATTTCTGTCTATGGAGAAATAGTCTGGATTCTCACTGATAATGTTTGTGATTTAGGTCTTTATTACTTAGGCTACTTATTTTGTTCTTTGTCTCTTAAGTATTTCTGCTCATTGCATATGACAATATTCTAATCTATTTGTTAACAAAGATTTAGGCATTTATTGGAAGAAAATTGCTATGTAATGAAAATTATACATGATAATATTTTGTGTAATACCGGTGAACAAGGGACTGATAAAAAAAATGTTAACTTAAACAGGGAAAAAGAAACACTAAAGTCATTGTACATAGTAAAACCCTTTTACTCAAAGTCCTGGCCCTAAAGCAAATCAGTTGATTACCTGAATAGGATTGAAAGGATATTCCTACCTTTTACTTTTTGATCTGTCTTTAAAATTGATTTATAATTATAATGCTTGAACTGTACTGGTTCTTATGAAATAATTGATGGCTTTGATCCATTTTTATAATGCCAACCTAAGAACTTGATATACTTGAAGGCACACTTTCATCACCTTATAGATTTCTGAATAAGGAAAAAAAGGGCTTGTATTCTGTTTTCAGAATTAGTATCCTGTCAAGATATTTCTCAGATTATATCATCAAAATAGTAAAAAGTAACATTTCCTTAAAGTGAGACAAGTGATCTAATTTTAATGACAGCTACTGTTAATGTCAGGCACCCAGATATAGTTTATAATGCTTAGTAATTACAGCAATCTTTCTTCTCTTTTACTAATTATTTCAAGAAAAAGAAGTAAAAGCTTTAAGAATGGGCACAAAAGGCAGCTATATTGGATCTTTTTGTAAAGCAAATAGCTTTCAAATCATTCCATTAGCTGTCATCAGAGTACAAAAAGAATTAATCAAAAATGACACCTATCTTAAGGGCCTGCCAAAATCTCATGAGAAAAACAATCCCATCATAAAAAGAGAGAAATTAAGGGTACTGTCCCTGATTCCAGAAAGGGATTTAATTTTTTCCCCCTATGCACCAACATATATATTATAGAGGACTACATGTAAGATACATGTTTTAAATTCTTCTAGTACACTTATTGTGCACTAGATTAATTTGTCTAATCAATACATTCCTCTAGATCTTGTTTTTATCTGTTATCTTTTCTAAAGAACTAGTATATTTATTAGTTTATTTTCTTGATTTTGATTATTTTTAGCATAATATTTGAAATTCTTAGAGTCTTGAGTAAGTGTTATATAGAATCACAACAGATGAAGCATATATTACTTGAGAACTAAAAGTAAGGTAAAAGTAGGGAAGGATCTATGAGAAAAGGGTTTTTTTTTTAGCCTAAAAAGAAATATCCAAGAATTTCTAATACCTTTATCATGTGGTTGTTTTTGAGTACCTACTGAAATAATGACTTCATGTTTTCTTACTGTTTCTAGCCTACAGGGTCTTCTTTGTTAAAATTTGATAATTGGTAATCCTGGACTGTGCATAGGGGTAAATATTACTTCTATACAAGAGTTAACCAACGCTCAGAATAATGAGATTGCCTGGGCATGTACTCAAGACCATTTTAGAACCTGGGTCTCTAACTACTTCTTCAGTATTCTTCTACTACTTTACAGCTCATAACCTACTGTGATCTGTTGCAAGCATCATGAACTTCAAACTTCAGTAGGAAGTGCATAAGAGAAACACATTAAAGTTAGCTTTCTTCTTTCTAATTCTCTGAGATACATCAGTGAATAAAAGAAAGGTCCCTGTTTTTGTGAAATTTATATTATGGTAGAGGAAGACAAAAAATGAATAATAAACATAATAAATGAATAAGTGTAAGAGTGAATAATAAGTGAGTAAATGAATAAATAGAGTTTGTTAGATGATACTAAGTTCTACAAAACAAAGAAAATTAGGGCATGGGGGATTAGGAGTGCTAGGGTAGAAGAGTGGGAAGAGATTACCCTTTTTGGAATTTCTTTCTTCGTTTGTTTAGGAAAGTGTAGCAATCTCTACATGCCTCATTATAATATACATAATAAATATAAATTACAACTCAAAGATAAATTATATAAAAATAAATAATATGTTTATGCACATATGAGTGTGTATATACACAGACAGATTGTTCTTATTCAAAGATTCTATGTTTGTGAATTCACCAACTTGCTAAAATTTACTTGTAATTCCAAGTCAATATTCATGTTACTTTTTTGGTCACTGACAGACACGCACATACACAGAGCAGCAGAAAAATTGAGTTGCCTGGTATACATGCTCCTGTTTGAGGTTGCAGAGAAACGCTGCCTTCTTATTTCAGTTCTCATACTGTATACAGTGTTTTTTACAAGGTATATTTATTTCCACGTTTCCCACAACTTTGTTCATTTTTTGTTGATGATTTTTCTGTTTAAAATGCCCCTCAAACATACTGATGAACTTCAGTTGTTTTTCCTAAACACAAGATGCTATGGTATGCTCTATGGAGAAAATAAGTGTTAGATTAATTCATTCAGGAATGAGTTTTAGTGCTGTTGGCTGTGAGTTCAATGTTAAAGAAAAAACATATATTAAACAGGGGCACCTGGGTGACTCAGTGGGTTAAAGCCTCTGCCTTCGGCTCAGGTCATGATCCCGAGATCCTGGGCTCTCTGCTCAGCGGGGAGCCTGCTTCCTCCTCTCTTTCTGCCTACTTGTAATCTCTACCTGTCAAATAAATAAATAAAATCTTTAAAAATACATATATTAAACAAAGTGTATTTATTTTACTTTTTAAAAGAATCTATTTATTTGAGTGAGAGACAGAGAGCTTGAGAGAGAGCATTAGTGGGGGAAGGGCAGAACAGAGGGAGAGGGAGAATCAGACTCCTCCCTGAGCAGGGAGCCTGCTCTGACATGGGGCTCTATCCTGGGACCCTGGGATCACAACCTGGGGTGAAGGCAGACATTTAACTGCATGAGAACTCACGTGCCCCAAATAAAGTGTATTTAAACATCACAAGGTTATATAATCAAGGTTATATATTGATAGGTTGATATAAAATGTTGTGACAAGAGGTTGTTAGAAACATAGTCCTGTGTTTCCTGTAGGAACAGTGACTTAGTATTTGCTAACTCAGATTTTACAGTGACTCTATAGAACATAAGTCTGACAAATAATAAGAAGTAACTGTATAATTTATAAGGCACTTAATATATATTAAAATTACATCTTTAATTGAAAATACGTCTAATAATTTTTAGCAATAATCCTGATTATTTCCCATAGTTATTATATTTGCTAGCTATATACTTTAAGTTTAATAATAGTCTATATGATGTAAAAGCTTAGAAATATTTATGAACTATTTTTAAGGAATTATTGGGTGATTCTGGTTGAGATTTTTAAATCTGATGTTGTTTAATGAGAAACTATTTTGGAACTCCTTGAATATGCTTTATTATCTAGGATCTTACCATTTGATATGTGATTCATTTTAATGTTTTTTAGGTCTCTTGTGCTCATTTATGTATTTATGAGAAATCTGTCACATATGTAAGTGATTTCTAGAAAACTCAGCATAACTGACTCTGAGTAACCATCATCAGTTGAAACTTAAGGGTTGCTCTTGAGTATAACCCCTGTGAAAATATAAGCAAGATTATAGACTGATTAATCCCCTGAAGCTTAATCCAAACTTTTTAGATATGATTTGTATTATTTAATAAAAGTGATAATGACAATAACTACCATCTTAAGTGCTAGCCCTGTGTCAGGTGACATGTATGTATGTATTATATTATATATATTTCCCAATCTATACATATCTATTTATATATATATCATCTCCGTCTATTTCTCATAATAACTATGCAAGGCAGGCATTATTTTCATTTTTTTAGAGGATAGAAAACGGGTTTCAGGAGAGTGTGTAGCTTGTTTATAGCCACAGAACTTGAAAGTGGCAGAGCAGTAATGGTCAAAAGCCCTGATCTTCCTTGTAGATTCTATTCCCATAACTCCTATGAAACATGCTAAAGGATCAAAGTGTCTTTTTTGATTGGTGCCTGACTCAGAGAAAGCTATTGTCATTCTAGGGAAATATTTTTCCCGTTAGTTTTCTAGTACATTCTTGTCGAGTTTGAAGAGTCTGAGTCAGTGCACTATTCTCCTTGAATCCCACAAACCCACTTTCCTTAGGACATGTGATATACCTTTTAATATGATTTTTGTCCAGTGGTCCTGTTAAGAGATCCACTCCTATTAAAACATTATCCAAAAACTGTCATAGTTTCTCTTAATATTTGACTCTGCCAAAAATGAGAAGAATCCAAGATCGTATTCTATTCAGAAGCTAACAATTGAGCCAGTTGCAGTTTTGTATAAGCTGGAGGAAGACATGAGACTCCTAGGTCAGAGACAAAGACCTTTTTTATTCATGGCACACTGAGGAGTAAGAACCCCGGCATATTTGTATCGGTTTTCTTAGGCCCCTTGTTCCGTGGATGCAATGGGCCCAGACAGATTCTTGCATGTGCAGTATGTGTTACAGGACTCAGGAATGAACACTGAGTTTAGGGAAACTGAATCTTTGTAATAACAGTCACATGGGCTCCTTGCTTTGGAGGGAGATACATCTCTATCTTTCAAGACTGTAAGTAACCCTGTCTTTTGCTCTGAAGGGGGATGCTCTCTTCCAAAGCTGTGTGTTATACAAAAGATGGTCTGGAACAAAGGGTACTTATTGACTCAAAACAAAAGGCAATTAATGCCTCACTTTACAATCTTGCAGAAATGTGTGAAACTATTGAGAATTTCCCGGCAGGCTCTAAAAATTCATCTACCTTTGCGAACATTGAACAATTTGCTGGGAGCTTTTCCCATTTAACTGCTCATTAAAATGCTCGGTAAACTATGCCACTTAGTCAGCATCCTTGCTTAGAAACACACATTTTGATCTTATTATGCTATGGGTATGATTATCATATGAATCATAAATGATGGTATGATATAAAACCACCTTAAAGTCAGAGAAACTCTTACTTCTCTTCAATTACATATAATTACCCTTGGAAAACAGTATCAAAAGACTAATTTTACATTGGTGTGTCACTTAATTACACATCAGTAATGACATGAAGAATTCAAAATGTTCTGTAAATTTCCTCCAAAAAAAGAAATTAATAAAGTGAAGGCATTTCTTATTACAGCATTACCGAAATCAAGACTTTGTGGATCATCAGGTTTTTATACATAAATGCAGGTGGCTGTCACTCTAACTGAGTAACCAAGCTTTTCAAAAGCTTCCAATTTCTCACTTGGTGAACTTGTGGGAGCCCAGAGGGTCTGTTGGTAACTCCGCTCCAGGCCCTCCTCGGGAGCATTTCCTGAAGCTCATTTCTTCCTTGAAGGAATACTCCAGGGGCTTAGCCTGCTTTCTTCCCTTCTTGGTTTCTGTGTGTTCATTCATTCCATCTTCTTGGCTTTTTTTCCTCCCTCCCTCCCTCCTCCTTTCCATCCATCTTCGTTCCTCCCCTCCTTTTCAAGCCTAATTGCAGACTGTAAAGCAATCTCCGTCACTCCCCTCTTCCTAGCTACTTTGGAAAACAAACACAGAGATGCTTTTCTATTGGAGGATTTTAATGATAATCCCTGTGAGGAAAGCCATGGACCTTAACTAAATAATTCAAAAAAGGAAATTACAAAATTGCAGATATCCAACACAGTTATCTATCTGTAAGAATATCTGTATAGCTGTATGAATTCTTCAAAGGCTCCCCATTTCCTACAGGATAAAGCCCAAACACCTGAGCCCTAAAAGTCAGCCTATCATCCATCTCTACTTCTTATTCTAGCCTCCTATTACTCATCAGTTGTGGTGCCATTGCATTTGCCGCACGTATCTGGTTAGAGTCTCACCTGTAATCATGCTTCTCCATCTTTATAATGCCCTTTCCTGTTGTGTTTACCTTACTTATTTTTCCTCTCCTTTTAGACTCTGTATTCAGAAGTTTTCGGAATTGATCTCCAGGAAATTTTCTCTGACTATAAGAGATGCATCCATGATATATCATGTAGATCTTTATACTGTGATTACCCTAATTTAAAATATTATAATATATAATTATAACATATATTCTATAAATAATGTTTATATTTATAAGTTATATGTATATATATCCTGTTCCTAACTAATACATCAGTGAGGACAAGTACAAATATTTCCTTAGGATGTATGATAGGTATTCAACAGTCATTGACAGAATAAGTAAATACTTCTTTCCAATATCACCTCTGCTGGTGCCACTCTCATACCATATATTCTTCTAATCCAAGCAGTTCATTTGCCATCCTTCCCTTCTTCCTTTGCTTCCACTCATTCTCCTCCCTTGTCAGAATGGCAGTCTCTAACTCAAGCCCCACTTCCTCCATTAAGCCTTAACTGACAAACTGTCACCTCTACCACTGATAGAATGAAAGCATGCTCTCAATGAATCCTGCAGAGATACTTCAATTCTCATACTTAAAACGCATTTTTAACACATTATTTTTATGTCATTGTTTCACTACTAAGTTGTAAGCCCTTGAGGATGAGATAGTTTGGTAATTATTCTTGTCATTCTAGAACCTATCATAAGGACTGCAACTTGATCATTTGTTGAATGAATAAATTGATTATTCAATAAATGGTGACTCTTTACCTATAACATCTGACTTCCTAGCTGATTAGTAATGAAAACTCATGGCTGCTGATATCCACTTTTGTAATGCTGTGGGTAGCATTCATCAAAATCAATTTTTATCTTTGACTTTTCTTCTTGGTTGGAGCTATAATAAAAACCAGGCTCTCATCTTTTGTTTCAGATGGGACATTGGAATTTCCAAGGACCTCTTAACTAGTTAACTCCTAATTATCCAGGCTTTTATCCAGCCAACAAATTATAATCTCTGGCTAGACAGTTCTTAACAAAGACATACTTGTATCTAAAGGTCTTAGATTTATACATATATATATATATATATATTTGTGTATATATATATTTATATATTTATATATTTATATATTTATATTTATATATTTTACATATGTTGGAGAAGAGGATTGAGGAATATTTCCTAGACATTTGGCAAGAACAATTCATCCAGGAATAATTGCACAAACACTTTCTGAATGGCCACTCTGCCTGGCAAGACCTCTTAAGTAAAAATCAAACAGAGAGATAAGATTAGACTGGATAAATCAGAGTAGCAATTGTGTTAGTCATTTCTCACGTGATGCTGGGTTTTCTTACTATTTAGGAAGGCAGTGGAAGAAAGTATGGTATCATGTGTTTATTTAAAAGGCAAAAGCAAATGGTATGTTCTGGTTATGTTTTAGGAAACACAAAGAAAACAATATTAAGTTAATAGCCACTTTGACAAGATTTCCTCAAAACTGAAAGTTGGAAGAGATACAAAATATAGTACTCATAAATTAGACTTGTAGATCTGGTGGTTAGCTGCCTACATATAGAATAATCATTCAATACAACTTTATTTTTGTGAAACAAAATTCTAGATATCATAGTGGGCAGAAAATTGCATTGCAGAAACATATTTTTAGGGGGAATGGTGGGAGGAGCTTTCTTTTTTGTTTTAAAGGGGATTAATTTAGAGCAGAGACCACGGCTTTTTTTTTTTTTTTTAAATAATATGACAGACATCACACGTGGATAAAGAAGATCCAATCATCACTAAGTGCATTTAGTAATTAGTTGCTTTATAGCCAGTTCTGGCCACCAGACTTGTTTCATGTGAGGGTCAACATGTAATGGTAGGGAAAGGCTGAACTGAGACAAATGGGCACCCAGAGGACTTAGCCAAACAATCTTATTTAAATAATTGTTCAACATTTGTTCACAAGAAATGCTAAAGAAGATGCTAAAGAAATGCATCCCACAGGAAGAAATCTAGAAAGAAGATCACTTACAGCAGTATTTCACACTTCCTCTTCTCCAGCAAATCATCTCTAGCTGACTTGTGTCCCCAACTCAATCAACAAGTCAGATTTGTAAGGAAATTAGTGGCTACCATCTATTACTTGAGCATGCTCCTTCTTGGAATAGGCTGTGGAGAAACCATTTTCACTCAGAGGAACTTAGCAAAGTTTTATCTTGCTGCAAATGATACTTTTGTTGAAATTATTATTAAATTATTTTATCCTTGATTCTGTACTTCTGTACAGTACTTCTGTACTATTTTATTCTCCCTTATAAATCTTGATCAGAACAACTGTCTTACTGGAATTGACTCTACTTATTGGTAACCCAATTGTAATGGAAGCTTAGGAAGCACAGCATCCCTCAGTTTTGCCCAGTGTCTCCATTTGGTACAATTCTTGTTTAGTTGCATTTCTGCTGTTAATACTTGCATTGGAGGGTGTAATTATCCATAGGGGTGTGTTTTAATACAGCTTTATTTTGAAGATAAAAAAGCGTCTGAAATCTTAATCTATTAAGCAAGCACAGCAATAGAGTCAAACAACCAAATATTGTTTAGCTAATCACAAGAACTCTTCACTTCATGTCAGCAGCCAGGGTTTCAGAACTAAAAGAGGTCTTTATCAGGCTTTACGTATTCCATAAGGATAGGTTTTGGATAAATCTCTATCATTATAGCTATAGCTGTATTCATATCTGCATTGAGTTATTTTAAGAACATAACATGTACTGGGTTAAATGCTTATAGGTTTTATGTATTGATCTACATAATCTATAATATCTCCATTTTATAGTTAAGAAATTTAAATTCAGAAATAGTAATTGAGTGGGATGCCTGGGTGGCTCAGTTGTTTAAGCATCTGCCTTCAGTTCAGTTCATGATCCCAGCGTCCTGGGATCCAGTCCAGCATCTGAGGGGTGTGGGGTGGGGTCATCCCTGCTGAGTGGGGAGTCTGCTTCTTCCTCTTCCTGCTGCTCTCCCCCTGCTTGTGCTCTCTCTCTCTCTCACAAGTAAACAAATAAAATCTTTAAAAAGAAAAAAAAAAGAAATAGTGATTGACTGAGTGAGAATAGTCAAAATTAAAATGAATTCTTTCTCTTTTTTAAAGATTTTATTTATCTTGAAAGAGAGAAAGAGAACACAAGTGGGATGGTGGGAGGTAGAGGCAGAGGCAGAAGGAGAGGGAGTCTGCTGCAGAGCCTCTCCCAGGACCCTGGGATCATGACCTGAGTTGAAGGCAGCCACTTAACCAACTGAGCCACCCAGGTGTCCTGAAATGAATTCTTTTGATTAAAAAACTATAACTCCCCGCTTCCCCCATTAGAGAATATGCCACAAAAGCCTAATTGGTAAAAAAGTAACATGAATCTTGACATTGAAATTTTTGAGGATATAGCTCAATGGTTTATTATAAAATTTTAGGGGAGCCGAAATTCTCTGTTAAGATAAGCTTATTACAAGGCACCTGGGTGGCTCAGTGGGTTAAAGCCTCTGTCTTCTGTCAGGTCATGATCCTGGAGTTGTGGGATCAAGCCCCGCATTGGGCTCTCTGCTTGGCTGGGAGCCTGCTTCCTCCTCTCTCTGCCTGCCTCTCTGCCTACTTGTGATCTCTGTCTGTCAAATAAATAAATAAAATCTTAAAAACATTAAAAAGAAAAAAAAAAGACAATCTTATTACAACCCTCCTCTTTCGCCTTACTTGATCCCATCATTTGACGTACTCAGTGGCACCATATAGCAAGGACAGGAGAAAAGAAGCCTCCTGTCTTCAAAAAGCACACTATTAAACTAGAAGGGATTAATGAGGGAGTGGGAAGACTCCTTCCTTGCTTCTTACATGAGCATGGTTGGTTACTTATATTTTACAAGTAAGATAATGTTAAGTGTCATTTTGAAAGTTTCTGCGAATCTAGCCCAGGTAAGAGGCAAAGAAAAGAGAAAGAATGGTGAGGTATGTTTGCTGAAGTACCAACAATATAAAGGGATATGGCATGAGATGAGAGGTGAGTCTCTGGGTTTAAGAAATCTGGAGTGGGTCTTAAATGGAGAAGACATCAGAAAACTTGAAGCCAAAGAATTATGCCTTGTCATTTACAGCTGTACCTAGGACTTCCTCACTGGTAATTAGGAAATATAGAACACTTGGAGACTAAGTTAGAGTTTTTAGAATTAAAGACAAACTACCAGAATCAAGTTGGATTATAAAATCAGGTTATAATATCCATTACTAATAAAGACATGAAGCTCTTTCATGTAACTTCTTGGAGAGTGGCCTCAGTAGTTAGGTGTAGAGATGCGGCCATCATTTCATCATTTGTTCATTCCACACATATTTACTGGGTTCCTAGTTGATGTCAAGACACTGTAGTAATACTAGGAGAGTCATCAGTAATGCGACACTTATGATCACTGCCCTCATGGAGCTCCTCCTGTGAGATCAGGGTTGGTTGCTTATTATCTCTGCACTGTTTGAAATTCCCACCCACTAGAACTCTTTTTAGTGCGCATCTCCTCCCCCCAGCTTTTGCCTTTACTCCTATGCATCTACTTTAGTTTGAACCTGTAGGGATAGCAGTACTTTCTTTCAAATCTTCTTGATTTTAGATGTGAGGAACACTATACCAACCGCAGGACCAGGAGGCACAAGGCCAAAATTTCCTGCTAAAAGAAAAACAAAACAAAACAAAACAAAATAAAACAAAACTCTCACACTTTGACATTCTAATGAGTATGTCAACAGAATCCAGTTTTCTAGATGAGGAAATGTAGGTGAGAAAATCAGAGCAGGAAGCGAAGGGTTCTCTCTGTTCCTACAGATGGACTAATGGCCTACAGAGTAAGGATTAATCTTTAAAAGAAAAGTAGTCTAGGGAGCCTGCTTCCCGCTCTCTCTCTCTGCCTGCCTCTCCATCTACTTGTGATGTCTACTTCTCTCTGTCAAGTAAATAAATAAAATCTTAAAAAACAAAAAAAAGTAAGGGCGCCTGGGTGGCTCAGTGGGTTAAGCCGCTGCCTTCGGCTCAGGTCATGATCTCAGGGTCCTGGGATCGAGTCCCGTATCGGGCTCTCTGCTCAGCAGGGAGCCTGCTTCCCTCTCTCTCTCTCTCTCTCTGCCTGCCTCTCCATCTACTTGTGATTTCTCTCTGTCAAGTAAATAAATAAAATCTTAAAAAAAATAAAAGAAAAGTAGTCTTAAGAACTAAAAAAAAGTTTTTAACGTACATTGAAGGATGGAAACACAGAAATCTGAACCAGGGTTGTATCACTTGAATATTGACTGGCAACAAAACAGTAGCCAGGCATTTAAGCAAAAATGGGGGCCTAGGCTGAAATAACAAGTCAACAGGACGTGGAGAAGCTAAGGAAAGTAAGGAGATGGCTAAGTTCTGTAGCAACATTTGGACTCTGAAGGGCAAGTGGCATAAATCAGGCTAAAAATTGAACATGTGTTCAGAGTTTTATTTGGTTTAAAATTGTGAACTTTTAAACAGGTGTCAGCTTCAGTTATTATACTCCAGCCCCTTAATACCATAGACTGGGTGTTTAAACAAGAAACATTTATTTCTTTTAGTTCTGGAGGCTGGGCTATCCAAGATCAAGGTGTGGGCCCATTCAGTTCCTCCATGAAGGCTCTCTTCTCCGCATGTGGGTTGCGGCATCTGTATCTTCATATCTTCATATCATCTTCATATGACTGAGAGAGAGAGAGAGAGAGAGTGAGAGAGAGGTGCAGACTCTGTGGTATCTCTTTTTGTAAGGCATTAATCACAATTTGAGCCCTCCTCATGACCTCATCTAAACCTAATTACCTCCCAAAGGCCCCATCTCTAAATTTAACAATGGGGTTTCAGGCTTCAACATATGAATTTGGTGGCAAGGGGTTAGGTATAGTTCAGTCCATAGCATTCTACATCTGGTCCTCCAAAATTCCTGTCCTTATCACATGCAAAACAAACAAACAAACAAAAAACCTCATTTTCTCCCAGCATCCCCCTGAATCTTAGCTCATTCCAGCATCAATTTCAGAATCTAAAATCCAGAGTCACATCTAAAATCCAGAGTCGCATCTAAGTGTCACCTAAATTAGATATGAATGAAACGAGTTATATGATTCATCTTGAGCCCAAACACTTCTCCAGCTGTGAATCTGTAAAACCAGACAAGTTACACACTTAAAATACAATAGTGTGAGACACACATAGGATAAATATTCCCATTCCAAAAGGGAGAAATAAGAAAGGAAGAAAGGATAACAGTTGCCTGCCCAGTAAGTCCAAAACCTAGCAAGGCGAATGCCATCAGATCTTAAGGCTAGAGAAAAATTCTCTTTGTTTTGATGCTCTGCCTTCTTGGATCCAGTGTGGGGGAGGCCCATAGCAACCAGTAAAATTAATTCAGTCACTCACCCCACCCCATTTCCATATCCTTTGGAAACGTAGAGCCCTCTCCAAGATGTCTGTGATTTTTTCAGGCTTAGGTTCTCAGTTTCTGACTGTGAACTGTCAGACTATAAGAAATTAGCTCTTGTGCATAGCATTCATGGGCATGTTGAACTTTACTGAAGATTTTGGGTAGTTTTTTAAGGAACACATGCAATAAATGTTAAAACGTTAAATTGAACACTAATCATTCTATTCTTTTTTTTTTTTTTAAGATTTTATTTATTTATTTGACAGAGATCACAAGTAGGCAGAGAGGCAGGCAGAGAGAGAGAGGAGGAAGCAGGCTCCCTGCTGAGCAGAGAGCCTGATGCAGGACTCTTCCCAGGACCCTGAGATCATGACCTGAGCCGAAGGCAGTGGCTTAACCCACTGAGTCACCCAGGTGCCCTAGTCATTCTATTCTTAAAGTATTCTTTAACCATTCTAAAGTGGGTTTCCATTGGCTGATTTCTGGTGCTGTCCCCACCTCCACATATCATACCACTGGTTGACTCTTCACGTTCTCTGTTCTCTCCCGCTTCCTTTCAAGAACAAACCAAAGCCCTCTCCTTGTAACCTACCTTTGCCTTTCTTATGTTGCATACTGCAGACATGGTTTCCCGTGCTTCTGGCTTTCACCCTCTGCTTCAGTTGGCTCTTGAAATTATTTTCTCAAAAATATTCCCCACCTAAGAAGACTTATGATGCCAACTGTTAAGATACATATAATATTTTGGTGAATTACATGTCTTTCTTTTATATAATATGAAAAACTAGGGGAAAACACAATGAATACAAATCATCTCTGATTTTACCATTTCCAAATAGATTATGACATTTTAACCAGCCTGCATGTTTCATTCATTTTTTTTTTGTAATTTATTTTGCACATTTATATATGCAGATAAACAGAATGGAATAATACTTAGCAAATTAAATGATAATTTGTTTTACCCACTTAATCTAACAGATGCTTTTCAATGTCAGTAAATGTTTTTCTACATCATTATTTATAATGACTATTTAGTATTTAACTGTAAGAGGATAATATTCTGGGCGCCTGGGTGGCTCAGTGGGTTAAACCTCTGCCTTTGGCTCAGGTCATGACCTCAGGGTCCTGGGACCAAGGCCCACATCCGGCTCTCTGCTCAGCGGGGAGCCTGCTCCCCCCGCCCTGGCCCTGGCCCCGCCTGTCTCTATGGCTGC
Source organism: Mustela nigripes (assembly GCF_022355385.1). Classification (NCBI taxonomy): domain Eukaryota; kingdom Metazoa; phylum Chordata; class Mammalia; order Carnivora; family Mustelidae; genus Mustela; species Mustela nigripes. The sequence continues at coordinate 141,311,733 of NC_081559.1, forward strand.
TTGTGGTCTCTCTCTGTGAAATAAATAAATAAAATCTTAAAAAAAGAGAAGATAACATTCTTCAATGGTCCTCTACTTGGCACATGCATGTTTGTTTCTACATTTTTGCGAATATAAACAATACTTTGAAACACATTTTCAAGTGCATACCTTTGTCTACATATATCCACAATTATTTTTAAAGATAGATACCTATAAGGGAGAGAGCTACATCAAAGGATATTTGCTGCTGCCTTGAAGAGTGATGCTAAAGACTTTTCAGGCAGCCCAGCCAGAGATAACCCACCTTATGTTTAATGGGGCCATGTCCTCTAAGCAGAATGGGGCTCCAGTGGGTCCCTGGCAGAGTGAATCTGAGTCAAGTGTTATTTATTGTGGTCAAAGAGGTTAGAACTTCAAAGTGAATCCTGTTTTTTGATGACCTAGTGACAGGGACAAGGCATTTTTTCATATGTATCTATTACTCACAATGTGTATAAATTCCATTAGAGATGTATATTGCTTCTCCATCCCCATGTCAAAATGCACACACATACACATGCACAGTGTTTCACATTGGACACTACAGTGCCTACCTAAGATGCTGTTGTTACTTTCAAGCAGTTTGAAGAACGTTTTTAGTTCAAAGTTTGATTTTATTTTAAAATACCCTTTTGCTTTGTGAACATTCCGAAGTGTGCAAAAATCACCCTTTTTTCCAATGACAAATTTAAAAGTGAATTTATACGTAGAAAAGTAAAGGTGTTTGTGTGAAGTGGTACTAGACAATTGTTATCAGTGCAGTATCTGTAAGTGTCCTCTCAGATGAGTAAATATTCCCTGTTGTGTCAAGTGCCTTGTAGTTGCATTAAATCCTCCCTCCCATTAAAGTACCACTTAGTACAATGGGGTGCAATTAAGCCAATAGAGCATTGGTGATCTGAAAGGTAGCTCACTTCCAAAGTGCTTCATTTACTCCTCTGTGTTCATAATGGATGGTTTCCCCCTGTTATGCTATCATGGGTTACTCGATAGTAAGAAAATATTTCAGGTCTAGACTAAGTAGGGTAGAAATGATTTTTTCATTAGCATATTTTCAATTCGACTTTTCTGCAAACAGAGCCTTCATTGGTCATAATCTTTTCTAAGCACTAATAAAATTATATTATCCTTATGTAGTATATTCTAATATTTTTGGGGAAAAAATGATTTCTGGATCTTTCCCTGAATGTATTTTATTATTCTCTTGTGTTTTGTCTTTCAGCTTGAATCATAAATTCAAACAGAAGCATCTATTTCTAACTAAGTACAGCCCTAATATATTGTTGATGCTCAGATATATTAAATAATGATTATAACAATAAAATTTTAGTCCCATGGAAACATTATTAAATTTTCCTCTCTTTTAGATTACATGTCATCTTCCTGGTAATATGTGATAGCGGTGTGATTTATGTGTTCTCAAAATTTTAAAATATTTCACTATCTAACTCTATAGCTTTTTTTTTTTTTTTGCTAGTTTTTTTCAGCAGTTTCTAACCCTAGAGATTTAATTTAAGTTTTTCTACCTAAAAATTGATATGAAATGCTTTTCAATATCTTAGCCATTTTCTAGTTATAATAAATTTTATGCCTCTCTTGGCATATTAGATCTATTTTTCCTCAATTATATTTTCTTCAGTATAGAGTATTTATAAAGTTCCATCTTGTGGCTTTATTCTTGTAGCTAGCACTTTATCCTGCTTTATCTTTTTTCTTTAAATTTAAATTAATGCTGTGTATTCTTACTTTTAATTTTATTTTTAGGATCTTAAAATCAGTTTTTTGTTTACTTTCCTTGACCTTCTATCAACTGCTCTTATTGCCTCAATATACAAACTGTATACAGTGTTTCCTAAAGTTTTACACCTATCATATAATTCAGGATCCCTTAGTCATCTCTCAGACTTTTGTCTTTAATCTACCTGGTTCTGGATTGCCTGATTTCCTGATTTTTTTCTTTGTATCCACATAGTAGAACATTCTTGAGTTTTGCAAGAGGTGACCTGTGTTAAAACAACAGCAACAGCAATAGCAAAAACAGCAACAACAGGCCCCAAATGGAACTGCTTAAGCTGAGTGCTGTGTAACCAAACTCAGTAATGAAACTCTGTAATGAAACTTCATTACAGTTTCAAATCTCCCAGAAATGAAATCTTAAACTAGTCAAATCTGGAGATAGCCCTATCAGCATTAGTTAGATAATCTGCTTGATAGATCTTGCCATCCTCTAAAGGAAAGTAACTTTGTAAAAATCAACCCACTTTTTTGCATAACCTCACTTCCTTTGTCCTTCTACCTTCTGCTTATAAAAGTCATTCATTTCATGTAGTTCCTCAGCTCCCCTATCTCCTAGATTGGACATGCCTGATTTGAACAATTTTTGCTCAAATAAATTCTTAAAATGTTTAATATGCTTCAGCTCATCTTTTAACACCTGATTCCTTCGATTTTGATTTCCCTTTTCCCAGACAGAACCTAGCACAAACTTTCGTGGAGTGGACAGAATTAGTTTCCAGGCATTTTGGCTCAGAATGTATAGGGGTTCACCTACACATATGCATTAACTTGTCTGCAGTGATTTTGAGAAGAACTTGCTCCTCCAAGCGTGGGGCCTAAATACTAACATTGGCATCCCTAGAAACGTGTCAGAAAGGCAGGCTCTTGGTTTCCAACCTGGACTGGCTGGATTTGACTCTGCATTTCACAAGATCTCCAGGAGATGCTCACACACATTCAGGTTTGAGAAGCCCCTCTTAGGTTTAACTTAGATGTTCTTTGGAGAGCTCACTGGGAAGTTAGTGGGATCCTTTCCTCGTCTGGAGGCTGAATTTAGACCATGTTGAATGACTGGATATTAAAATCAGTATTTGCCTGAAGCTAAGGTTGAGGCCAAATGTTATCATTATAGAACATCTAGGACTCAACATTAAATTGGAAATTTTACCAACAGTTAAAATATATATACTAATATTAATTACTTGCATTTCAAATTTCTGTAATTTGACATAATTCAGGAACTATGTTTTTTCATTACTGCCAGTTTCTAGATTGCTTCTTCAGGCACTCTGCTACATGTTAGTATAGTAAACAAATGCTTCATTCTACTGATGCCACCAAAGAAACAGATATGAATCTTAAAAAAAACTTAAGACTTAAACAAATTAAATATCTCAAAATCTTAATAAATTTTTAAGGTTATCTGCTTTAATGTTATGAATGATAATGCAGAAAAAATTCTAAAAATTGGAATCATAACCTTATCTGTGTTTTGCTATTCTGCTTTATATGATTTAAATTTTTATAAACACTTTTGATTCAAAAATACATAATATTCTTCTCAGGATTATCTAATTCATTCTCTTAATATCCTGAGTATCTTCTTAACTACTTTTTCAACTTTTTGAAATTAAAAAAAAAGGTTTCACTTAAGGTGAAGAGTTTTTAAAGAGCTCATCAATTATCATGTTCTAGCAACAAAATCTACACAATTATCTCAACTGATTGATAGAATTTCTATATATAAAGCATAGTTTTTTAAAAAAATTATTCATTTGACAGAGAGAGAGAGAGATAACAAGCAGAAACATGGGGAGCCACAGGCAGAGGGAGAAGCAGACTCCCCACTGAACAAGGAGCCCCATGTGATATGGGGCTTGATCAAGAACCCTGGGATCATGACCCGTGCCAAAGGCAGACACTTAACCAGCTGAGCCACCCAGGTGCTCCTAAAGCATAGATTTTCACTAAAGGATATCTTGAGTATTTTCCTGTATATATATTCAGACTGTAATCATGTAGTCACTGATCATGCAAAATTTCTGGGTTATCAGAAAAGATACTGAAGTACACATTTAGTTTAACCCACTGAGCCACCCAGGCGCCCTACAGTACACATTTAGTTTAAGATGAAGCTACTGGACCTAGTTTTGGCTAAACAATAGACTAGAACCAAACTTAACTGCTTCTCCTAGTCATTATAGAAGCAACAGTTTTATGCCATGCCTAGTAGAGCATTTTATCGGGAACACCAATGGTTGTAATTTTTATGACAAAGATATGTACATAATTATATATATTTATATATATATATTACCATGTGCTTTACTTTTTTAATGTACCCAACTTTATTCATTTTGATTTCAAAAACAGGAAATTCAGGGGCGCCTGGGTGGCTCAGTGGGTTAAAGCCTCTGCCTTCGGCTCAGGTCATGATCCCAGGGTCCTGGGATGGAGCCCCATATCAGGCTCTCTGCTCAGCAGGGAGCCTGCTTCCTCCTCTCTCTCTCTCTCTGCCTGCCTCTCTGCCTGATGACTTGTGATCTCTGTCAAATAAATAAATAAAATCTTTAAAAAAAGATTTCATTAAAACAACAACAACAACAACAAAACCCAACAACGAAAACAGGAAATTGAAAATCTTTTCTTCAATAAACTCTTCATAACAAAATTAAAAAAAAAATTCCTCTTCTATTTTTGTTATGTAATATAAGCTTTTTTCCAAACATACCCATATTACCAGAATTAATTAATCTTTTATTTAGAGCAAAAGGTTTTAAACCACTTTACAAAACACTGAAGGTATTTGTTTGTTCAGGTGTATTTTTCATGTTGGCACTGGATGCTTTGTATTTGGTCATTTTTTCATTGCTACTAAACTGACCTTGTAAAATTTGAAGTTCTACATTTTGAAACTACATTCATTTTTGCATATAACTTGTTGATCATTAAAAAAGACTGCTTGATTTTTCCAAAATTAAATTTGTTTTTTTTCAAATTTTCATGGACCAATTTTAAGTCCTACTTTTGAATTCTAGAAAATGCAACATTTGAAAATAAAAATAAAATTTTTTATATTCCTGGAAAGCTCTACTACTCCTATGAGAAAAATCTGTATTTTGTTACCGTTATGATAACTTTGATGGTTAGTTGGATCACCAATAGGAGACAAAGAACAATGACAGACTTCAAGTTCAATATTTGATAAGCATCCCCATGCCAGTTAATTAACTAAATTTCCAAGGGAAATTGTTATATAGATTTCTGTGACAAATGAACAAAGTGAAATTATGTGGCTAAGCATTGATTTGATAGAGAATCAAGACAAATTATCATCTATCTATATAAATTGACAAGTATCTAAAAGCAATGTAATCAATACAATCCTGATAAAGAATGTGGAAATGCCAGATGGCTATCAGCAACTGTGCCAGCAGTATTGGCTGTCAAGTGACCAGAAAGGATGAGAATTGCATTCATTGTATTATAAGTAGAGATATTTGCATTGGGGTTGAAAATGAATAGACAAGTTAAGACATCCGTAGTAGTGACCATTTCAAAAATGAAATGGAAAGCAAAAAGTAGTAGATGTTAAGCAATGGGAACATAAGATGTTCAAGACTAGCCCAGGAATCAGCAAAAGTCAGCATTTCTTGTATCAAAGATGTAGACAAAAGAATATGGTTTGTATCTCAACTTTGTGCTGTATTGATTGTGTATTGAGAATAATAGATGTGTTTATTTTACATTAGGAAGTGAACTTTGACAGCATAAGGGTGATTATAACACAAATCCCTCAATTGGGTTTTACTCATAGAAATAAATATAGAAGTCAATATGTGTACCAAAAAATGATGGCCTGTGTGAGGGGGATGATGGTGGTAAAACAGAATCAAGAAGTTACCATGTTAATCCAAGATACTATCAATAGCTTTTATAATTTATCTACTATACACACACACACACACACACACACACACACACATATCTTAATTTTTATTATTTGAGAATAGTTAATGAACAATGTATATTAGTTTCAGGAGTACAGCATAGTGATTTGACAATGCTATATATTACACAATACTCACCATATGTAGTTACCATCTTTCATCATACAATGTTATTACAGTATTATCGACTATACTCCTTATGCTATTTTTTAAAATCTCTGTACTTATTTATTTTATAACTGGAAATTTGTACTACTTAATCCCCTTCACCTAATAATTTTTTTAATATACATAAGGTGACCAAATTGATATTGATCCCTTTTAATCACAGTGCCATGAACTATATTCCAGTTTATACATAGTTGATTTTGAGTAGATGAGTTTTTGTTTGTTCAGAAAAATATGCTATATATATATATATACATATATGTATATATATATATATTTATATTTATATGATTTTCCCAATACATAATTATAATTGTATCTGGTACAAACCTATGTAGTGGAACATAGCATTTACTGTCTTCTTGATAAACATCACTTATTTAATTGGGTCAGAGTCATAAATACTGCTTCCAGTACTTTCATTCAGAACAGTTAAAAGGGACCCATAGATGGCCAGAATGTCCTCACAAATCTTTGTATAGAAGAGGCCCAGAGACCCCTATCCTCTTAAGCAATGGGCTGTATCACTACATGGTAAGATGACTATAAAATTTATTGTCCAAACGGAGACACTTTTGAAAGTGAAAGAGAGCACTATTAATAATTACAACTGGACAACAGGCATAAACTACAACTGTCCCGGGCAAACCAGGATGTATGGTCATCCTATTGCATGGAGACAGTACCATGATGTATGGACAGGATTGTTCAAACCTAGAATGTAGCTTGGTTTAGAAATTTTTTTTTTTCTAAGTTAAAGTATCTTGTGTTGTCTGTGTAGTTCTGTTTCCTCATAAATAGCTCTTACAAGGCTTTGCAGGGAAACAAACTCTTCTTTCTCCCATTTTGAAAGAAATATAAGCTATCATCTATCTTGGATGCTGTGTTTGGATGCAGAGGATAATTTGAAGATGAAATGTACTAAAGTATTGGTCATTATTTTCACTCCATATGCTAGTGCTTTCTTGATACTAGTTAGAGTTTCTGAAGAACTCTGTTTTTTTCCTCCCAGAATTCATTTTAATAAGTTCTTAATATGAATTTAGTCATTTTATTAGTTTCTAATTTTATTGGGTTATTATAATAAAAATAATCTTTATATTGTGGCCAACTAAACATATAAAGGGGATATATATTTTCTGTTCAAGGGATTTATCTATTAAAATAAATTATTCAGTTCTTCTAAGACTTCACTTACATTTTACTTATGAGATCCATCAAATTTGAAGGAGATGTACTAAAGTTTCATACTCTACTCAACACTTTATTGTACTTTCAATAGTTTTTGTTTAATATTTTTAATCTGCCATATTTTTGATATATGATATCAACCTATTGATGTATGTGTGGGTATTGAAGTCTGCTTATATACTTGCTCCATAAATTGTGATTTTTATCATTATATAATCATTATTTATCCTTTTTAGTGCTTTTAAACTTATAATATGCCTTATTATATGTCCATTCTAGTTTTCTTCTATTTGCATTCATCTAGTATCACTTTGTCTATTCTTCTTTTTGTAATCTTTTTTTGATTGCTGAATTTTATGTGTATTAGTCTAGATAGAAAAAAATATATTTCAGTAACAAATTAATCCTGACATTTCAGAGACTTAAAAAAAGCAAAGTATATTTTTGGCTTTCTCTACATCCAGTAAAGTTTTTTATTTTTTTATTTTTTTTACTTTTCCACTTGGTTGCTTTCTACCTGTCAACTCAATAACCCAGGCTGTTTCAAACTTGTGGTTCTGCCTCTCAACTTGAGGAGTCAGTACTCACTCTGGCAGGAGAAAAAGCTGATGCCCGTGCTTTCCTATTAAATTATTTGGCCCACAGCTTATTGGCTAAAGCTAGTCATGTGACTCCCTGAACTGTAAGAGACCTGGGAATGTAGTCTTCCATGCATCCCCCGAAAAGAGAGAAGAATCCAATAGTTCTGAGTACTTTTAATGTCTATCACAATGTGTTTCTTGCAGATAAAATAAAACTATTAAAAAAATAGTTAAATAGAATATCTTTCATGAATGTTCATTTTCTTCATATTTAGTTAAGTGAATGATATGCTTAGTTTTATAGACATTTGTGTTCCATTTCCTCTATTTCTTCTTGATCAGGTTGCTATTTTTTACTTCCTTTTTCTCCTTTTCCTTTCTTTCGTTTCTTCACATTTCATAAATCTTTATTTTTTTCCTTTTTCCATTTTTATATATAATCAGAAACATGTATTTCTGCTGATATCTGGAAAAAGATACCAACTTGTTCATTCACAGAGTTGTGCCTGCTGTATTTGTTTGCCAAGGCTGCTGTAAGAAACTGTCACAAACTGGGTGACTTAACAGAAATTTATTAATCCACAGTTCTGGAGGCTAAAACCCTGACATCAAGATGTCAGCACAGTTGCTGTTTTGAGGGAGAATCTATTCCATTCCTTAGGTCTGACTTCTGGAGGTTGGCATTCCTTGACTTGTAGATGTGTCACTCTCGTGTCTGCCTTCCTCTTCACATAGCCTTCTCCCTGTATACTTATATAAATAATATATAAATAATTATTTATTATTATAAATAATAAGTACATAATACATAAATAACAATATATAATAATATAAACATAATTATGTAGAGAGAGGTCATATGCATCTTGATTTTCTTCTTGGCAGCTTGTGTAATTCTCTCTTTATCCTTAGAGTTTGAGACTATTGTCTACTATATGCCTGGGGGATCACCTTTTCTCTTTACTACAATCTAGAAGTTAGTGGGCTGATTAGTCTGAATACTCAAGGACATTCTTCATCTCAGGAAAACTGTCTTCAGAGACTATTTTAAGTTTTTCATTATCTCGTTTTAAAAAAAATATTTTATTTTTTTCTTATTTTAAGAAAAAATTAATTATTTTAAGTTTTTCATTATCTCTTTTTTTAAAAAAATACTTTATTTTTTTCTCTCTGAATTTCTGTTGTCCTAATGTATGAGCTTGTTTTGCATAGGCAGAGGGCATTCTCCTGGGCTCCTACAACTTGTGGGGAGCTCTGAGACAATGTGGCTGGGCTGCCTTTGTACTTTTTACTATGATCACATGGTACACCTCAGCAACAAAGACAAGGGAACTTGGTGGGGGGAAGAAAGAGATGTATTAGTCAGAGATTCTGGAGGATATACAGCACACTCAAGGTTTACACAGGAAGGTTTCAGGTAGAGAGAGGATGTGGACGTTGGGGCTGTGCCTTTATTGGGTAGGTGGGGCACCAAGGGATTAAAAGTCTCACTCTATACTGATGAATTTAAAATATAAGAATGGGAATTGAAAAAAAAATGGGAATTGCAGTATGGGCAGGGAGGCTCGCTCAAGGAGTCAGTTATTTAGGTCACCCAGGGCTTCCTAAGAGGGGAACTTTGTGGAAGAGCAAGGCTTGGCTTCTTATAGAATTGTGTAGCTAGTAGCTCTATGGTACAGTTGGCAATATGTTTATCCAAGATGGATGTTTTTGAAATGGATGCCTCCCCAGTCAAAAAGCTTAATGTCAGTCACTTATATCCCAGGCTTCCCAGATCTGTCTTTCAAATCTATTACCTTTTCCCTGATGATTTTTATCCTTTTATAACTTTTCTCTGAACATAGGGAAGTTTATCACATGGAGAAGTCATAAATGATCATTTTTAAGTCATTTGTTGAGTTAATTTCAATGATTTTATAACTTTTATCCATATATTCATTAAATCCTGCATCATTTCTGTTTCACTGGATATGTGTTCTGATTGTTCTTCCTCTCTTCAGTTGTTGGGGCACCTTAGATGAATTGCTGTTTTTATTTTTTGGCTTACCAATGCTCAAGTTGTATTAACCACGTTTCTAGCTTCTGTAAACTTGATGTTTTAACATCTGCCCTACATGTATGTGCCAGACATGCTTGCTCTGGATAACCCAATAATATGCCTGAGTCACTGTTCCTTGGCCTCTTGCCTTTCTTGTCACCCCTCCTATCCACTCCAAGACATGCTTTTCCAATACAAACTAACCAGTCCAGAGTTCTCCTTCTTTATTAGGCTCTCATACTTTGGACAACTATACACTTGTTCTAACCACCCCAGACCCTGGCACCTGACAATTAGGGAGAGCCCCTATGCCCCAAAGCTCACTGACGTCATTCAAACCATCCAGTCTTAAGCCTGCTTACCCTGCCTCACCCATTCCTTCTCATGGAAACTACAATAAAGGTGCTTGCCCACAGCACTCCCATCTCTCTGCCTCCTGACTGACCCCAGTGCTTCCCTATGTGATTCTCTCCTCTTGGGGACTTCTCTGGGTATGCCTTTTCCTTTTGGAAACTGTAAGTAATAATCTATCTTCAAGTAACAATAATCGGCTCTGTTGACCTTACTATACCTCAGATTTGCTATTAACACATGGTATTTTAAAATAGGTACAGCTATTACAGTATAACACACATGGTGGATATGTCTGTGTTGTTGGGAGCATTAGCCTTCATCTGTCTCCTGACAAGGCACCTGTTTTGTGTCCCAGTTTCAGAGGAAAGGAAATGTCAGTATATCCATTTAATTCTCAGTCAACTTCTATGATCTTGGTTACTTAACACAGGGCCTCTGTCACCTTGTTCCAGAGATCCACAGATCTCCAAGAGCCAGACTGTCTCTTGGATCTGTTTCTTTCAGAATTGCCTTCCAAATTTTCACACTGCCTTTCTTGTGCTTGTCCAGGTCTCTGCACAGAGGACTGAGTCTGGAACTCTCCATGTGCTCCATCAGTGCCCTTAAGGATTCTAGCAACCCTTGGCTTTGACTGAGGGAGACAACAATTTAGAGTTGTGAGTGGAGAGACAGTCACATATGGGGTGCTATATTTGGACTCTAGAGCCACACCAGCTAGGCTCAAATCCTAACTGTGCTACTTATTAACTGTGTAACTTTAGTCATGTCCCTTAATCCCTCTGTGCCTTAGTTTTCTCATTTGTGAATGGATATGATAATGATAAGAAAAGTACCTTCTTCAAAAGTTTGTTGTCTGAGTTATTACATCTAAAGCACTATGTAGGCATTAGCTGTTGGTGTTATTTTCTATAATGTGGTTACACCTTTCTTAATGAAGCAAAAGGAGTTAACAACAACAACAACAACAACAAAAAAACCCTTTTTAAAATTTTGTGACAGTTTTTTTTTCAACAGAACTCTATACATCTATTGAGTAGACCTAAGAAAATGAAAGAATCAGCGTAACAAGTTTCAACCATCACAATGACCATATTCAAAGGATTTGAAAGTACATGGCTGTGGGCTTGGGGATATAAACCTAAATCTCAAATTATTTGTTCAGTTCTGCACTAATAAATTCAATACATGTGTTTTGAAGGCAGATGCATTTTTATTATCTATTTGGGTGAGAGAGAGAGAGAGAGAGAGTGAGCACAAGTGAACATGGGGAGTGGTGGGCATGTTGAGCCAGTAGGAGAGGAAGAGAGAGAATCCCAAGCAGACTCTTGGCTAAGCAGAGCCCAACCTGGGGTTCAATCTCATGACCCTGAAATCATGACCTGAGCTGAAATCAAGAGTCCAAGGCTTAACTGACTGAGCCACCAGTCAGCCCTGGAGGCAGATACATTGTTTTTAAATGAACAAAGGGCATGCATAAATATTGTACAGAAGAATAAAAAGGGAAGAATGTAAACAACTAATGAAACAATGTTGAACCTCAATTAAGCTCTGGGGAACTGGGAATCAGGCAAGTTTTGGATTCTTGGTAGAATATATCCATAATATATGCCCAGAAAATATGAAAGACAAGTAAAAGAAGAAAATAAAGTCAGTTATCCCACTGTGTAGAAAGAACTGTTAGCATTTTAATCAATTACTTTTCTCAGTTTTTTTCTATTCATTTCATACATTTTATATGGTGATGCATATAGTCTTTTCAAATAAATTATTTGCAACTAGTAATACACTATGAGCATATTTCATATCATTAAATACTATTCAAAAGTGCAGTTTAAAGATTTTACCTATTTATTTGTGAGAGAGACAGAGAGAGAGAGTACAAGAGGAAAGAGGGGTAGTGGGCACACTCCACTGAGTGTAGAGCCTGATGTAGGGCTCGATCCCTAGACACTGAGATCATGACCTGAGCTGAAATCAAGGGTCAGTTGCTTACGCGACTGAACCACCCCTGAAAAAATATTTTTAAATATATTATTAAATGTTTATATTATTAGATATATTATTTATTTATATGCATTTAACAATACACATTTAGCCATTTTCCTCTTAATGCATACATATTGTTTCCAAATTTTCACTGTTTAAAATAGCACTGAGATTGATGTCTTTACATTTTTAGCTTCCTTTTTTGAAATTTTGGCTGCAAGTATGAGAAGCCAACTTAAGTTTGCCAAAGGCCAAAGTGGGGGGGGTGGATTGTGGTAGTAGAAGAATTTCTTGGAAGATTGTGGGGTATCTAACATTCACAAAATTAAAGTTAAAATAATGGCTATCATTTTTTAACCTGTTATTTGAAATTGCTTCTTCTCCTAAATTATAATATTTAATGTTGGCAAGGGTGTGATGAAAGAGACAACCTCAGCCAGTGTTGGGGTAGTGGAGAAGTGCTAATAGAACAGGTTTTCTGCAGAGAAAATTGGTAATACTTTGGAAAGATTTCAACAATAACATTCTTTGTCCAAGTAATTTTATGTTACTTATCTACTCTATGAAATGAGGTAGATGGACCCATATATTTCTGTTTAACAAATAATAGCAAATTTTTTGGAAGAGTTGGCTGTCTAATTCAGTCCATTCTGCCTCTCTTCATTTGGTATTGAACATTCATCAACTGCCCATAGTGGAGTTTTCAGCCAGACATCCTGAAAATGTCTGTACCACCTTGCCTCTGCTATGTAGCTTAGTTGCCCAAGGTGGGCATCTAGTGAAAACTAGCTCAGAGATTTCCCAAGGATTTGTACCACTGAAAGGAGTGGTGGCTGGCACTGTTGGCAGCAGAATTACATTAAAAGAAACACTAATAGAAAGGTCCTTGGGATCCTTCCATCAAGATCCCAAGGCTTGCCTCGGTTCCTATGGTCACCGAAGCATGGTTCAACATTATTTCGATAGTTGTTTATATTCTTTTTATTCTTTGACACAATGTTTATTCATGTTCTTTGCTCATGTAAACTTAATATGTTTGCCTTTAAACATGTATGTAATTTATAAGAATGGAAGCAAACAAAAATTTGGGATTTAGGTGTATATCTCCTAGTCATCCACAGCCATTACTTTCAAATCCTTTTGAATATGGTGATTACGATAGTAGAAACTTGATGTCCTAATAGTTTCATTTGCTTAGGTCTGCCCAATAGATGTATAGAGTCCTTTTAGAGTCTAAAATCACAGAACACTGCATCAAAAACTAATGATGTACTATATGATGACTAACATAACACAAAAAATAAAATTGCTACAAGACAAAAAAATGTTCTTTTTGTTAATTCCTTTTGATTCATTAAGAAAGGTGTGACTACCTTATAGAAAATAACAGCAAGAGCTAACATCAGTATAGTGTTTTAGATGTAATAACTCATGCAACAAACTTATGAAGTAGGTAGTATTCTTACTGTTATCCTGTCTATTTTACAAATGAGAAAACTGAGGCACAGAGAGATTAAGGGACATGACCAAAATTGCACAGTTAATAAATAGCACAGCTAGGATTTAAGCCTAGTATGGTTCCAAGTCCAAAGTCTTAATCCATATGCTATGTGTTTTTCACAATAGAATACATTTGTTTATGTAAAGAAGTTTTATGCTTTTCATAACCTAACATCTGTTATCATAGTTTAACATACTGAAAATCAAAGAGAAGATCAGTGTGTTTGCTCTTTGAAAATATGAAATTAAGATTATTTTACAATAAATATCCAAAAGTTATCATTTGCTGTGGAGTTTCATTTTCCAGGGTAAAGATAACTATGAGGCAGTGTCATAGGGAAAAAGTCCAGGTTGTTCTCAGCTATGTGATTTTTGACAAGTAGCATAAACATTAATGTCAGACTTATACCCACAAGATAAATGGATCTGCTGTATTTACTTTCATAAGTTATTGAGGCTATCAGATGAGATAGTTCATGAAAAGTTTTGTAAATTGTGATACAATTTAAAATGTAAGCTTGTATTATTAATGTATTTTGTGCCCATTAGGGAGGAAATTACATATCCCTGTTGATTTGGGAAAAAGTTTTTAAAATTGATTTTAGGATAAGCACTATCACTTCTATTAGGAAATGGCACAAAAAAATCTCATGTCAGGACTTAGGAGAAAACAGCTTGGGGGGTCAACACAAAATTGGAAAATAAAAATATCATTCTTATTTATTTCTCTCATTAGGAACCCTGCTTAAAAGTCAATGAATCTGAAACAAACAAAAATGCTGGAAAAGTTTCTTTTTGTATTTCAAAAGATGTTCTATGGCCTATCTATATTTTCAGGACCACTTTGAAATCTATATGTTTAAATGATGACAAAAGATCTCACGGTAGACTCTTTTATGACTCAAAAAGCCTTGCTCAGCTCAAGAATAAATTATGAAAAAATACTTCTTTTGGCAGTTCTGAATATTTTAATAGAGTAAAAATATATGTTAATTACCTATTCTGTTTCATTATCTGTGGCCTATTTTAATTTTAAGCAATTTTTTTCCTCCTACTCTCAAATTTCCATCAATGGCTTTTTTGTGTGTGTGGGGGGGGAATGTAAATTAATTGAACGGTCTTTAGTTTTTTTCCTCTTCACTGTTTCAGCAACACTGGACACTCTTGATCATTACCTCTTTGAATTTCTCTCCTTCCTTGAATTCTACTTCCTTCTGAGATTCCTTCTGTTTTTCTCACTGGCTTTTCTTTCACACACGGCTTAAAAATTGAGGTGCTGCTTGGTTAAGTAATCAACCTTTCGGATACTTGCTCTCTGTGATCTCATATACTACCATCGGCTCCACTCATGTAAGATGTCCTGGAGGTATGTAGTTCTAGCTCAACTATCTGGTATTCCTACCTGCTTTCTTGATATTTCTCTCTGCATATTCCAAGGGCATCTTAAACTTAACATACTTCAGATGAAGCTCATTACCAGTTTAACACTGTTCTTTGGCTTTTATATTTCCTATTGTTGATAATGGTACCACATAATCATGTAAATTCAAAAGCTTGACATTATCTCAGCTCCTTCTGTATTCCTCCTATGCCTTATCCACCACACCCCAACTCTGTTCTCTGTTAAGTTTACCTCCAAGTCTGTCTTCAGCCCTAGGCCAGTGTGTTAATTTGGGTCAACATCCTCTCTCATAGGAACAAGTACCTTCCCAACTGGTCTCTGCTACAGACTCCACCACACTGTCAGGAGTAATTTTCCTGAAGCAGTTTTCATTCTACAGTTTCTTTACTCCAAAAACTCCCAGTGATTTTCAGCTTGATAGAGTATGCAATCAATATGAGGCTCTTTGTAGAGATGTCCTTTTCCATGTTTACCATCTCCCACTCTCCCTAACTTGGACTTCACACACTGTACATCCATTGCAACATTGAATTACTTCTCCTTCCCTAAAGTTGCCTGGGGCCTTTATATCTGCTCTTTCCCAGCCTGTGATTTATCTGTCCCTATTCCCTGTCTGGTCAAGTCATGCCTAGTCATAAAGACCTAGTTCAAATGTCACTTTCTTGGCGATTGTCCTAAGCAGTCAGCTACTTTCTCAAGTAAAATGATATTAGTAAGGCCGCCTTTCTAATCTCCCATTATTTACTTATGTCTTTCTCCCTCCTCTAGCATGCCAGAATTTTGAGGGTCTCAAACCCTCTCTTCTTTTTCTACATTGCCTCTTCCCTTTTACTCATTACTGTTCATTAGTAGATTCTCAGTAAATGCTGGTTTGATATGAATAAATAAAGTGGAAAAAATAGTAAATTGCAAGAAGACTATCCAGTTGTAGGTAAATATATTTGTGATATGTGGTAAATTCCTCCCTGCAAAGAAAAATCAATTTATCTTGCCTAATTTTGTGTCAGTTTTTCCTTTTTTTATTGAATAGAATTAAATTAATCTGTTTCTGTGTATGAAAATTTTCATTAAAATTTCAACATTAAAAATATAGAATAAACATATCAAAACATTGAGACTAGTATGTAATTTGGGCATAGTTTGCAATAAACATTTTTAATTAATTTATCATATACTTAAGTGCCCAGGGAATGAGATGTTATTGTACTGATGGAAACCACTCAGATGGTAAACGAGGTGAGGCATTGGTTTAAATGATTCAGAATGTGTTCTGTTTACTTGCTAATTTTTTTTCTTCTTAAAACTTTTAATCAAGTAGATGATCTATGTTTTTTGTTGAAGGAAAAAAAGAAAGATCTAAATTTCCCTCGTCTGTTCTCTGTATAGTCTACAGTGAATTCATGGGCATCATCTAAACGTCCCGACGACATGATAATTGCATTCCCAAAATAGTTTCTACAATTGAGACTTTAGTTCTAAAGATCAAACAATATCCTGAAGGGTGGCTTATTATTTTTTAAGGCATTTTAAAAAATGATTCTTTTATTTTTCTGAATTGGCCCCATTTTATTCTTATTGACTTTTTGTCAGCAGGATTCTTCTTGGTCCTTTTAATTTGCACTGCACAGCAGACATCACCTTCAGTGACCCTTGTTCTCCCACTCTAGCGTAAAAGTTCAACAAATGCAAAATCTGAGAGATGACAGGCAACTGATAGATAATTTGCAGTTAAAGAAGTTTCTTAATTACAAACCTATTTCTAGGCAGTCGCAGTGTTGAATAATGAGAATTTGACATCAAGTGAACTAGACTTAAGAATCAACTTGACAGATTCTAGTGCACATTTAATTTCTCCGAACCTCAGTTTTTTCATCTGACAAATAGACATTTCACAGTTTATTTAAATATGATGTTTTTGACAGTGAAGTACTATGCAATTTTATCTATTTTTATTTTTATCGGGCCCATTACAGTATTATTACCAAATTGTAACTTGTTATCCCTAATGAATTCATAGGTACACATTTGTTGTTCCTCTAACTCACATTTTTAAAAAAGAAATGGAGAATTTATAGACTTGATGACATGTAGTTCAAATCTTACAGTAAGTTCCATTAAAAAGTGACTCATTGGGGAAAACAATGAAAGAAGGAGCCTATGCAGTATTTTATCTACTTCAGCACATACTCAGCAAATATTTATTGAACACTTACCATTTTGCATAAAATATTCTGTACTGAGTGATGTGTAGAATATGAGATATTCTGAAACAGGTGGTTTCTCATCTTCTGGAAATACGCAATCCCATAAATTACTCATCATTCGTCAGTTGTTTGAATCATTAATTCACTAGTCACCTTTTCTCATTCAGCATTTGTCTGTCATGCCCTTGAGGGCCTAAGCTCAGTACTTTTATTTGAAATATGCTTTTCACCACAGGTAAGCAATTATAAAACAGTAATTATGGAAATGTGAGCATTAAAATAAAATGAAATAAATGCCTTTCCAGTAAATTTGTTGTAGAGACAGTCCACTTAGACAATTGATAACAGTTGTTTCTGAACCCTTTTTTTTTCACAGTATAAGACAAAATTATGTACATTTTTCAAAAACATTTCTGTTGGGGTTTGAGGGTGATAAAACTCACCCTTTACTTTGAATGAGTTGTCATGCAATTAAAAAATAAGACATAAGAATCATATAGATGAGAATCAGTATTTCAGGTTTATCGTTCAAAAGTTGTTGGGAGAATATGGCTTAAATTTGTAGTCAGTTAAGTTTTCTAACATTTCTCCATTTGCAAGTAGTCACCTAGAACCTTTGGCCCCTCTGGTTCTATTACAAGTCCCCCAGGGTAATTTCTGATTGGAGACCTACTACAGTGAAGAAACAGATATGAGAGCTTCCTGAGGACAGGTTCTTAGGGAAAAACATAGAAGGGACAGAATCTGGCAAGTGTGTTCCTTCTAAATCCACTAATTAGTGAGGTAGCCCCTGCTTTGTTAGAAATGAAGTAAAATAGCTCTATCTTCTGAAAAAAACTTAAGAGGGGAAACATAATTCCTCCTAACACCATCTCACAGGATATCCATTCACAGTCTGCATGTCCTTGAAGTAAGATTTTTATTTGAAAATGTGGGAATTTTTAAACACTCCTAATTTGGGGGTATCTAGAGTTGTGCTACTTGGTTTTGAGTCCATGGTTCATGTCATTTCACATTTTTATTAAAAAAAATATGATTGAGGTGCCTGGTTGGACCCTTGAATTTTGCTCTGGTCATGATCTCAGGGTTGTGAGATTGAGCCCACTTGGGCTCTGTTCTTGGCATAAAGCCTCCTTGAGATTCTCTCTCCCCCCTTTCCTCCACCTCTTCCCACCAGCCACCTACCCAGATTGTATGATTTAAGCAGACAGTCTCTCCTCTGCTGTCCTGCCTGCTGCTCCCTTGTAATTTATTCAATAAACTTCTATATCCTTTTAGAAAATTGTATGATTTTGAAGGTGGGAAGAGTATAAAATATAACTAAATATTTTATAGATGAGGAATTTAACTTTCATAAGATTTGGGAGGCTTGGCTGAAGACATGTGTAATGACTTTTCTCCTAATCAGAGTCTTACTCATCTTCAGAGCCCTAGTGGCTGGTACTGTGGCTGGCACTATTTACTCAATGAATGAATAAATGAATGAAGAGGCATGGTTCTAATACTGATTTTGTTATTAATCTAAGTCTTTTGATATTATGTCACTGTTCCTGTGGGCAAGAAAGAAGAAAGCCAGAATTTTCTCTGTACATTTGAAGAAACGAAACAGAGACTTCAGATACACATTTATCTTCTGAGTCATAGCCTTCGAGATATATTATGATATGGTTAAAACATTAACTAGCTATACTGACTAATTAATTACAATTAAAATTTGTTTTCTAAGTTTTACTAAATTATGATGTACCGATGATAGCCTGTAAGTTCATAAGGTCTTTTAAAATAAATATTATGCAGACTTTTTTGGACAGTAAATTTCTTCACTAGAGATAAATACATGTGAATCAAAAATTTATTTTTTTTAATTTTGGATTTGCACTTTAGAAATAACATTGATTACTCATGGAGACCAATGGAAACTTGTTTTTATGACTTTGGCTGTTTTTGTCAAGAATTGTGAAAAGTCTTGAGATCTTATCCTACTTGCAAGCAAAATAAGTAGCATGCCACCATTGCTAGGATGCTGGCAGAAGATCCCAGATTCCTCCAATGGAGACACAAAAACTTTATTACTTATAGCTAGCAAGTAGCACGAGCCTATCTGTGTGAGTTCTCCTTATTCCCGGGACCCACAAAGGGCCCAGATGGATGTTTGCATAAGCAGTGCATTGTATTACAGGAGAGGAACCTGGTTTTATAATGGGCAGAACACATAACCTATTCTTTGCTCTGGAGCAGACACTACCTCTGACCTCTAGGGCTGAAAGCACATTGTACTTTAGTCTAGAGAAAGATCCTGTCTTTGTCTTTCAAGGCTTTTGGCTACACAAACATTTACAAGAACAGAGTCCAGAATAAGTAGTAGTCAGTGTTTCTTAAAGAAGTGCAGAAACATGAACCACCCAGAGTGAATTGCCTCTACAAGGCTTTCATTTGAATTTAGGTAGACGTAAGGCCATGCCTCAACTCTTTATTGAGAACCTATGTTATAAAGCTTAGTATTAGATACTGTGTGGTACACGGTGATGAGAAAGCTATGGTCCATATACTCAAAGAGTAAAGCATGTGGTCACACACACATATTATAAAATACAGTCATTTAAGTGCTCCATCTGTAGCTATTCACATAGAACTTAAAAAGTAGGAGCTTGATGTTAGAAATGCTGGAATCATTACAGGACAGTAGGTAAGGGTTGAGGCTGAACTGCTTGAGTTCAAATCCAAGTCTTGCTCTTGCCATCCTGCATGCAGTATTTATCTACCCTGCTCTTCAGTCTCTTCATTGGTGAAATTTATATTAGTATCTACCTCATAGGGTAGTTGGGGAGATAAAATAACTTACTATGGGGAAGAGCCTAGGATAGTGTCTAAAACATGCTTTCTGTTAAAAAAAAAAATGTTAGCTCTGTAAAACCTAACTTCTGTCATTTTTTTAGCATTGTAACCCCCCTAAAAGTTACTAAACTTGATTTCTGAGTCACGTTTTTCTCACTTATAACACGGGAGTGATCATATCTCATTAATGGACTCCTGAGTCATAAATTAAAAATGTAATGAATATGCTTAACAAAGACTTAAATTGGTAGCTGCTATTAATCAAGGGACATTACTACATATAATTCAAGGGGTAGATTTGTCTTTTTTCTTTCTACCCTTAATTTCTTCTGATTCACAGCTGGGAGAATAAAGCAGCAGGCACAGAGTGGGTAGGAAGGAGGAAAAGCAACATTATAGGAGGAGTTGAGACCTGGTTCTATTCTTGATTTCATTATTAACTTATTCCTAAAATATATTGACTGACCAGTGTTTGGCAATAAATATGACCGAGTGCCTTGTTTTTAAAAAAACTCACAGTAATAGTGGATCGAGCCACTTGTATTCTTTCATGTAGCCTGGAGGAAGCAGAGGTGAATAAGGCTCTCAAGAGGTCACATTTGACCTGAGCCAGGGAAGAGGAGTCAAGATAATGTGAAGAAAGGTAGAGAGGCAAAAACACCAAATGCAGTGTGTTCTGAGAGAACACTTAAAAAGTTCAGTGTAGCCCACTAGAGCCTGAGGGACAGGTTGAAATGATCAGTGGAAGCCTGTGGAGAAGGATCTGAATGCGTTTAAGGGGGTTAGCTTAATTCCACAGGCCTTGTGAAGCTATTAATGATCTTGTTGCTGCTGCAGAGCAAAACTGGGGCAAGAACAGGACACTTAGAGAAATATCACATGCTCAGCCTTATGATCCTGGAGACAACCCACCCAATCGTTTTGTATTGTAGTGTATTGTATTAGCAAGTGCTCTCAACTTAATAAGCACTAGCACACCAAGCCCCTTCATCATCTTCAGTGGGCATGGACTAGAAGTACCTGACTAAGGCTCTCAAGCATAAATGCTGACCATTGAGTTGGGAGAAGACAGTACTCCGGGTTAAACTCATACTTTATCCTTCAGTAGTTCAGTGGTGAGCATATAGGGTGTGGCCAAGAATCAGAAGACAACTGCTTTGTTTTATGGGAAATCTTACCCATCTACCCACCCACCCCTCATGAGGTCATGAGGACCTGCACTGGTGTCATTTAATGTTAAAAATACTGCTCTGTGGGAGCTTATTTCTTAACACATGGGATCTTTTTTTTTTTTTTTTCAAATGTTTACATGACTTACAATGTTCAGCAGAGTTAGGTATCGAATTGCCAAATACGTAGATTTTATTGTAATGTTGTTACACCAGTCCCCAAACTCTAGCAAAAAATATTCTCATTAACTGCTATTACCTTCATCAAACGTATAACCTCTCGGCAGGGCTCTAGCTCCCTAGGCAAGCCTATTATCAGCCCCCACACTTCAAGCAAGTGCATAAGCACCAGCTGTCAACGGTGCTTTCAATCCAGCTGTCAAACCAGGTGTGGTAGGCTCAGTGCTGTGCTCTGATGTTAATGATGGATTAATTAAGGCGGTGTGTGTGTGTGTGTGTGTGTGTGTGTGTGTGTGCGCGTGGAATGGAATCTGGTGAGCAGTTTGTGCACTGCTTTTGGCTGGGCTCTATGGTAGTCTTCAGTGTATTCCTTGGGGGCTTCCTCTCGCCTCACTAACAGGTCTGTACACTCTGCTTCAAAGGCAAACAATCAGCTTATTTGAATTAAAAATAAAGAACCCCATGACTAATTCACCAAAGCTCATGATCTTGACAGAGAAAGAACAGCACTGATTTGACAGATCACAGAAGGAGGTGGAGGTGTTCTTTTCCTCCTTATTTTTGCAGAGTAGACTAACCTATAGGAGCATTGCTCATGCTTCATAAACCAGTGACCCGATAGGATATTCTTAGTTTATAAGATAATAGGATTTCGCAGCGTTCGTATGTTTCTTATAAAATTTTGGGGGGGGCGTGTGTTTTTGCAGGATGAGTTTGTTGATAACACTGTTGGCCTTTAGAATTGGTCCCCCAACACACACATGAGTTGTCTCTTTATTATTGATTAAGTTCCTTCTCTCAAGGTTATCTCTGTGTCTGTCAGCTACAGTTTTAAGCTGTTGCCCCTGTGTTATTCACTAGTAGCGTCCTATCTGTTAACACATTGTTCAGGTCTTGGGGACCTATTACCCAGGGACTCAAATGTTTTGTCTTAGAGTATACTCCATTGTAGTTTGGATGAAGATTTCAGGCTTCCTTTTTTTTTTTTTTTTTTTGGAATAATACCAATGTTGTTAACAACTATAATAATAACTACAATTAATTGAGCACCTATTATCTGCAGGATTTTAAATACATTATGTGCATAATCTCATAATCTCTTTATTAATCCAATGCATAGAAGTTAAAGTTTAGAAAGAGTAAATAACTTGCCCAAGGTTATGTAGCTCATCACGAAGAATGTAATGCATTTGGAGAAAATGAACATTGAAGACACATTAGGGATTTATTAGGGAGGAAAAGGAGAAGCCGTGAGGAAACGAACCAAAAATGTGGACAACCCAGAGCCTTACAAGAAGCAATAGAGCCTTGTAGCCGCAGCACATGTGTCTTGAGCAGGGAGGTGAGATGTGGGAGTATTGAGACTGGCATGATAAGGAGTGTGAACTTGACTTTATTCTCCCTAGAGTGGAAATTGTGAAAAGACACAATCAGTTTAGTTTTTAGATGATAATGGCAAGAAGGAGGATGCGTTCAAGTGAGAGTCTGGTAAAAGAATACCATTAAGAAGTTGTACCATTGAGGCTTACTCCTTAGTGGGTGCAGAAAGCAAAGCACAGGGTGAACAATGTACACTCATTGCACGAGGATCTGCTCGGGGAAGCTGCTCGACTTGGCCAATGTCGGACATCTGGACATTCAATATTATTTTTGCCTCGTAATGTTAATAATAGGTAACATCTGAGTGACTAGACATTACTTCAAGTTCTTTATAGGTGTTCATTAACTTAGTGAATGTGAGGTAGACACAATGAAGCAGGGATACAGGTGAGGACTTTGTAGAGGGTGGCTTCCAGATTAGCTATTTTGATGACAGAAGAAGACAGTATTTTAGATAGGTATTTTATTTTATTTCTCTTTATTTATTAGCTACTTCAGTTTACCACCCAGTAACATAAATGCAAATTTAGATTTTATGTCTATCCTTGTCAACAAGGTGTCATATTTTGTCTGGGAACTCTCTGAAGAGGTATAGAATCCTGTAAACTGCAGAACTTTAACGTTTGACGAATGACAATTAGATCATATTATATCTGGATATCAAGGAAATATTTTACACACTACCTTACAACTTCTCACAGAAAAATAAATTCTGAATGGCTTGAATGTGCACTACTGTCAAGTGGATTTAAAACAGAGTGAAGGGACCCTAAGCAAAGGGTAATGATAGCAATAATAATGATAGATGGCAATGCATTGGGTTAGGATCAGGGTGCACAGTTGGCTGCTTTTATTTAAGATCTCTTGGTAATGTTAAAGCTGCAAAAAACATTAATAAATGAGTGTGTAGTGCTGTAATCTGAAATCGTTTTGCAGTTATCTTGGTTCTTGCACAATGTAATCATATATTGCTATTATTATTTAATTAAAGATAAAGAATCACATCAATTAACCGATATGATATCTCAAGTATCACAAATATCTCAAAAACTGTCATTGGTTGTCTGTTTATTGTTATACAAGCCAGGCCCATTTAACTGCCAAAGTGAACAAATTCTTGCTTTTCAAGTTGAAGAGAGAAGAGAAATTCAAATGAACTTGACTTTCAGCCAACGACAGTAATTTTTTGCAACATTTTTGTTATTGGAACTCTCTAGAGACTGAAGTATTTAAACCTCCAACCTATGTTAACCAGCTTGTGTGTAGTTTAAAACAGTAATAATAGATACATGAAAGTGAATTTTAAAGCAAAGATGTATTCATTTTTGAAAAGAAGATTGACTATAAAATAATATTAATGTGTATATGCAAATTGTCTTAGCTATGACTTCATAATTTGTAATGGTATTCAGCTTGACAATGTTTACACTTGTTAATGACTTCCTTTATGAGTGATAATTGATCTACTTCATTATCATATTAAATCCTTGATCATATGCCATTAGGTTTGATGTAATAAATGATCTGTGTGATTTTTAGTGTAATGAACTAATTAGACTAATTAAAATCAATATGTGTGCCAATATTACACTTTGAATCCAAATGCTCTTTCTTACTGTGCTGGCTTAAAATCAGCAACTCAGTAAAAAGGATCTAATGCTGATTTATGAGCACTTGAAGAACATGAGGCAGAATAAATTGCTTGTGGTAGTAGGGACAGCATTAGTGAAGTATAAAGATACTAAGTGCATTGTAAGGTCAGCAGTAAGGATGTACTTACACATGTAGTTATATGGCACCTTAAACCTCCTCTTAATATATCAGAACATTTCAGCAAAATTATTTAGTTTAAATGCCAGTACGATTACTCTGTGCTTGTTCATAAATAACATTGCAAAAATACAAGCATTCTGACTAGGTAATTGGTCAAATACCTAGCAAAAATATACATATTTAGTTTGAAATATGTTTTTCAAGAATTGATTTATTTCCTGTTAGAGTGAAGGAAATGCATTCTAAAGCAGAGGTTAAATAAAAATCAATGTGTAACTCTGCAACCTTATATCATCTATTATTCATTCAGAAATCTATAGAAATTATAAATGATAACTTTAGAGAACCTATAGATAAATTCTTCAAAATTAAGCCCCTATGTCATTTCTTTGAGGAATTCTTTCCTAATTCTCAACATTATAATATGTCCTCACTTAAATACTAACCCAAATGCTTTTCTCTTCTTTTTATTTACCAGATTTTTAATTATATGATTGGTTTATTAATGATAATTAAATTTCTATACTATAAACTTCATAAGGATAAGGCCATATTTCTGAATCTTCTCTAAGTAGGTCTAACACTGTGGCTTACTTCTGGAAAGGAAAATCTGTTTCTTTAATTTTCTTATAAAAATCCATTTGTTTATTTGCTGCTACTAAATTTGGGTAGATTTTAGATTATTCTAATGGAAACTAAATATCATACACCATTATTCAGTAGCTAGTTGTTATTTTTGTTTTTTAGATCAGATAGTCATTTTCTCCCCAGAACCTGGCACATGCCTTCCATGTTTTTTCCTTTGAGGGCTGGTAGAAGTTGAAAATATAAAAGGAAGCTGAAGTGGAATGTGAAATTTTGGGCTTATTCATTCTATACCAGATCAACAGTTACTCACTTTTTACCTTTTACTTGATATAAGGGTTTATAGCTATCACCAGTAAAGGGAATCAGTATGTAATATCTTGGGAACATTTCTTTAAAGACTTTCTTGCTATGTTTGTTTTACCTGTGTCTCTGATGATCTAAATATATGTAGGCATTTAATATGAAAGTTTCACATTGGGAATAATTTTTAGTGATTTGACTGTGAGGAAACATAAACGAGACTCTCAAGGCATTTTCCCCAGCCCATTTGGAACCTGTTTCTCCTATTTCTCTTCTCCACATTTCCCATGGCTTTCAGCCATCATTTGTTCGTTCATTCATTCATTCATTCATTCATTCAAAATGCATTTATTGAGACTTCATGCAAGATACTATCTTGGTTCTCTGATAAAGAATACAGGGGCTGCCGGGGCACCTGTGTGGCTCAGTTGTTAAGCATCTACCTTCAGCTCAGGTCGTGATCCCAGGGTCCTGGGATAGCCCTGCACTGGGCTCCCTGCTTGGTGTGAAGCCTGCTTGTCCCTCTCCCACTCCCCCTGCTTGTGTTCCCTCTCTTGCTGTCTCTCTCTCTCTGTCAAATAAATAAAATACAAAGGAAAAAAAAAAAAAGAAGATATAGGGCTGTTAGTCTGAAACTATTTCTCATGTAGGAAGAAATATACGTACATACATAGTTCTAATCTAAAATGATATGTAATGAGTCTTTTGAGGGTCTCAAATAAATTGCAAGTAAAACTCAAAGAGGGGCCAATGACTTCTAGCAGGGTAATTTGGGAAGGCATTGTAATGGAGGTAGCATTCAGACTGAACTTTGGTGACTGGAAAGAATTTTGTCAGGTTGGTATGGGAAGCGACCATGCTAGAGAGAATGAAAAGCATAACAATCTGCCTATTCTAAAATGAGGTGAGCTGTTAGAATCCAGACTAACTAGATGGGGCAGTAGTTTAAATTAGCACAATATGAATTATAAAGTATTCCTTCTGTTGCTTTTGAATATCTGAAATAATTGTGAATTTCATACATTGATATCTAATAGATATGCTAAATAATTTTTAAAAAATGAAGTGTAAGTAATATTATAGATTGTTGAGAACTTCTAACATATAAATGATAATTTTAAAGAACACTGATTTCTGGGGTGCCTGGGTGGCTCAGTGGGTTAAAGCCTCTGCCTTCGGCTCAGGTCATGATCCCAGGGTCCTGGGATTGAACCCCACATGGGGCTCTCTGCTCAGCAGGGAGCCTGCTTCCCACTCTCTCTGTCTCTGCCTGCCTCTCTGCCTACCCTTGATCTCTGTCTGTCAAATAAATAAATAAAGAAAGAAAGAACACTGATTTCAAACCATGGATTCTGATAATATTTTATCACATAAGGAAAGTGCGGTTCACTAGATTTCCTTGGTGGTGAAGGGTAGGGATAAATGGTATCGACAGACACATTAGAAAGAGACTTGTAAGGAATGCTCTTAGATTTTAGGCAAAACCTCAATACCTAACGTAGACAAGCATGGATCTCCTCTCACTGAAACTAGGATCAATCCATTCCTTTGTCTTGCTTCTCATTTCTAGAAACAGATTCTAAATATCACTTATCAACAAAGGAAGACAAAATATGTACAGGTTGTATTATTTAATGATATGATGTATGGAATTAGTTCAGGGCACTGGCAGCTCCATGTGCCCCCTTAAAAATGTTTATTATTATTGTTGCTGTTATCTTTACATGGGGGTCTAGGAGAAGACTTTGAATAATCAGTAGTGACATTGTTGGATTTTGTGATATAAGCAAATAACTTCAACTTTCAAAGTCTCAGCAACATGTTTAAAATGGAGGTTTTGATCTAAGCAATAGCTGAGAGATTTTCTTCCCCAGTTATATTGTTCTATGATTCTACTAGTGATAATAGTATTTTAACTCTTATGGAGATGGTCAGATTTTTTAAAAAACACCATATTTTTAGAGACTAATCCTCTAGTGGAATTAAAAGAATGTGATATATTAAAACAATGTATTCATAAAATAAAATATAAATGAAATTTGGATATTTTGGGGAGATAATGTTTTGGGTAGGGAGACTGCTACCTAGACAAGGTCTACCTGGAATCTTTCTTCTTACTGTCAGAGCTAATGTTCTTACAGTATTCTTGATTTCTTAATGTTAATTAATAACCTGTACCACTTCCCTAAATTGTCTCTCCTCCGTCCCTGTGTGTCTATATCCCTTTATCTGTATCTGTTTGTCTCTTGCCCTTCTTCTGCCTCTCAACAGATCCCTAGACTGGAAAGCAGAGATTGTGTAAGCAAGATGCTTTACTTATCTGACAATACTTTAAAAAATTTTTCTAAGTAGGCATACCTTTCTTTTCTTTCTTTTTTTAAAAAAAATTATGTTACTCACCATACAGGACATCATTAGTTTTTGATACAGTGTTTCATGATTCATTGCATATAACACCCAATGCTCCATGTAATACGTGCCCTCCTTAATACCCATTCCCCCACCTCCCTCCCCTCTGAAACCCTCAGTCTGATTGCCAGTCCATAGTCTTTCATGGTTCATTTCCCCCTCTATTCCCCCCCTACTTCATTTTTCCCTTCCTTCTCCCAATGTCCTCCATGCTATTCCTTATGTTCCACAAATAAGTGAAACCATATGATAATTGATTTTCTCTGCTTGACTTATTTCACTTAGCATAATCTCCTCCAGTCCCATCCATGTTGATGCAAAAGTTGGGTATTCATCCTTTCTGATGACTGAGTAATATTCCATTGTGTATATAGACCACATCTTTTTTACCCATTCGTCTGTTGAAGGGCATCTAGTTTGGCTATTGTGGACATTGCTGCTATGAAAACTGGGGCCCTTCTTTTCACTACATCTGTATCTTTGGGGTAAATACCCAGTAGTACAATTGCTGGGTCACAGGGTAGCTCTATTTTTAACTTTCTGAGGAACCTCCCTACTGTTTTCCAAAGTGGCTATATCAACTTTCATTCCCACCAACAGTGTAAGTGGGTTTACCTTTCTCCATAGCTTCTTCAACATTTGTTGGTTCTTGCCTTGTCAATTTTTGAGTAGGCATACCTTTCAGTTTAAATGTATTTATTTCTGACAGACAATTTATCACTTATTTGCACTATTAAGTCTTCAGGGAACAGAAACTACATTTTTTTTATATTTACTTAATATCTGTGATATGACTTTTTTCACAATTGCTTACTAAATGTCCCTGGTTTGTTTTTCCAGGCTATCCAGAGGTCTTTGACATTTAATTGTGGTTGCTGAGAAAAATAGAGTGACTGGATATTTTGCTTCAGGACCATTCTCTGTCATTTGATTCCAATAAATGAAAATAGGCTTAATTAGCAAAACAACAGTAATACTGTCACTGTCTGCTGATGGACTTTTGCATTCATTCCTTGTCCTGTGGTGGGCCAGAGGCGGGCTGTGTGTAGACGTTAAACTGGAAAGACCATTGCACTTAGGTCATGATCTTGGGTTGGTCTCTGTTCTGCTAATTATTAGTTGTGTGATCCAGAGCAGCTCATTGAAAAGTGAGGATGACAGCAACTTCCATGCTGTAGCATTGTAGGGATGATGTAAAATGCTATATGTAAAAGCAACACTTAAACTCAAGAACACTATAAAAAAATTAAGATTTTATTAATTCTTGAAACTAATAAATTTCATTTGCATATTTAAACCTTGAACAAAATACATATTTTATATTTGTAGAATATAGAACATGAAAGTTGAGAATTATAGTCTGTGCACCAATGAGTGTAGATAATGAGAATAAACTCTTGGGGCACCTGGGTGGCTCAGATAGTTGAGTGTCTGCCTTTGGCTCAGGTCACAATCTCCAGGTTCTCTGACTGAGCTCCACATCAGGCTCCCTGCTCAGTGGGGAGTCTGCTTCTCCCTTTCCCTCTGCCTCTTCCCCTGTTCATGCTTGCTCTCTCTCTCTCTCTCTCTCTGTCTCAAGTGAATAAATAAAATCTTAAAAAAAAATAAGAATGAACTCTTTTCGGTGAAAGAGGATTGAATAATGGAAAAGCAATGAAAATAGGGGTTTGAGAAATAATATATTTTATTATATTTTGGATTGAGGTCAAATGATATGACTTGAGTTTGCTACATGTTTATGAGTTTAAAAATGTTCAACCCTCTAATATCTAATGACTTCTATGTTCAAAGTAACATTTTATTAACTATTTTAAATCAATGGCATAAAACAGACAATTAACA
The DNA here is from genome assembly GCF_022355385.1 of Mustela nigripes. Taxonomy (NCBI): domain Eukaryota; kingdom Metazoa; phylum Chordata; class Mammalia; order Carnivora; family Mustelidae; genus Mustela; species Mustela nigripes. The sequence continues at coordinate 141,341,380 of NC_081559.1, forward strand.
TTTTTCTAGAATATCAAATATATAGAGAGAGAAAAAGAGAGAGGGAAAGAGAATATGATTAACTTTATTCAACAATTTAATACAGATGATAAAATTATGCAATTCTACGTATACCTACATATACTTTAATTCTGAATGGGCAAGTGTTGTTTTTACTTTTTGTCCAACAAAACTATTCAAAAGAATTTTGGCCATACCCATAATTTCAATTTAATATATCTCACTTTTCAGTATCAGAACTTCTATGAAAGTCAAGAAAAACTTTAATATTATATATTCTAGATGCCATTCTAAACTCAAAATGTAGCTAAATTGAGACATTTTCCAGTTGAATACCTACACTGAATTTAGTAATATCTTAATTTTAATACATTACTTTCAAAGAGACATTTTACAAAAAGAATTCAAACCACAAATATTTTATTATTTTGTTAAATGTATGGTTTGTGCTTTTTAGGAGCAGATTTTATTTATTTATTTATTTTGTTGTTGTCTATTTATTTATTTAATAAAATAATTTATTTATTTGTTCCAGAGAGACAGAGAGAGAGAGAGAGAGAGCATGTGTGCAATAGTGCAGGGGCGGGGGCAGAGGGAGAGAGACAAGCAGACTCCATGCTGAGCGCAGAGCCTGATGCAGGGCTCCATCTCAAGACCCTGAGATCATGACCTGAGCCAAAACCAAGAGTCAGTTGTTGAACTGATTGAGCCACCCAGGTATTCTGGGAGCAGATTTATTTTTGATGAAGTTTTGTATTTATTTTAATTCATAGATATCTTTCTTGTCTTCTTCATATGCTAAGTAGTATTTTGTGAATTTTTGAGACATACTGATTTTCAAATATATCAATGGTTATATCACTTCCAAGAGCTTTTCCTGATGATCCCCATATAGGACCCGACCCTTATCTTTCTGTGTCCACAAAGTGGAAATCCCCACATGTGAGGAAGTATCATCCCATCTCTGTTCTAATAGTTATGAATAATTTCTACACTTGTGGACATGATTGTATCTTCATAGTATAGTCCAAATTTCTTGAGGGCAAGGCTGTATCTCATTTTCCTCATTATTTCTGGTATCTGGTTTTGGGCCTGACATTTAATAGTTGCTCAAACCACGTTTTTAGAATTAAATAATGAAACAGCGAATGCTATTTAAATGATTTCATTTATTGCTGTTAGAAAAACATTATCAGAAAAGAAAGAATTCTAACTTCCTAAAAACCCGTGTCTGACAAATATCAAATTCTTCACTTATGTTAGCAACAAAGTCTTCTCATATATTGAATCTATAATATAACATGCCACCTGACTTTTTATATATAAAAGTCACTGAATATGTGTAACATATATTTCCCAGGATTATTATAAGAATTGAAGAAAAGTCAGGGCACCTGGGTGGCTCAGTGAGTTAAAGCCTCTCCTTCAGCTCAGGCCATGATCCCAGGATCCTGGGATCGAGCCCCACGTCGGGCTCTCTGCTCTGCAGGGAGCCTGCTTCCTCCTTTCTCTCTGTCTGCCTGCCTCTCTGCCTACCTGTGATCTCTGTCAAATAAATAAATAAAATCTTAAAAAAAAAAAAAGAATTGAAGAAAAGTTTAGCTGAGAAAGAATTTCATAAACTGTAAAATGTTATAGACATGTAGTACATAGTAGAAGAAATTAGTAGAAGTAATAGCAGTGAGTTATCACTGTCATTATTATTACTGGTTTATTCTAGTGAGATGTTCAATGCTCAAATCAGCCATGCTTCTTATCACCAAGTGCAAAATCATATTTATTCTCAGCTTCATATCTGGAATACCTATTCAGTCCCTTGCTTATACTGATCTTTGTAGTTTTAATGAAGTTTGCATAAAATCCCTTTATGGAATTTTTTAGCATGGACTTTACAGGGTATTTGTCATGTTTATCACTATTGTGTTTGACCCATGGAATCCATATTTTCCCTTTTCCTGATAGTATCAACTTAAACATTTGTTTTAGTGATGTTGGAATTATTAAGTTGCACTGCACATAGCTAGGCTGGGCATGTGAACCAAAGTAGGCCATTTCTTCTTCGAAGAAATGACTTGAGCTGATTCATCTTAGTATCTTAGATTGGCCATTGTTCTTGCCACCTAGTTTCCTAAACTATATAGTTTCTTTTTTTTTTTTTTTTTTAACTAAGTAGTTTCTAATTCAGTTCTTTAGTTTTTTAAAAAATCTTTTTAATGTACTGGGAACCACTCCATACCTTTTCTGATAAATCTCCTCTTGATATAAGTTAATTATGGTTATACATGAGGGAGAACCGTAACTGATACTAGGTCCATGTATCTATCTGTTAGCATTATGATTATTTTTCCCTAATTAGAGGGAATGGTTGGCAGGAGTGTAATTTTTAACTCTTTTTAAATACTCAAAAGGCTTTCCCATTGTGTTTTCTTTTGTATGTATGTGTACTTATGTAATGCTGAATGAATAATTTATCAATAAATGATGACTGATTGAAGTAGAAATAGCAGCAACATGAACTTTAGGTTTTATAGCATATTTCCTGTGGCATTTAAATTATAATATCCACCTGCATTCATGCTGTTAAAGAGAATGACTCAAAGTAGCATAATTGAGAGGAAATTACTTTCACACTTCCACACTTTCCATGTTTAATAACAATCAGACACAAAATTGTTGTTTCCTAAAGTCAAAATAAGTATTAGAGTTTTATGATCCAGTCCTCCTGAGTTTAGAAATACCTTAAATTTCCAACTAATAACATCACTAATTTTTTATAGGTCAGAATTCTGAAGCTGTCTTCTGATCAAAATGGTATTCAGTTGTGATTTCATCATTTAGTAAGATTGTATTTTAGTTTTTGATATTTTTCATGGGTAATGTTCTATTATCTTTTTTAAGGGCTATTATGTGTGTGTATATGAGAATAAAGGGAAACATAAATTATCATCTCATAAATTATGTTAATAAATTATGAACAGAAAAGATACCAGGAGAAAAAAAAGGAATGACATCATCCCTATGTATGAATTCCGAAAGCGAAGTGAAATTTTGCCTGAAAATTAGGCCACATTTGAAGGCCTTTTAAATTACCTGATTTAGCAGTGTTAAAAGATTTTTCTTTTTTTCCTTTTTTATCTTTGAAAACATGAATTAAAATAGGCCACTCAACTTAAGGAGAACTTCGTGGGCAGTTCAGTGACTTTGTTTGTTGCATGTGCCATTTTCATATGTCTATCGAATTATAGCCATATTGTGTTTATTTATGTTATGATTATTAGTATCATTATTTTAAATTTGTGTCTCACTGCTTGCAGACTTCCTCTTGATGGGTACAGCGTGACAACAGGTAATAGACACAATAGCAGTAAAACAGTCATCATCACTGCTGGGATGAGAAACCCCTCCTCTTTGCTTTTTTTAACCTTCCTCAGCTGGAAAGTTTTGACATCTGCTGGTTTGGGACATGGCTGAGCAGCTGTCAGCAGTGGGGTAGCTGCTTTCAGCAGCAGTTGGCGGGATGGCAGGGTGCCAGCTTGTACCATCTGTGCGCCTGACATTTCATTCTAATTAACAGTAGGGTTAATTGTTCTGGCAGGCTCAAATGTAGTGTCTAACATTACCCCAGGGAAACATGTACAAGTGCAGGAGTGGCAGGGAGCTGGGGACGGCATCGCTAACAAACCCATCGAGAGAGAGTGGTTAACAACTACCGATGATTTTACTAGCTGGCCACATGCAATAAGGTTGAGGTATTTTTTATTCTGATGAATTATGCCAAGCCTGTAATGATGTAGAAGGAATCAAGCTTAGAAAGGCTGAGACTGCTGCCTTAGGGCAATTGCGAGGGAACAATTTGCATGTTATTACTGCATATTCATACCTAATTGTGTTAGGCTTTGCTAATAGAGCAGAATGACAGTATGAAAAATCGAGCAACTGCTTTCGAGGCAACAAAGCCAATGTTTTTTTCTTCCTACACTATGAGTGCTGAATGATCATTTAGACATTTAGTTGCTCAATATGACAAGTCTACCATTTGTTAGCTTGACATATTATAATTTATAAAGCAGTATTCTAATTTTACTTTTAGTTTATTCTTCTCATTTTATACAATATTCATGATAGCAATTTGAATGGGGATATTCATAGCTATTGTGAGTAGTTGTGATTCAAATAAAACTATATTTTGTATGAAGCATTACCATTGTTTTATGATGTATTAATTTTAATGTTTAAATAGCTTTTTCATATGTTAATACAACATAAACCAAGAGTTGATGAGAAATCCTTATTATAGTGGTGCTCATTCACATAGCTATAGTTAATGTCTCAACATTTCCATTTTATAAAGACCTATTTTTAGTGTGGCTTGGACAAAGAAATTGTCAGGTGGTACAGAGCCAAAAGTCTGCTGTTTTAGAGAAAAGTGACTATGTACAGATTCACTGAACTTAGTATCTGATTCAATCTTCTAAGCAGATAATATTCTTAAGAAATCTCAAGCACAGTAGTACACTTTTTATGTTAGCCCACAATGCCTTTTGAAATCTTTTTATGGAAACTCAGAGAAGACAAAGGGTTGCAAAATGTAGCTTTAGAAATCTACATTTAAAAACTGGTAAGATCTATCTTCCTTCTAATTTTATTTCTTTTCAATTTGTAAGGCCATACTTGTATCCACAAGTTGCCCCAGTCTGATATTCGAATATCCATTCATTTCAAATTATAAGCCAGCTTTCATATATTATTGCCTGCTCCAAGAGTCCAAAAAAGTTTTAAGGATCAAGTTAGTGAATTGAGAAAAAAGGTTCAGTAGCTTTTCTGACTACCTCATAGTACAATAAAAGGTTTACATTTATTTCTTGCAATTTCTATTTTTTCAATTTCTAATATAATTAGTTTAAATTTTTTCTAAACTTGTATTATATGGAGTGTACAAATTAAGTGAAAACTTTGCCACGTGTTAGTTTGCTTTGTGTGTGTGTGTGTTTCCTGAAAACACAACTATTTTCCAGAGTGTATGTGGTTAGTTAAATAATATATAGTATAAAATCTGTCCTAACTTGTACTTAAATTTCAAACCATGGAATTATATAAATACTACATATTTGCAGCTTAATTATGTAGTAAAATATTAGAGGACTGTAATTCAAACAGTATATGATATGGCTCAGTTAATCTAGGAGACCCTAAATTTTGGCTATTGGCTGGTGATTTTATGGCTTTGGACATAGAAATTTAGTCCCCCACATAAGATGTGTTCTATATTTGTACATTTCTGTGTTGGAGGGTAAATAGAGACTTTTGTTAAATATATGAGTCATCTCTCAGCCAAGAATATACGCTTTACCCTCAGTGTGTTTTTGTCAGTTTTATGCATTTTTTTTAAAAGTGAAGGCTAATGTATCATTTTGGAATCTTATTCTAATATATCATCTAAATGTGAACAATTATAGAACATTTCAGTTGAAATCTAAGCCTAATAAGATTTCATAGAATATAAATCTGTTGCCCCAAAGACATCATGTTGCATCAGGCTGGTTTTTTTTTTTTTTTTTTCCTGCCTAGCTTTTGAAGGGTGAAAAGCAGAACATTATCAAATAAAACAAAAACTGAAACTACAACTCGCCCTGAAGCGCGCCCCCCCCCCCGAGTTTGACTTGTATGAAACAGGGGTTCTATACTACAGAAGATCATGTTTCATGATCACAGAAATAGAAGTAACCTTGTAGTATTTTAGCATATTTTTTCTGCACCATTCTTACCTAAGGGACTGGAGACTTACACCTTCCAAATTAGACTATTTCGTATTTGGACATCCTTAACTATAAGGGAATGAGATATTTAATATGGTTTACTCTAAAATCAAAAGGAAGATACTTGAGTTAGAATTACTTTTCATTCTATAAATTAGTAAACTTCAAACGTAACCTACATAGTTAAATTTTCAAATCAACAGTATAACATAACCAGTAATTTTTGAGGAGTATTATTTGTGAGGCAAAGTCTTTACTTTGTATGTTTTTTTCCTTTTTTTTTAAAGATTTTATTTATTTATTTGAGAGAGAGGAGAGGGAGAGGAAGAAGCAGACTCCCCACTGAGGAGAGGGCCCTACGTGGGGCTCAATACCAGGCCCCTGAGATCATGCTCTGAAAGGCAGATGCTTAACTGACTGAGCCACCCAGGCGCCCTCTTTATCTCTGTTTTAAAATTAGATTTTCTAAGTGAAAAATGCATGGAGTCATTTAACTGAAGAAAGAAAATTGCCACCCTAAAACCAATAAATGTGCCTTATTTTGCTTTTTGAACCATAGTCTTGATCCAGTTTTTAAAGTTTATCTCATTGTCATATTTATCATTATTATCAATTTCCAGAAGCTTTTGTTACTTGTTCTGTTGCCATTTTCTTTTGGCGACTACTGTATAATCAAAGTCTCCATGAATGCTGCCTCCTTCTCTCTAACAAGTCACAATAGAATAAAAGCAACATTAACTGAATGACTACCATGTGCCAGAAGTGATTCTAAAATTTTGTGTTTCTTCATTTAAGCCTGACAACAACCCAATAACGTAGATACCTATGCCATCACCAATTTAAAGAGTGTGGAAGCAAGCTTAGAGAGTGGCAATGACTTGCCCAGGATCAGACAGATAGTGAGGAGTCAGAATTACATCTGGAACAAGTTTTCTTAATCACTACAATAGACACACTATCTAAACAGGTAGGTAAGACACAGAAAGAGGAAAGTATAAATACATAAGAAACACTTTAAGAAATGTAGGTAGTCTACCTAAAATGTTAAAAGCAGGTTTTGTTTACTGTAGAGAGAATGGGAATTCAGAAATTGTTTGTTCAGAAACTGAGAGATGACATAAACCAAAGCTTTATACTTTATAGCATGTCCAGATTTGGGAATTTCATACAGGAGGTAACTGGGTGTGCTTTCAGTGGAGGAATAGGCATTGCCTAACCATACCTATGGGGATTATTTTATTGTAAAAGGGTGTGCACATTTGATGAACTTTCTATCGACAAAGCTATTTTACAACTGTAGAAAACCAATAGTGATGCACATGATTTTTGTCCATAGTAATGCAATTTTTTTCTAGTAGAGAGATGGTTGTTTTTCTGTCCCACAGATGTTATATTTTATTGTCAAACATTAGAAACATCATATTTTTCTTATTTTATATTAACAAGTTTTGTATCCATTAGCAAATTCATTTCAGTATTCCAAATTGTGTATGTATTTTACATACACACAATATACATACACGTATACATACACACATATATGTAGCCTCTGTATACACATATTATATATATGCATATGCATATACATATATACTTTGGTAAGCATTATGAGGTTAACAAATAGAAGAACAGAAGTTGAGGTGATGAAATTGAAGTAAGTGCCCATTATAAGTCTAGGATTGGCTAAGCCCTTTCATATAGTAGCCATTTTAATCTTTACTATAATTCTATGTGGTAACTATCAATTTCCCCATTTTAAATGATGAGGTGAGAAGGGCAATGAGTCAAGGATAGCTCTGATGTCCTGTGTTCCAGCTGGTAAGGAAAGGAATCAGGGTCTGAGTCTAAGTCTGTCTGATTCTACAACCCTTGTTTCCAAGATCAGGACACTATGTAAAAGACAAGTAAAACACCTTAAATCAATGATTAGTATATGATTGCTATCTAACCCAGGGTAGAAATGCTCTTATACAGTGAAAGATAAATAACTGACAAAATAGCTGGTATGTTCATTGATAAAGGTCATTGATAATGATAGTGCTTTTATAAAGAAATCATTAAGAGGCAACATGGATCTTCTGGGAAACCAAAATACCATTTTTTTAAATATAATTTTTTATTTATTATAAACATATATTTTTATCCCCAGGGGTACAGGTCTGTGAATCACCAGGTTTACACACTTCACAGCACTCACCAAAGCACATACCCTCCCCAATGTCCATAATCCCACCCCCTTCTCCCAAACCCCCTCCCCCCAGCAACCCTCAGTTTGTTTTGTGAGATTAAGAGTCACTTATGGTTTGTCTCCCTCCCAATCCCATCTTCTTTCATTTATTCTTCTCGTACCCACTTAAGCCCCCATGTTGCAACACCACTTCCTCATATCAGGGAGATCATATGATAGTTGTCTTTCTCCGCCTGACTTATTTCGCTAAGCATGATACGCTCTAGTTCCATCCATGTTGTCGCAAATGGCAAGATTTCATTTCTTTTGATGGCTGCATAGTATTCCATTGTGTATATATACCACATCTTCTTGATCCATTCATCTGTTGATGGACATCTAGGTTCTTTCCATAGTTTGGCTATTGTGGACATTGCTGCTATAAACATTCGGGTACACGTGCCCCTTTGGATCACTACGTTTGTATCTTTAGGGTAAATACCCAATAGTGCAATTGCTGGGTCATAGGGCAGTTCTATTTTCAACATTTTGAGGAACCTCCATGCTGTTTTCCAGAGAGGTTGCACCAGCTTGCATTCCCACCAACAGTGTAGGAGGGTTCCCCTTTCTCCGCATCCTCGCCAGCATCTGTCATTTCCTGACTTGTTGATTTTAGCCATTCTGACTGGTGTGAGGTGATATCGCATTGTGGTTTTGATTTGTATTTCCCTGATGCCGAGTGATATGGAGCACTTTTTCATGTGTCTGTTGGCCATCTGGATGTCTTCTTTGCAGGAATGTCTGTTCATGTCCTCTGCCCATTTCTTGATTGGATTATTTGTTCTTTGGGTGTTGAGTTTGCTAAGTTCTTTATAGATTCTGGACACTAGTCCTTTATCTGATATGTCGTTTGCAAATATCTTCTCCCATTCTGTCAGTTGTCTTTTGATTTTGTTAACTGTTTCCTTTGCTGTGCAAAAGCTTTTGATCTTGATGAAATCCCAATAGTTCATTTTTGCCCTTGCTTCCCTTGCCTTTTGCGTTGTTCCTAGGAAGATGTTGCTGCGGCTGAGGTCGAAGAGGTTGCTGCCTGTGTTCTCCTCAAGGATTTTGATGGATTCCTTTCGCACATTGAGGTACTTCATCCATTTTGAGTCTATTTTCGTGTGTGGTGCAAAGAAGAAGTCAAATTATCACTCTTCGCAGATGATATGATACTATATGTGGAAAACCCAAAAGACTCCACTCCAAAACTGCTAGAACTTATACAGGAATTCAGTAAAGTGTCAGGATATAAAATCAATGCACAGAAATCAGTTGCATTTCTCTACACCAACAGCAAGACAGAAGAAAGAGAAATTAAGGAGTCAATCCCATTTACAATTGCACCCAAAACCATAAGATACCTAGGAATAAACCTAACCAAAGAGACACAGAATCTATACTCAGAAAACTATAAAGTACTCATGAAAGAAATTGAGGAAGACACAAAGAAATGGAAAAATGTTCCATGCTCCTGGATTGGAAGAATAAATATTGTGAAAATGTCTATGTTACCTAAAGCAATCTACACATTTAATGCAATTCCTATCAAAGTACCATCCATCTTTTTCAAAGAAATGGAACAAATAATTCTAAAATTTATATGGAACCAGAAAAGACCTCGAATAGCCAAAGGGATATTGAAAAAGAAAGCCAACGTTGGTGGCATCACAATTCCGGACTTCAAGCTCTATTACAAAGCTGTCATCATCAAAACAGCATGGTACTGGCACAAAAACAGACCCATAGATCAATGGAACAGAATAGAGAGCCCAGAAATAGACTCTCAACTCTATGGTCAACTAATCTTTGACAAAGCAGGAAAGAATGTCCAATGGAAAATAGACAGCCTCTTCAATAAATGGTGCTGGGAAAATTGGACAGCCACATGCAGAAAAATGAAAACCAAACACCATTTTATCATCATTGTCTTGACTGCTGCTTCATTTCTGTAACAAGTATCATCTTGTCTTCAACAATTTTCCAGCTAAATTATGTGGGATTAACGCCTATAATTTTATTTATTGATTGATTTTTCTTTTTTTTTTAATTTTAAAAAATAAAATTTTATTAGGAAGTACATCATGATAGATGTGTAACATAGAAGAAAGAGTGGTTTATTCTTTTATTTTTTAAGATTTTATCTATTTGAGATAACGAGAGAGAGTGAGGCTGAGGGAGAAGAAGCAGACTCCCCAGTGAGCAGGGACCCTGATGCAGAGCTCCATCCTAGGACCCTGGGATCATGACCTGAGCCAAAGGCAGACACTTAACTGACTGAGCCACCCAAGTGTCCCAGGAGTGGGTTATTCTTTGATAAACCTGCACTGGAATTCCACTTCTAACACTTGTGGCCTGTGTGAACATGCACATGTTATTTAAAGATAAGACCTTAATTACTCTATCCAAAAAATTATAATGGAAAGTCCTATTTGGATTTAAGATAAGCTGGGTAAAAAAAACCACTCAGAAATATAAATAGAGCATTCAATAAATGGTACATGTCTCAGTTTGGAGTGATATCTGGCCTTCAGAAAGGGCATCATTGTGTGATTATTTCCTTTTATTCTTCTAAAATGTCAAGAGTTAAGCAAAATATATGAACAAAGTTTATTTTATGTATATATATACACACAACACATATGATCATTCTTATTTGTATATTAGTCAAACATTTCTGTTTTCTTTGAGAAACTATGATTAAATTTCTAGTTTCTATGTATGGAAATTTAAGCCTGTATTATTCTATAAGGAGACATTTATATGTATTTGGAATGAAAAATTAGAGCATATGCGTCTCAGTTCTCAAATATTTTCTGAATTTTAACAATTTTTTTCTGTCATGTTAATTTAACAGATAATATCTAATGCTCACAGAATGTGTTTCTTCTTGTAAGTATTTTAGTTCCAGGAAAAAGGACCTGTTATTGAGAATTTATGATTACTTTTATGTATGTGTTAGTTATGTTTATAATGATGTTTATAATGATACTTTCAGCTGGTAATAACCATACATACAGGTGAGTCTTATTGTGAGTGCATATTTTATTTATTTTCATTTTTGAGTCGTTGCATGCTTTTCTTTTCTCGTGGCTTCACTTGAGCTTTCTTGTGACTATCTAATGACATTCTAAAAAACCCAAATTCTTGCTATCAAACATGTGCATTAATGCATGTTTGGTACATGGGAAGGCAGATTTAAGCAGATGTGACTTGTGCCTGTGGTTTGGAAGTATGCAAGGAAATGCATTTCACGAGACTCATGACAATACTAAAATGCTATTTGTTAATTTTAAGCACTCTGTGCTCTACAAACAAGGAAAGAGAGTACCAGAGTAAGTTCTGCCTGTACCAACTAAATGTTAATTCACCAAACTATTTCTTACAATGCCAAAAATAGGATTAAATTCGGTGGCCCCGTGCATGAAGCTATTTGGCACATTATTAATATCTTTGGTTAACTTTTACATGGTATAATATAAACAACATTTTTGTTGCTGTGGTTTTCAATCTAAGGTAATCCCTAGTTCTTGAGGCCTAATCAACCGGAAGGAACATAGAAGTGACAGACATAATCGCAAAATTAATCATTTTTTAAGCCCCAACAGGCTGAAACATGGAGATTCCAGGCCCTCCAAGTGTCTCTTGTTCCCCTGACAGAATCCCAGGAGATTCACAGAGCCTCCTGGTGGATGTGAAAATTACCTTGATGTTGCTCTTTGCTTTGTAACCTGGTCACTCTCATCTGCAATCTTGCTGTCCCTGTCACTTACGCTGCAGTGTGTGACTGCAGTGCTGCCCTCAGGGCTGACCTCGCTGTCCCTGTCCAAGTTATTCACTTTAAATTCCTAGTTCCTCCTGCACTTAGCGCTTCGGCCCCTCCTCCTTCTCTTCCTCTTTTTCCTTCTTGTCTTTCTTTCTCTTCCTCTTCCCTCTCCTCCTTCTCTTTTTTTCCTCCTCTACTTCCTCCTCCTCCTCCTTCCTTTTCCTCACACCCGCCCTCTTCCCCGAGGGCTGTCTTTCCTCCTACCCATTTTCTATTTCTCCTCCTTTGCCTCCTCCTCTTTCTCTCCCTCTTAATCTCCCTCCTTACGCTTCCTGCTTCCTCCACTGGCCCCACCACCTCCTTACCCCGCCCCCCCCCCCCCGATTTCTTTATTCCTCTCTTCCTTCTACTCACTTCTCATTCCTCTTTTTGAAAACTGGTCTTAATGAGTGAAAGAGAAGGGATACAATCAGGAAGTCATGTCAACTGTAAAAAAGAAATATATTGAAAAAGACAAAGTGATTTTACATTTTTTGAGGTATAAGGATGGTGGCACTCATGTTTATGACACCGTTGCTTTCTGCAAAGGCCCAGGGGACAAAATTAAGATCTGTCACACAGCTTTCAGAACTTTTTCATGAAAGCCATTGACTATAAAGGAGAGTATGCACTGAGTGAGTAACTTTGATCAGAACCTCCATGAGGATTGGTTTCCAGCCGCCCAAGATTTTAAAGCTCAAAACTAGGAACAAGTAAGTAAGTGCTCAGTTTGGTCTCCTTTGAAGTCACAAGTTGGATGATGAAGTTTGAATCTCTCCCAGATGCTGACCATGTTAATGGCAGGATGAAACCCCACTGCTCCAACAATCTTCATCAGGATCTCTAGACTTTCTGGTTATCTGAAGCTCATTCTCTTTGTATTCCCTTCAAAGACTCTGGGAACAATAACCCACAAATCTTTGCATTTCATAACAGGTCATCTGAGGTTTTTATGTTAAAGATGGGTTTGGCTTGAAAATAAAATTTGTGGGTCCTCTCTTATTTTCTTCAGTATTTAAAATGTGTTACTCCATTAACTTCTAGCATAAAGTATTACTTAAGAAAAAAAAAAGTCTAATAGCAGTCTGATTTCCTTTCCTTTTAAGTGATCTTTTTGCTGGGAAACAAAAAAGGTCTTTTTCCTTTCTTTCTTTTTTTTTTTTTTTTAAAGATTGTATTTATTTGAGAGAGAGAGAGATCACAACTAGGCAGAGAAGCAAACAGAAAGAGAGAGAGAGAGAGAGAGAAGGAAGCAAGCTCCCTGCCTAGCAGAGAGCTCAATGTGGGATTCGATCCCAGGACCCTGAGATCATGACCTGAGCTGAAGGCAGAGGCTCAACCCACTGAGCCACCCAGGCAGTTCCAAAAAAGATCTTTGAAGTCTGATAGTTTTATGAGAATATATTTTGGTGTTGGGCTTTTTAGGTCAGTTTTCAGGTGAGTAGTTTCAAGTCTTTTCATTTCTGGGAATTTTTCTTGAGTTCTAGTTTGCAACATTTTTTATATTCTATTGCTGTAGGTTTTCTCTTTGGGGATCATTATATGTCTACTGAGTATTCATAACTTATCCTCCATATTTATCATTGTATCTCAAATCCCTAATTTTTTTTTACATTTATTTATTTCAGCAAGAGAGCTTTAGGCAGATTCCTTGCTGAGAGTGGGCTCTGACACTGGGCTCCATGTCACAACCCATGAAATCATGACCTGCACTGAAACCAAGAGCTGGACGCTAAATCAACTGAGCCACCCAGGTGCCACTCTCAAATCCTTATTGTTACATCTTCATTTCTTTTGCTTTTGAACATTTTCCTCCATTCTTTCTTTTACTTTTCTGAAAACATTATCTGTTGTGCTTATTTTCCATTCTATTTTATTTTATTTCATTTCTTTCTTTCTTTCTTTTTTTTTTAATCTCTGAGGTAGTATATTCTTTTACTTTCAGCTTTGTCCTAAGTGTTATCATCCACATTTTCACATCTTCCTATTTTACAAACATCTTATTTCTGAGATTTTCTAGCTAATTATGTGTATTTATTATTTATGCATTTCTTATTTTTTTTAAGCTTGCTTTGGAATGTTAAATTATAGCTTTTATTTCTTGTGTAGACATGATTTACTGGCTGGCTTTCGGTATTTATAGGTAGGGACATTATAATTATTTTATAATTTACAAATGAAAAAATGAGAATCTATGCAATGATTTTATTTTGTTCACTTTTTAAATGAAATGGGTAGATGAATGTACTTTCAGAAGGAAGAGTTAAGTCATGATCTCTTTTCTAGCCCATGGCTCTAGAGCTTCCTTTTCACAAAGTGATGAAAATACATGGCCTTTTATTTCTCCACTTTGCTTAAAGTAAGGCTGCAGATCTTCTTGTAGACTTTTCTCTTCTCTATTTCCTTGCCATACATTGAAATTTTTAATATTTACTATTTCTAGTTATGTTCTAAACATGTGTAGGTGTGGTTTTATTTATTCCTTATAGTGGCCTATGTTTTTGAACTAAGTATAAAATCCATGTATTTCTGCATAAATGTGCTCTAGCAAAACTTATAGGATCACCAAAAAAAGATGACTGTATCTCTGTGTTTTTGAACTAAATTTACTATAGCATTCATAATAATATTACATGTTTAAACTACAAGATAATGAACTTCTAACATCTGTGGTATTATTCCCTAAATTGGCTGACAAAAATCAAAACAATTTTGGAAGTCATCTATAATTTTATTTGAAGCAGTTAGTAACACATATACAGACAGGAACATAAACTATGAAGTTACCTTAATACTGGATCTAACATGTTAACAGCTATTGCTTACATTTTCAGTTGAGCTTAAGGAAGCTTGCATTTGAAAATGAGTGAACTTAATTTAGAAGGACAATTATTTGATCTAAATCAAAAGTCATGCTTCACACGGAAGCATTAAAATGCACTTTTTTTAAAAAAAAGATTTTATTTATTTATTTGACAGAGAGAGAGAGATCATAAGTAGGCAGAGAGAGAGAGAGAGAGAGGGAAGCAGGCTCTCTGTGGGGCTTGATCCCAGGACCCTGGGATCATGACCTGAGCCGAAGGCAGAGACTTTAACCCACTGAGCCACCCAGGTGCCCCGAAAATGCACTTCTTATGACTTCTTTGTTAAACTGTTGTCTTCAGCATGGTCTTCTTAAAATAACTTCCAACTAGGAACAAGATGCTAATGGTTTTTTGGTAAGTTTGTGTGTTGGTTTTCATGCAGTCATGATAACCCTAGGACTCTAGAGTGAAAAGCATGTATACATAAACATTTCATGAAAGTTATATGCGCATCATTGACCTTTTGAGACACATAAATTCTGTATTTAACTTTTCATTAAGCATAAGTATTCATATTTTTTTGTTTCATTGTAAAAAGGGTTTATTTGTAAAAAATAAAAGTTATGCATTTCTACCATACAATAAATGACAGAATTATTGAAGTAGGTGCATTACAACTAATGTCTATAAAGTCTATAGTATTATATATATACATATATATATATATACACATATATTTATAGTGTGTGTGTGTGTGTGTGTGTGTATAATACTCTGCCTCTATATCAACTGGCAGCTTTGCACAAGTTTCAGGCCCAGGCATGGTCCACCAACTGGTGGCCTGACAGTGTGCTATATCTTATAGACCAAAACATGACACGAGGCAAAACTGGCTGGTATGTAATGCAAAAGCACCTAGCACCAAATACTTCTCTCTTCACCCGGGGACCCTGGAAAGATCTTTCAGCTACTCCCCTCAGAGCATATTTATCAGAAAATACCCTGCATGTTTTCCTAGAAGGGGTATTATCAGTTACATTGAATCTGGGAAGGATCAGGCAAAGTTAATATAACTAAATTAATTGCATACGCATCTCACATAACACTGGACAGACCATGGAAGTTTCTGGAAGTAAAGAGATATTTTACTTAATTTAATGCAACTTGATAATCACTGAAAAACATGAAACAAACAAACAAGATACTTCCTAATGCAGACAAACACCAGGACTATAGGTGTAAGCTGGTACATTCATTCCTGACCAAACTAGCATGTGCGATCAACGACATCATATATTGAGTTCCTCTATATGCATAGGTTTGTTTCTAGTCTTCCCATTCCCTTCTGGATTGTTGCCAGAGCTGATGGCCCAAACAAGCCGCCACTGTGTTTGTTCAGTCCAGGAGCCCAGCTGCCAGGGGCTTCTGTCCTGGTTCCTGTTGGGACTCTGATTTTATACTCATGTCTATCTTGGTTTTGATCCCAGGTGAATTTTGGGTTTTCTCCTTTTATATTTTATCAATCACTATTATGTATTTGGGGTAGTTAGTGCCAGTGTCAAAATATATTTATTTGCCATGTTGAGTAGAACTCTTAGAGATTTTTTTTCAGTAAAAATCCTTATTTTTTTTTTTTACATTCTGTAATATCAAAAATGCCAAAGAATAAAACATCTCCTTTATAAATTGATATAAGCTCATCACCAAATTACTTACCAAATCATTACTTTAACAAAAATTGACTTTGAGGTTCTAATGTCTTTAAAAAAATGAAATAAAATTTTTAGAAAAACATTATTAATTTGAAAGAATTATACTACAATGGAAATAAATTTCACTTTGACCATTTTAATTCATATATTTAGTTTGCATTGTAAAAGAATTTTTTTGGACTAGCAATAATTCTTGTCGTTGAAAAGCTAAACTATAAATTTTCTTAGCGGTACAAAACTAGAAATTTAACTTCTCTTGCTTCACATCAACCTTGCATTTCTTGCATTTCTTCTATGATTCATATTAAACATATTAAATATGAAAGTGTGTGGACTAATGAACATAGAGTCACCTGAACAAAATAATAATGAGAAATCTAGTCGTTAACAAATTGTGCTTTACCTTTTGCTATACTTGGAGAATTTTGTTATGAAATACTTTAGAGTAATGTTATTATGAATTTGAATAATTTATGTTATACAAAGAACATATTAGTTTTTAATAATAAAACCAACATTCATGCTTTTCTCCTATTAATAATGGAAATACAACATTTTCAAGTAATTATTCAATTTGTGAATTTTTATTTATTTTTTAAAGATTTTATTTATTTATTTCACAGAGAGAGATCACAAGTAGGCAGAGAGACAGGCAGAGAGAGAGAGGAGGAAGCAGGCTCCCTGCTGAGCAGAGAGCCCGATGCGGGGCTCGATCCCAGGACCCTGAGACCATGACCGGAGCCGAAGGCAGAGGCTTAACCCACTGAGCCACCCAGGTGCCCCTCAATTTGTGGATTTTTAAAAATATTGTATTTCTGATATATATTAGAGCTATAGAGGTTTTGAAGGATTTGGAATTATATCCTTTGGTTGCCATACCCTGAGTCAGTCCTTCATTTCATACAGTTAAATAAAAATAGTAATTATTATGACTGAATAACAGAATTTGGATATGACATGAAGTCATTCTTACAAGAAATAGTGTGATAAATGTCCTGAATTTGGAGTGTTCGAGTTAACAGCAATTATTTTAGTTTGAAAATAGTGTTCTTAGTACGATGAGAAATAGGAAGATAGGAAACACAGAACAGAGGCTGATTATGGAAGACCTTGAATATTAGACAAAGGGCTTTGGCCTCTATTCCACGGACCAAGGGGAGAGTAAAAAATTGTTTTGTTTAAGAGAATATCATGATCAGATTTGTTATTCATTGAGGTAAATATATTGGAAAAGGAAGCTAAGAGACCATTTAGAAAGCCAGCATTCTATGAGAGGTAAAGAGAGGGGTATTTGTGGAAATAAAGAAGAGAAAATAGATAGAAAAATGTTATGAAGTTAAAATGAGGAAGTGAATGAGAAGCCTCATAAAGGAAATGCTTAAAGAGGAAAAAGATTGATTTTTGAGCCTGGGTTATGGGAAGGTAATGGTGTCAACAAGAGAAATCAGTAGCATACAAGTAAGTATAGTTAGAGAATGAAGATGATGCGCTCAGCATTGAACAAGTTTAATTTGTGGTATTGGCAGGGTATACAGGTGATTGCCATTAGGCTGTTGAAAACATGACTGCATATTTGTTTCTTCAAACAAACACTTGCAAAAGCAATCCAAAGCTTCTCTTAAAATCTAAGAATAAATTATCTTAGAATTGTTGTTAGGAAACCTAATCAAAATATGTATTTTACAGTACACCTTACATTCTTCTTTAAATTCTAATATAAGGGACTCACTGTATATTCAGTAAGCATTTGGGCAAGCTTGAGAGATTAGTTGGGATTCAGCATACATACCACCACAACTTAGTTCCATTGCCCAGCCTGGAGACTACTTAAATCCTGAACCAACCACAATGCCTGGAATATGGTAGATCCTCATGGATGAGTATGAAAGGATCAATGGATCAATGAGCACTTTTTTGGTTTTTTAAAACTTTAGAAGTCATTTGTGCTTCCCCCTTGGTGTAGTGTTAGAAGAGAATCTCATAGAAATGAATGATGAAAGTTTGAAAAAAATTTACGTGACTTGAATATAACTAGAATATCTTTGGTTGGGCAGATTGAAGCACAGAGGCATTTAAGGTTGATCCACAGATTTATGATGCTGCGGTGTTTTTTTATGTCCTTATTTATATAACTATATAAAATATAAAGGGGATGAATGGTAAAGGTTATATATTCTTTAGTAAGTATTTCTCTAGAATAATTGTCAATGGCATTTATGTCCATCCATGTAGGTAATTACTTAGTTCCCAATGACACCTGGAAAAAAAAGTTAATTTTTTAAAGATTATATGATTTATATACATTTCTGCCTGATTTCGGGAAGAAGTCAATAGAGACTCCAATGAGTCCTTGATATTCTTTGGGTCTCTAGTCCATCCTGCTTTGCAGTCACTGGAGTCCATTTTTAATGCTTGAGTATGGCATCACAGAGCTGATAGTAGATCTCATGATCTCCTACAAAGCAGTTCCAAGTCAGGAGATAGAATGGCAGTAATTTATAAGGTCTGATGCTGTACCTAATACTATCTACAAGAGAACAAGAGAACTGTTACAATTGTGAAAGTGTTATGGGTTGAATTGTGTCCTCCCTCCCCGCACACAAAAGGTTATGCTGAATTCCCAACCCCCAGTATGTCAGAATGTGGCCTTACTGGGAAGTAGGGTCATTGCAGATGTAATTAGTTGAAATGAGGATACACTGGAATAAGGAGGGCTCCTCATCCAGTATGACTGGTGTCCTTATAAGAAGAAGGCAATGTGAAGACAGAGGCACACAGGAAGTATGTCATGTGATGATAAAAGCAGAGATTGGAGATGTGCAGCTAAAAACCACGCAATGCCAAAGATTGCTGGCAAACCATCAGAGGCTAGCATGTGGCAAGAAAAGTTTCGCTTGCAGGTTTCAGAGAGAGCAGAGAGCGTGGCTTTGCTCTTACCTTAATCTTGGACTTCTAGCCTCCAGAACTAGAAGACAATGCAAGTCTGTGTTTTAAGACACCTAGTTTATGATGCTTCATTATGGAAGCCCCAGAAAACTAATATAAAGAGTAAAATACATCGTGGGGTATATCACACCATTGTTTTTAGTGACTTGAATGTCTGTATTACCTTTTCATGGAAGTGACAGCAGCCTATGGGCGGCCACAAACTTGTACTTTCAGAATTTCCTGTATTTTGGGAAACTATGACCTAAATACCAAGTTTGTATTCTAACAATGTCCCCTGACATTTATTTCCAGATATTTCTTGTCAACTCCATCTTCTATTTGTTTTTAAAAGGTGCAGCTACCGTTAAGAATTACATACCAAGTTATGTTCCTATGAATCATTTAATGCCGTTAGAGACTAGGCCTAAGGAGATGGCATATCAAATTCACTTTAGGTTTAAGCAGTTCAGCAATAGTTTTTGAAAGGAATAATTGGGTGGAGTTTCTGCGATAATGAGAAACCATCATATATTATGAAAAATGACATATTTATTACTTTTCATACTCATTAGTAATTATGCAAAATCTTTTGACATGAAAAATTTGGTCATTAATACCTCCCTTGAATTTTGAAATATATTAATTAATTTTGATTTCCTTGGGCTATGCAAGTTAAATAATTATTTGGGGGAATTTTCTTTTTATGATATTCTTATAGACAATTCCAATGTCCACTGAACATTTCCCTTCGTTTTATTTTTCTATGTGGACATGAACCTTAATTTCACAGATTTCCTATTGGAGAATATTATTAAAGACTCATCAATAATCAACAACTAGTTAGTAAATAATAAATGTCCTTTATCCTTTTAACATCTTTTAATACCTATTCCAAACTGCTTTACGTAGAAGATTCCTGTTTCCTCCATGATCCTCTTTTCCTGTCCATTGCTAGCTTTAGAAGAAAAATACCTATTTTAACATTTTCTTAGACTAAACTGGAAATTTCGTATATCCTGGTTCTTCTGAAAACATGTTCTTGCCTACAATTATTTCTAGCTTGATGTTTGATGCTGTTACAGAGATGGTAAATATCGAGCTAGTTTTTTCAATTCCTCTATCTTTGTAGATAGAGAATTTTACAGAATTTGGAAACACATAAGTTGTAGAAACTATGACATCATGTATTGTTAAGCCATTCATCTCTCTTCTGTACATAAATAAGAAAAATGTCCTGAATAATGGTTCCTTTCCGTGTGTGTGTGTGTGTGTGTGTGTGAATAACTGATGTGCATAGCTCTCACTCACACAAAAGTACTGAATGAAATATCTCTTTTTTTAAGAAAGGAAAGTACCAATGATTTTGATACATTTTGAAGGTCAGTAATGTTCAGCATAGAGCAATATGCGGAGAACAATAGCTCCTTAGAGAGTGGAAAACATGGTACTCTCATTATCCATAATCTCAGCTGGTCACCATAGTAACAGCATTTTATTTTCCAAGATGTAAGCCTTTATAGTTCTGTAGAATTCACTTCCTAGGCCTCCAGACACATCAGCGGCATCTAGTGGCTGAGACCTCAGCTGAAATGCTTGCGCTTTCCCGCTTGCTCTGTTACTTTGAAAAACTGATGGCTTGCGCATGTGGCTAACTATGTTTATATTTCTCAGTCGTCATGATGGGTGACTAGAATTTTTCAGAGAAATATTTGTGGGGTGCCTACAAAGCAGGTTGAAAGTGTAAGCAAGAGGAAATTATTTTGACTAATAATCCTATTGTAAAGAATTTTGCGGCGGACTGGGGAGTGTAGAAGCATTGTGTATTCTCCATCCAAATAGAGAAGGAAGTTGGAAAGGTGCAGTTTCCTGAGATAATGAAATCATTGCTCAAAGAATATACAGGACTGCTCTCTGAGACCCTTTGATTCATTAAAGATTCAAAGAGTTTATTAATGAATTTTGAGAATAACTAAACCATGTTTACCCACTTTCATTTTCTGGTCATGTATTTGTCCTTTGTGATTTTTAAATATTTATCTAATAATGGTAATATATACATTATATGAAATATATTTCAGAGTCAAACCTAATTTGGATAGTGAATGGGGCAATTCAGAAATTTTACTTAGTGTCCAGGGAGGTAGTATGGGTTGAGACCCAGCTGTAGTCCTGCTTCTACCTCATCTTAGATAATAAGTATTCTTGAGCAAAAGTTAACAGCTATGGTTCGCAACTTTGGCTGCATGTTAGGAGAAAATATCAGTATCCAGATTCGATTCTGGACCAATTAAAACAGAATCTCCAGGAGAAGTGCTTGAGCATGACTTGAAAAAAAAAAATCTGAGTAACCACATCTCAAAATCACCTGAGGAGTTTTGTAACAATATACCATCACTGGTCTAACTTGAACGTTATTCCTAGTTGTGTGAGGCACTGACCATCAGCATCACTGGAGAACTTGTTAGGAATTAATACACATTTAAGTTTGAGGAGTAATGAAAATACACAGAGATTCTACTTCAGAAAGTCCGAGTTGAGTCTGGGTATTTTTTTTTTTTTTTTAAGTTGGATGTTTCCACATCTGTTTAGCTCCCTGCTGTAACTGAGCCCATTACCTGAAATTTACCAGGAGGGTTAAATAAAGACACTTAGGTAGACGGAAATGCACTCTATAAATGTTACTCATTTACTCATTAGGTTAACCAATATTTACTGAGTACCTATTATGTTCCAAGTGTGGTAACAGGGGTACACAAAAGAGATGACATGGGTGATGTGCAGGGCTGAAATCAGTCTGAGAAGTAGGTACTTCTCAGTTCATAAATGCTTTTCTAAAATTATTCATTTGCTTATCTTAGGGATAGCACAGAAATT
Source organism: Mustela nigripes (assembly GCF_022355385.1). NCBI lineage: Eukaryota > Metazoa > Chordata > Mammalia > Carnivora > Mustelidae > Mustela > Mustela nigripes. Next base: position 141,363,468 of record NC_081559.1, read on the forward strand.
TTAGCATAAAAGAACCTGAAAAAATGGTTTTCTAAAATTCATAAAATGAGAGTTAAATGTTTATTGTGCACCCAAATCTGTTTATATCTTAGTGAAGTTATTTTTTAAGGAAGTATGCAACATTTCCTGCCTTAAAGAAATGTACATTTTAGATGGATTGTTAAAACATATTAAAAAGTAACCAAAGGATAACACTGGGATAAAATTATATGGAACTAATTATACATTTTTTAGTGATGATATAAATTTTTGAGAAAAGTGATCAGGTTTTTTTTTTGATACGGAGAATTGTGTGCAGGAGATTTATTGAGAAGCTCTTTTGGGAACAACATCTGTGAGGGAATGAGAAAAGCAGGACAGAGCAGAGGGAGTTACCATAATGAGATGCATTCGTACCAGATAACTCATCTCACTCCATGGGGAACTCTGATGTTAAGACAGTACTTCAGTGATGTCCCCAATTGAGCCCATGACAAGCCTTTGTTCCCTTGCATCAGCCGGTACTGGATGTGAGCTGCCTCCAAGAAGAGGGTGTAAACTTGGGTAAAATAACCCCCTTTGGCTAAGGGCAACTCTCAAGGGGGTTCTCAGCTTTGCGGCCCCAGCAGCCAATACTCAAGGCAGCTATCAGAGTGAATTCTTCATTTCTGAAGGGTGGATTCTGAACAGTGAATCACATTTATTCCCAAAGCACAGACCAGTATAAAAATACTAAGTGTTTCCCTTTATCTAACTTTCAGATCATCTCACATAGACCCATTCCACATTTCAAGACTTACATTTTGGTGCTCTCTGAATAAAATCTTTCGCCCTAGCAAAATGGGCAAAGCTAAAATCTTCCTGGAGCGTGACTCTCACCCTCTCATGCTCTGCTTTTGTTCTCTTCTGACTGTTTGCCTGAAATTTCCTGGACTGTTTTTCTTCACCTTTCTTAGCTAATTCATTAGTTTAACAACTGATTTAAGTACCATTTTGCTTATGAAAACACCTAACATAGGCTTCTCAAACTTGAATGTGCTTATAAATCACAAGTTCTGGGCATCTGCTAAAATGCAGATTCCCATTTAGTAGGTCTGGAGTGGAGTCTGGGGGTATGCATTTCTAACAAAATAACCATGCTGGTAGTCATTGAAGAAATCTACCTTGTCTGTACTTTGGTAGTACTTTTATCTATAGCATCTTTTATGGCATATAACTTACCCTTTAGTAGAGTGTTTTTATTTTGCATTAGTGTAAGTTAATCGACATCATAGCAGTTGCTTCTAATGTATATGTATTTCTCACAGCACTTAGCATAGTGCTAGTGTTTATTAAGGACTCTATATATCTGTTGATTGATTTTGAAAGAAAGGACTAACAGGTAGTTAATGATTTTTCAAGCTGAGCATGTGAGCTTTCAGGGTTTTGTAATGTTACGCTTGCTGAATGAGAACTACTGGCTGTGACTTTTTCTGAGGTCCTGTAAAGCTGTCCTAGTTCTGCTCCTCCCAACTCCGAGCTGATCATCACATCAGATCAGGAAAAAAAAAAAAAAAAAAAATTGCCATGTCTTTACACATGCTCAAGGGCCTAGAAAGTTAAAAAAAAAATGCAACTAAAGACTCAGATGTTCTTAATTTCCTTTATTGTAAACCTGGCTTCTCTATTTCCTCTAGCTTCAAAGAACAGTGAAATAATACACCCAGTGATACCTGCCAATGGCCCATTTCTGTTTTTGGTGAGAAGCAAACACATTGTGTCGACAGAGCCTCAACCAAAGAATAGTTTCAAGCCCATTTCTAGGTAATACTTGGCATTAACATTTGATCGATAGTTCTTACTAAATGACTATTCCAATTTTTTTTATCCTTTTTATTCTTTCTCCATTTAAATCCCTCTTCACCATTTATATACTCTCTTCATTGTTTTACTCTTGGTAAAAATGAACACTAGGAACTATAGCTCTTTCCTTGACTGATTTAAATAAATTAATTAGAAGGGTATTTGCATAATCTAGAAATCATATGTGGTGGGGATAAGCATGTTGAAACTTCTCATTAGTTGATTGTAAGTCATAAGTTTGCTGCTGAATCCGTGTCCATTAATGATGTAATACTTCACAACTGACTGACTTGGGCCCTTGGTTCAGGTGGATATTTTGCTTTTGTGATCATTATAATTTTAAATGTATTGGTATAAAGTTATTGGTATTCAAACTATGAAAGAATTCTAAAGATGTTTCTCAGTATGCTTCAAATTCTTTGGGAAGCCAGGAGAGTTAATACTAAATATTTGATGAGATACAATAATTTGAAAGAACTCTAATAAGGCCTTTTAGTCAAAGAGTACAGAATTGTGATGAGTATTTCTTGTTACTGGTTGACAGCATATGTATACTCATAAATTGGTTATTTTGTTGGAAACTTGAGCAGCAAGCATAGCTGTGCATATTGATGCTATTATACAAATCAAATATGTTTAAAGAGACTGGGTTAACAGAGTCTCAATATTAAAAGGCTATGGTTGACTCTTTCTCTTGGTCTTAATTTCTGTGTCTCTTTATAATTGATTAATGTTCATTGGTAGACTAAGTATGAATAATTTATGATTCACATAGCTGCTGGCTTATTAATTGTTTAATTTCAGAGAAAGTAACTATATATTAAGGAAATTCAAGTTGTCACTCTGAGTAGCCAAGTGAATTTATACACTTTGTTACTGTATAGTCCAGAAATAGTGTATCAGACATACACTCTATTTTCTACAGTGCTTAAAAAGAATACTAATGAAATGTTGAAGAAATTTTTTAAAAATAAAAAGGAACAAATGACGGCATGTCTGAAGACAGCAAGCTCTGAGTTTTTTCCCTCCTCTCTATACATTTTCTTCTGCTTAAATGATTCCATGTAATATGCCAACCATAAAATAAGTTAATTGATAAATTATGCTTATTATTTAGAGAAAACATAATTAAATATAGAAAATAAATTCACTTTAGATATATTACAGTTTCTTTGGAGTTTGAGCAAATGATTTTAATTCTGAGAAATTAAAAGACATAAATTTGCAATATGCATGGAAAAACATCACTGACTTAAAAACACACAGTATTCTCATAATGGTAATTTTTTCATTTGTCTCTACATTTATTGCTGAAAACCAAAGGCTAGAATAAATTACATTAAAATGAATATTGATAGCCTTTTCTTGTTTGGTACAATATTCTCAAATAAACCTAAAAGATGAAAATCTTAGTCCGTATCAGAGTGATCTTCATTGAAGCTCAAGAATATAAATTTGAAGCTTTCCTGAAATGTAACTTTTAATATTCAAGGACAGAATTTTGAGAAATGGTCAATAAGATTGATTTTGCCTATCTTTAAAATATTTTGACTGTGTAACAAAAGTCAGTTTCATATTAGAAAGTGCAGATAATGTTTTTCCTAAGGTGAAGTCTATTTGGATATGGGAGGAGAAGAAATAGAATAATTTTAATGACTTCTCCTACTCCTCATCTCTTTCATGCGTTTAGTACAAACCATTCCAGAGCTCTGGATGAGTTTCTATAGAGACCACAGTGCTAAGCTGTGGAAGGAAGCCTGAGCTTAATGTTGGCACTATAGTAAACAGTGCCCCTTTCATGTATCCCTTTAGAGAATTGGGAAGAAAGAGGAACACAGAATGCTATGTGATCTTATAAAATGAAAGAGAAAAGAACAAAATAATATGTATATTTTGAGAAAGGAGGAATGAATGGCATTTTAGTTATCTTGGTTATGTTTGAACAGGTCTCACTTTTCCTGGTAGACTGAGCTCCTTAGGGGCACGATGGCCATGTTTAATTTAGCTTTGTATAATATATTTTTTTCATGAATAAAATATGGTTGTGGGCTGACATCTGCTTAGATCTCTACAATGTCATATCTAAATCATTTCTACTTCACCTAATAATGTTAGGCTCACTTCCCCTTACTTTGCTCTCTTATATTATTGAATATCCTCAACTTCATGTAGGCCCATCTCCTATACACATCAATTTAAAAATTAAGGCATTCTTTTTTTACTCTTTTGCTCAAGGCTAAACTTTGCATTGGTGCCATTGATTGCTTTCTCCAGAGAATTGCTCTATCATTTATTTTCTCTTTTACTTTCAGGACTTTCCCCTCTCTTGTGGCTACTTCTGAGCTTAATAATAAGCTCGTAGTCTAGCCATAATAAAATAATCAAGTAAAAACATTAATAAATCAGCCTACTTTGAGCATGTTCTACCTTCAGCTATTACTACATCTCTTCTCTTCCTGGATCATCTAATTTTTTAAAGGATTTTCTTTATTAATTTGAGAGAGAGGGAAAGTGAGCATGAGTTGGGGGAGGGACAGAGAGAAGGACAGAGAGAGGGGCAGAGGGAGAGGGCCAGAAGGAGAGGGACAGAGGGAGAAGAAGTAGATTGCCGCCTAAGCACCGAGGGAGAGGAAAAAGCAGATTCTCCAATGAGCAGAGCTCCACCCCAGGACTCCAGGAGTCCAGGACCCCAGTATCACAACCTGAGCCAAAGGCAGATGCTTAAGCAACGGAGCTACCCAGGTGCCCCTCGATCATCTAACATTTTAAAGAAAGTCATTATTCTGTTTCCATTTCCTTTCTTCACATTTGTTTCTCAATGTATTGCAAATTGATTTTACTTTTGTTGTTGCCCTGATAAGATCACTCTCCACTTCTAGATTCTCAGGTCCAATGGTTACTCTTTTTCAGCCCTGTCTTCCTGGATCTCTTTGCTGAATGTGGCATTTTGATCTCTTATTTTTAGAATTTCTTTTTAAGTTCTAAATGAGGCTCAAATTTTTCTTCTTCTTCTTTTTTTCTGCCATGTGTGTATTTTGTTAGTTGCTCTAGATTTCTCCTTTGTGATTTGTCTCTATATATGCTTTATTCATTTTCTTACTGGTTTACAGTATGTTTAGAATATATTTCAGATTTTGATTTGTTGTTCTTGATATGAATTGCAAATACTTCTTCTTCTAGTTAAATATGGGGTTTTTCCTTAAAGAACTGACCATAGATTTTAATTTTTCTGTTTTTTTTAAATTTTTTCAATTTATTTATTTTCAGAAAAACAGTATTCATTATTTTTTCACCACACCCAGTGCTCCATGCAATCCGTGCCCTCTATAATACCCACCACCTGGTTCCCCCAACCTCCCAATCCCCCGCCACTTCAAACCCCTCAGATTGTTTTTCAGAGTCGATAGTCTCTCGTGATTCACCTCCCCTTCCAATTTACCCCAACTCCCTTCTCCTCTAACACCCCTTGTCCTCCATGCTATTTGTTATGCTCCACAAATAAGTGAAACCATATGATAATTGACTCTAA
>NC_081559.1:141368917-141468917 GCF_022355385.1 Mustela nigripes
CCGCCACTTCAAACCCCTCAGATTGTTTTTCAGAGTCGATAGTCTCTCGTGATTCACCTCCCCTTCCAATTTACCCCAACTCCCTTCTCCTCTAACACCCCTTGTCCTCCATGCTATTTGTTATGCTCCACAAATAAGTGAAACCATATGATAATTGACTCTCTCTGCTTGACTTATTTCACTCAGCATAATCTCTTCCAGTCCCGTCCATGTTGCTACAAAAGTTGGGTAGTCATCCTTTCTGATGGAGGCATAATACTCCATAGAGTTTCTTTTCATTTCATCAGTGTTTATGTCTTATATTTTTATGTCTTTCACTTTCTTTGACTTACCTTTTGTTGTTGTTGTTGTTTGGTGTAAAATTGTATACAACATTATAATTGTTTTAGGTGCAAAACACAACAGTTTTATATTTGTATACACTGCAAAGCAAATACCACAATAAGTCTAGTTACCATCTGTCACCATATAATTGACACCTTCACACATTTTGTTCACCCTAACTCCCTTGCCCTCTAATAGCCACTGATCTGTTCTCTGTATCTATAGGTTTTGCTTTGTTTGTGGATATTTTTTTCTTTTAGATCCCAAATATAAGTGAAATTATACAGAATTTGTTTCTCTGTCTGACTTAGTGTGGTACCCTCAAGGTCATTCACATCACAAATAGCAAGATTTTTTTCCTTTTTATGATTGAGTAGCATTTGAGGAACTTCTATATTATTTTCCATAGTGACTGCATCAGTTAACATTCCCATTAGCAGTGAGCAGATATTCCCTTTTCTCCATATCCTTTCCAGTACTTGCTATTTTTTGTTTTTTTGATAATGGCCAACCTAACAGGTGTGCAGTGATGTATCGTTGCAGTTTTGATTTGCATTTCTCTAATAATTAGTGATGTTGAGCATTCTTTCATGTACCTTATGGCCATCTGTACGTCTTCTTTGAAAAAATGTCTATTTAGATTGTCTGCCTATTTTTAATCAGATGATGATGGTGATGATGATCATGATGATGATTGCTGTTGAGTTGAGTTCTTTATGTATTTTGGGTATTAATCCCTCATCAAATATATGATATGTAAATATCTTCTTCGGTAGATTGCCCTTTTAGTTTGTTGATGATTTCCTCTGCTGTGCAGATGCTTTTTAGTTCGATGTAGTCACACTTGTTTATTTTTCTTTTGGAGTTAGATGCAAAAATTCAATGCTTTCATTCTTTACTACTTTAATATGCTTCTTTCCAATTTCTTTATTCTTTTATACTGAAACTCATAGTAAAGATATGTTAGAGCTCATAATTCTATTCTCTAGGCCTTTTAACTTCACTATTCTCTTTTTAAAAATTTCTTTTGCTATCTTTGTTCATTCCAGGTAATATTCACAGATTTTTTTTTCCAAGTAAGTAATTTTCACTCTAGTTGCTTCTAATTGGCCGTAAATATTAAAATTAAAACAACTTCATGTTTCAGTGTTTAAAAAACAGTACATTTGTGTTTCATTCTTTTTCAAATATACTTGTTCTTTTATATGATGTCATACAATGCTTTAATCACTTTAAAGTTTTTCATTTTATGCAATCGCTATCATACTGTTTTATTTTCTGTAATTCTTAGAGTCTAATTCAACTGTTGATTGTGTCTGTTTTTGTTATTATTTCCTATTGTGTTTTGTTATTTTAGCTTGCTTAGCTTCAGCGAGACTGTGTGTGTGTGTGTGAGAGAGAGAGAGATAGAGAGAAAGAGCGTGCTATATTTTTGTGGTATGGGCTGGTTTTGTTGCTGTCATATGTCCCAGAACTAACAAGAGCCTGAGTGAGAATTCCCATGCCATGCCATTCACGTGAATTTAAATCCCAAAGTCATTTAAGTTGTAAGCCTGTGACTAGAATTATTGAGATTAATTTCTTCATTATATTCTTGTGTTAGTAGGTAATTTTTTTCTAGATTACTTCTTCAGTGAAGATGTGGTATGCTCAGAGTCCAGGCTTAATATATCCCAACTCCATATTTGTTAGGATCCTAAGTTTTCTTCCCTTTCACCATGTGGTCACTATATATAAATGCCAAACTTATTATACTGACTAGGCCTCTGCCCCGGTAACCTAGCATAGATGGAGTAGGAAATCATGTACTAAGTGACCTCTTTTTGTTTTTTTCTTTCCAGCCAAATGTGTTGGCATGTTTATTATTCATCTTTTGAATGTCTTTTTTTTATAATTAAAAAAAACTTGAAGTATAATTGATATACATTATATTAATTAATTAAAGTTAAGTCTAGTTAACATCTGTCACCATACAAAAGAAAAATTTTATGGTAAGGATACCTCGGTGGCTCAGTGGTTTAAGCGTCTGCCTTCAGCTCAGGTCATGATCCCAGGGTCCTGGGATTGAGCCCTGCATCAGTTTCCCTACTCAGCCAGAAGTCTGCTTCTCTCTCTCTCTCTGCTCCTTCCCCCACTCATACACTCTTAAAATAAATAAATAAAATATTAAACAATTTTTATTGTGATGAGAACTTTTAAGATCTATTCTTTTAGCAATTTTCAAAATATGTGGTGTAGCATTATTAACTGTGGTCAACGTGCTATGTATTACATCCCCATGACTTATTTATTTCATAACTGGAAGTTTATACCTTTTGATTCCTTTTACCTGTTTTGCCCAACCCTCCACTCCCCACCTCTGGCAACAACCAATCTGTTCTCTGTATCTATGAACTTGTGTTTTTGTTTTGTTTTGCTTTGCTTTTTAGATTCTACACAGAAGTGAGAACATACACTATTTGTGTTTCTCTGTCTGATTTATTTCACTAAGTATAATGGTCTCAGTTCTACCCAGACTGTTGAAAAATGCAGTAAGTGGCCTGTTTTATATGGCACAGTTTTACCTATAAGTATTACTCTTTACTTATATAGACCATGGAAGAAGTGATTACTGTTCTATTTGGCCACCCAAATAGACATGTTATTGTACTGAGCTTCAGGTCTACTTATAGGAGATAAGAATGCAGATGTAGACGGCATGGGAAAAACTGCTGAGGGACCACTGACCTTATAAAAATTCTTCAGACTTTTTCTTACTTGAAAAAATGTCTTGATATTTTGTCTTTCAGCCACATATTTCTCTCACACAGGTGCCATGACATTTATGGATGGGTAGTATAGTAGGCTAAATAATGGCCCCAAAGATATCAAGTCCTAATCCCTGAAACCTGTAAACGCTATCCTATATGGAAAAGATCTTGAGATAGGAAGGTTATCCTGAATTACTGGCTGGGTCCTGAATTTAATCCCAAGTACCTTGATAAGAGAGAAGCAGAGGGAGATTTGACAGAGACAGAGAAGCTGATGTGAAGACAGAGAAGAGAGAGATTTGAAGATGCTGGCTTTGAAGATTGAAGTGATGCAGCTGCAAGCCAAGAAATGCTGGTAACCACCAGAAGCTGGAGGAGGTGAGGAATAGACTCTTCACCTAGAATCTCCAGAAGGAGCATGGCCTCGGTGACATTGTGATTTCAGACCAGTGATGCTTGGATTTCCAAGCCTCCACAACTATGAGATAATAAATGTTTTCTTTTAAGACACCAAGTCTGTGGTAATTTGTTCCAGCAGCCACAAAAACAAAAAAAAAAACCAAATAAACAACAAAAAAAACCAAAACCAAAAAAAAAAAAAAAAAACCTAATGGAGGGAGTTAACGTGGCTGCCTTTCTTCAAATAGAGATTAAGAGATAGCAAATAGAGATTAAGCCTTCATTTCATGCCTGATATCGTTGGATGCAGCCATATAATTAAAAGCACATGCAGAATAGGCAGTCAACAGAGCATGGCTGTTAAGGGCAATGGCTCTGCATTCAGGATATCTAGGAGTTCTGTCACTTTGGTCAGGCTATTTCACTCCTTCTGTCTTACTGTATTCATATGTAACATGGAGATAATAACAAGTACACCCATGCAATACAGTAATAGTTGCAATAACACCTATTGTAGGAGGTGTCATGAGGATTAAAGTTGAGATAATCCACATAAACTGAGTGCATTGTGGGTACATGGCAAACGTTAGCTAATATCAATATTTAGTCCCAATGTGTAGAGTCTGAATATTGTTTTCTCAGATTGCACTTACTCAGCCACATTCCTTCATTTGCGTTCAGTTTGTCAATAGCTTGTTAAAAGGAATATCACTCAGTACTTAAATATTTTGTACTATGGTGTTGGGAGTCACTTTTTTCTGAACTTGAATTCTTCAACAAATGATAATGATAACACTTACACAGGTGACATCAAGTCTCAATTTGTCTAAATTTAAAATCTTTAACTTGAAGCATTTTGATATAAAAATACCATATTTCCTTCCTTATCTTGAGATAAATTCAGATCAAAACCTGTGATGGGCCTTTTTTTTTTTTTCTTTAAGTTTTTATTTATTTATTTGACAGAGAGAGAGAGAGAGAGAGAGAGCAAGAGCACAAGAAGGGAGAGTGGCAGGCAGAGGCAGAGGGAGAAGCAGCCTCCCTGCTGAGCAAGAAGCTTGATATGGGACTTGAGCCCAGGACTTTGGGATCATGACCTGACCTGAAGGTGGACGCTTAACCAGCTCAGCCACCCAGATGCCCTAGTGATTGGCTAACTTTTAAGGAAAATCTCTAAAATATTTAATTTTCAATTAATATCCTCTCTCTACGTTGAATGTCTAACATTGTAGGGAACAGAAAAATGCTAAATAAATAACCTAAAAAAAAAAAAATCTTTCTTGAGGGAGCTCTATAATATTAAGCAAAAGAATAGCTTTTCCATTTTTAGGGAGGTCTGTGATTCTAAGATGGTTTTTACGACAGTTGCAGGAGATAATGAAAGTATTATCAAGAATTAAATTTTATTTTCTCACTTAAGTTTAACTGGTCCATTGTAATAAGAAATCTGGGATGTTTTAAAAAATCTTTTTAAATTAAAGTATAATCAACACACAGTGTTATAATACTATCAGGTATACAATATAGTGATTCAACTTTTCTATACATTTCTCAGTGCTCATAGTGATAAACAAACTCTTAATCCTCTCTCCATTTTGCCCCTCCCTCCCCACCTCCCCTCTGGCAACCACCAGTTTGTTCTCTGTATTTAAGTCTGTTTTTTGTTTGTTTGTCTCTTGCCTTGGTTCATTTTGTTTCTTAAGTTTCACACATGAATGGCAAGTTTTTAAAGCTTTAGCATGATGGCATTTTCGAGTCACAAATGCTCTTCGGTGGAGGCTAGCAACTTTAACTGAGGGGCTCCTAGTGTAGCCCTGGGCTCTGAGTTATACAGCTGATAAACCATTCTTGCGGGATCATAGGACTTACATAAAGGCATCTTAGGAGATAAATGTAGAGTAGTTTTTGGCATGTTGAAAAAGTATTGTAATGATGATTAAATACATGGTCACTGGAGTCTGCTAGTCTTGTCTAGGAATCCTTTTTGCCTGTTACTGGCTCTGTGACTTTAGGCAAATTATTTACATTCTCCTATAAAGTAGAGATAATACTAGTATAATCTGCCGTTGTTATAAAGATTAAAGAAATATATATTCAAAATAATAAGCGTGATGCCTAGCATTTGGTAAGCAGGCAATGGGGGGTCAGTAAATGATATTGACGCAGGGAAGGAGAGGTCCAGAAATATACCTTAGAAGGATACATTTGGCTGCAATGTTTTTGGCTGGCAGTAGGTGGGAAAGGATTGGAGGAAGAAATTTATGACCTGACCCAGTGCTTTCCAAGAAGGCTTCATTGCACAAACAAAATACACCTGTGGGGTGTACTGTAATGGGTACCACTGACGGCATTCTTAATAAATGTTGGTAAAGATGAGTTGATTCTCCTAGTCATGTACAAGATCTATTAAAATAAAATGAAGCAATAGAATACTGTAATATTAATAAATTAATTAATAAATTAACAAAATAATACTGTATATTATTTAAATATACAGTAAACAAAGAGAAGGCAGCTACCAAAAAAATCCAAGAATTTTGTTTATCAGGATAACAAAATCTGAGTACTAGTAAATAATTCTGCTAAAAGTAAGGCAAAGATATCTTTATTTTTCTTACTTGTTAGCAAATATCTGGACATTTCATAGTCTTTTTTTCCCTTTTGGTTACTTGTGACCGAATTCTCAATTTATTCTTTGTACCTATTGTGGAATATCTGAGTTTTATAGCCAAGATGAATGAATACACAGTTTTTAAGATACATTCTATGTACATTCTGAGAAAAATATGTAAATCAGTTTGACAAACATTAAAAAAAATTGATTTTCACAAGCAAATATTAGCTTATCAATGCACTTTACATTTTTTCAAATAATCATTGACTACAATAAAAATATCGTTTGTTTTATAAACTCCATCTCCAGAAGTTCTCAATTATATTTGATGGAGATGTGAAGAAACCTGAGTTTTCCTCTTTCTCTTCTATAACTTTCCTCTTTCTCTTCTACAACTTCTACAACAATCTCCACTGGAATAGCCAGTGTCCAGGGTCTGACATACCCTGGACACTGGCTAGAATCAAGGTGATATCTGGAGAGAAGCAATGCCAGCAATATACAGATTTGTGCTGTTGGGACTGGGCAGTTCCCCACAGCATTCTCCATCACTCTGGCTGTGCAGTTTAAATAGCCTTTCCATTCCTTTTAGGTCAGAATTTCTCAGTTGTTTATGCCATCCGTTGTACGTTGTATTTGTGCTTCAAGGAATTATATACTTTACTTTCAGCTAAATTTAGAGAAAAATATGTAAATTAGTTGGGCTAACATTTAAAGACATTTATTCCTACAATTAGATATTTTTCTTAGGTGATTTCTGCCCTCTATTTTCCCTCCCTACAAACAATCCAAATTAATTTTATAATGAGATGGAAAGGTCATATGTCTTTTTTTGCAAAGGTTTGCTATGCTTTTTGAAGTGCTCAAAAAAAAAAAAAATCCAACAATGTGCAAACTATTTTGCTCTACACATTATTTTTGTATTTTTTAAGGAAAAATAAGCTAACAGTATAAACACTATTTTACTGTATCACAATCCTTTCATTTTTTCCATTTTTTTCTTATAATAGCAATGAGGAAAAGGAGTATCCATTATTTCACCAAAACCCAAGTCAGTTGGGAGAGTCCAGCAGAGTCATGCTGTAATACAGAGCTTTAGAGACCTCTTCAGATTGTCATAGAGAAAGGGAGGGGTCTAAAACCATTGCAAAAGAATTCTATAATTCTTTTAAAAATTTAAAAGATTAAATACACACTTTGGTGGGAATGCAAGTTGGTGCAGGCACTTTGGAAAACAGTGTGGAGATTCCTTAAGAAATTAAAAATAGAGCTTCCCTATGACCCTGCAATTGCACTACTGGGTATTTACCCCAAAGATACTGATGTAGTGAAAACAAGGGCCACCTGTACCCCAATGCCCCAATGTTCGTAGCAGCAATGCCATAGTCGCCAAACTATGGAAAGAGCCAAAATGCCCTTCAATAGACGAATAGATAAAGAAGATATGGTCCAGAGGCGCCTGGGTGGCTCATCGGCTCAGGTCATGATCTCAGGGCCCTGGGATCGAGCCCCCGCATTGGGCTCTCTGCTCAGAAGGGAGCCTGCTTCCTCCTCTCTCTCTCTGCCTGCCTCTCTGCATACTTGTGATTTCTCTCTCTGTTAAACAAATAAATAAATTCAAAAAAAAATAAAAAGAAGATATGGCCCATATATATAATGGAGTATTATGCCTCCATCAGAAAGGATGAATACCCAACTTTCGTATCAACATGGATGGGACTAGAGGAGATTATGCTGAGTGAAATAAGTCAAGCAGAAAGAGTCAGTTATCATATGGTTTCACTTACTTGTGGAACATAAGGAATAACATGGAGTACATTGGGTGAAGGAGAGGAAAAGCGATTTGGGGAAAATCAGAGGGGGAGACAAACCATGAGAGACTGTGGACTCTGAGAAACAAACTGAGGGTTTTGGAGGGGAGGGTTTGGAGTGTTGGGAGATCCTGGTGATGGGTATTAAGGAGGGTACATATTGTATGTAGTGCTGAGTGTGGTGTATAAACAATGAATCTTGGAACACTTAAAAAATAAAATAAAATAAAAAGATTAAATATACAATTTGGAGGTCATTGATTAAGTAGGCTGTATACCTAGGAGATGAATAGAGTACAGGCACACCTTGTTTTACAATGCCAAATATGTGTGAATTTCTGAAATTAGCAAAGTAAAGTTTTACAAATTGAATCATACTTTCCTTCCATGTTTTATTTCAAGAAAGTCTTTGATAGTCTTTTTTTTAAAATTCAAAGAATATATTATTTCATAAAAACTTTTTATGGCTTTTCAAGTAATTAACTTTTGTAAATCAGTGAACTTCTACTGACTAATGTTGAACCATTTTCTGAGTATAAATTGATTTCCTCATTGAGATGCTATTTTTAGATCTTCTTCAGTATTTTTAAATCCTTATTTGGATGTACTGCTATCTTGTTGGATGATTATGCTACATCAAACTATTTTTCAAAAAATCTTCCTAAAATTGGCTAATAATATGTTATAAGGAACAATTTTAATATGAAAGCAAATCTGTAACTGTCTGTAAAGTCAAATTTTAATCATTTGATGAGACTCTTCTAAGGACTCTGGAAATTGCATCAATGTTTTTAAGGATCATTATAGAATTTTAAGCAGTGCAGCATAAAATCCGTACAAGAAATTAATGGGCTTCCCTTACATTGCTTTCTGCTGCCATGGGCATCTTCTGTCACTCTTCTCATCAATATTCTCCTAACATGAGGTGCAAGGAGGTGAATGACCCGGAGGGAAAGAGGCGACCTGGTGAGCTCTTCAGTCCTTGGAGCACCTGTTATCCATGGATTTCAAAGCACTTAATCCAGTTTGATGGTCCTGTGAGTTAAGAAGTGCTTTACTACTCGGCTTTGAGGTTGTCATAGGTCTCCAGTACATTATTGGAAAATACAACCCCTGGGCTATTTTCCTGACTCCTGGGTCAATGTTCACATCAAGAGATGACACTCGAGCCTTGGCTGACAGGGGGATTGGGTGGTAATGGTTAACACTACTAGTAATTGATCTCCTTGCTTCCTGTTCATTCATATGTACCAACCTGAAAAATTAAATATCCCCACACGGCATGATTCCAGTATCTGGATAATTATGATCTTCTCCCATGGAAATATGAATAATTTAAGGAACATGTGATTGTGCCATGAACAATTGAAGTCAAAGAAAAGAATAGAATAACTTAAAAAAAGCCTGGTGATAAAATATAATTTTGGGGAACTACCCTAAGGCATAAACCAGTTATGAGCTATTTATAGACTTTGACTTTTTAAAGCAACTTTGCATTTGACTGTGTTTATTAGTGAATGGGAATTTATTTCCCTATATTGAATGAGCATTTCTTGGCAGGCAAACTGTGCACAAGCTACAATGAGCTTCAATGAAGTGCTTTCACATTCCCTTCCTACCGAGTTGAAAGCCTTCTTATATTCTCTCAAGTGTGTTTCTTTTCTCATGGAGGATGGCTTTGTTGAAAATTGCTTCCTCTTCTCTTGATTATTGAATCAGATATTATATTCAGTTCTTCAATACTTTATAGAATGTTGGTGAAAAATGAAATATAATGAGTGTGATTCTTCCCTATATTTTGAAGGCTACGTAGATTCAGCTGTAAAGAATTCAGTGGGGCGAAGCCAGTATTGGAAGAGGGATATTATTTAACCGACTTTCCTCTTTTTCTATAACTGCTCCCCTCATATCCCTTCTCCACCATTATCATGCTCTTCATTTCCAGCATTTTCTTTGTATTTCAATAGCCAGAGTCAGCCCTTAGTATACCCATTTTGAGTAGACTCATTTATTCCAATCCAGAGGACTCATGTGACCCAAAGTAGTTTGCTGTTATTCCCAAACAGACCAGTGTTCTATATTGTAGATTTTTATTTTTTCTTCCATTTTTAGTCACTGTTCCTATTAGCTTGACCTTAGAATGTTGTTAATTTACAAAGATACATATGAAAACATTTTCCATACACTTCAATTTTGATGTCAAAGGATTGGAAAAATCCTGAACTTGTACTTCAACTTTGCCACTTCATAGTTACACTGCGTATCTTAAAAATATGGACTAAATCTCATCACAGTTATATTATTTTTGCCTTATTGCATAAGCATACTGTAATAATTTTATTTCCTTCATTCATGAGCAGTTGAGTAAGTTGTTAAGTCATAAACTCTGGAGCCAAACTCTTCTGTGTCTGTCAAGTCCTGCATGTACCTGAGGTTTCTCATTCATAACATGAAGATAGGGTTGCTGTATTAAATGAGTTTATAAATATAGTACTTGGCACATAGTACATGCTATGTCAGTGTTTTCTTCTATTGTTATTCATTCATTATTAAATATTTATAAATAAATATTTATGTACCTTAATGGTGATCTTATAATGCTAAAAAATATTGAAGGGCAAATATTAATTCAGTGATCACTTAAATAGAATTTCAAATTGTGATAAAAATGTCAGTTAAAATGCAGAAAGTAGGAAATACAGTTGATGGGAAATAAGACTGAACAACAGGGAATCTGATTTATTTTGGAGGGGATGGTAAGTCTTCAGTGAAGGAGAAACATTTGAATGGATATCTAAAGGATTATGAGAGTTCATTGATTTAGGAGTGGGAAGAGTATTCTAGAAAGAAAGCTTGACAAAATTAGAGAGGAGATCATTGATACTGAAGTATGAGAATGGAAGGGAAGTGGGCCTAACAGCAGAGAAAGAAAAGCACCTATTTAAACAAGAAAATAATAAGACACTGGGACAAAAGCAGGCAAGTTCATAGGTTTGAGGGCAGGGAGCTTTCTTCTCATTGCATCTATTTACTCTGTGTCGTACAAGGTGACACTCTGCTGAGAATGAGGTTTCTTTAAGAGCACTGGTGGTTTGAGGATAATGCAGAAGGTCTGAAATCTTTGTGTGGAGAACAGGAAAGTGGCTTGATCAATGAATGTGGTAGAGTCACCAGGAAGTGTTGAGTGTTCAGTTAAGTTTAATTTATACAAAGGAGTCAACATTCCCTGTTGTTTGTTTTTCTCTGGCAGGGCTCACATGCCTGAGGTTAGACCTGAAGAAAACACTACTGAGATCACCAAAATTTGAGGTCTGTTAAATAAGTAAAGTGCAGAGACAGAGAAACAGAGGAATTAAGTACTATGAATGTAATGGTTAGAATCATGTTCCACAAGATTTTAGCTTAGTATGGAGGTAGGTGATGTCAGAAAGGGACTATTTATAGGGAGATATGAGAGGGATCAACAAATTGAAGTTTTCAGTCATAGTGAGTTTTAGGGTTGTAATTATTGTAAATAATAATTAAAGGGGTGCCTGGGTGGCTCAGCAGGTTAAGACCCTGCATTTGTCTCAGGTCGCGATCCCAGGGTTCTGGGATCAAGCCCCGCATTGCGCTCTCTGCTCAGTGAGGAGCCTGCTTCCCCCTGTCTTTCTGCCTGCCTCTCTGCCTACTTGTGATCTCTCTGTCAGATAAATACATAAAATCTAAAAAAAAAAAAAAAAAGAAAGAAAATAAATAATTTAAAAAATAAAACAAAAACTGGTAGGTGGAAGAGAATTCTTAAAATACCAATATTAAAGTTAGAACAGTTTCAGGGATGACAGGTTCTAATATCTGTGCAGGAAAGTGGATGACCAAAGAGAGTCATCGGTGATAAGGATTTGAAGGAACTAAGAGGCCAAGATATGGAATAAGTTGCCCATGTGACTTTTAAAATCTCCCAGGGTGATAGCAGAAATTGTTATGAGTAGAGAAACTGTGAGTTAACTGCCAAGATTTCAACAAATGGGGGGACTGGGTGGGGATGGGGTGGGGCTGGGATCTTGACAGATGTGATTATGAGCGCAATATAGTAGATTGGATGTGCTTCAAAAGAACAGAGTTCTGTTATGAAAGCATAAGGAAATGATTGTCTGGAGATGTGAATCTGAACAGTTCATAAAGAAAAAAATAATTTTGTAACTCTCTTTTTAAAGAAATCATAGTTTTCATGATTTTTCTCATAATTTGTTGCTAAAATACTTTTTATTTATTTATTTATTTTTTAACTTTCATGTAATTAAAAGTGGAATGTCAGATTTGGCTTAGGGCCTAAACTGTCCTTTTGAAACTTGTCTGCTTTTGGAAACTCCAGTATTATTTAAAGAGCTTTGTTTTATTTATAAACATAAATACATATACACACATTCTTTCTGTAGATAGACCCACCACCATATAGTCATATAACTTATCAGATGATACCAGATATTTGATAGTGTGTGTGTATGTATGTATATATATATATGTAAAATGATAGACTGCATGTATTTAAAGGTTAAAGGTTAAGAAACTATATTAGGGTAAAATACATCTACCAGAATATTTTTTAAAAAACAGAGAAAACATTAAGATGAACTTAAGAGTGTGTTAAAATGTTGCATACAACTTTATCCATGCTCATACATTAGAAAGGTGGTTTAATCACCCATAAGAAATTGCTAGCTTCTCTGTTCGTGAAGCATGACATTTCAATTGCACAGCCAATAAAAGAATTACATGAAGAGACTGAAATGATTTACTGTATGGAAAGCATCAAGACTAAGGTTACCATGGTGAACTACCTTTCTGCACACTCAAGGTCAAGTGAGAGTGACCCATCAATAGGCAACCTTCAGTTGAAACCTGGTATGGAATTGTTCTTAAAATTATTAGCTGATTTCCTTCTTAAGTAATAAAGATGACTGTAACAAACCTGTTACCATTATTTACCTATGCTAAATTTAAATTTGTAATTTAAAAACTGACATTATTAAGAAATTGTTAGAAGAGCACTGGTGTTTTTCAAAATCTCATTAATTGTAGCTGTGCGCTATGATCATGTCCTGAAAATGTGGATAGATTAGGAAATGTTTACAAGTTTTTAATGTAAGTTGAAAAAGATTCTAGTTGTATTGTAGTTTTTAATGTTTAACCAGAATCATCTTTATTGTAAATCCTATCTTTATTCCACTGGGAGAGAGAGAAAGAGTATAAATAGTGTATACATATTATAAAATATTGCTATGTATAATTGATACCTTAAAATATGTCCAAAATTCTGGGAAGTTCATATATTGCTTTTTTTCAGATATGTTTTGTTGATGCATAAAAAGAGGACTGTACTAATAAATGTCTTTTGAATTACACATGGTGCAAGAAAATGAAAGCCTTTGGGTTATGAATCTTGGATTTAAAGAGGCAATCATCAAATATTTAAGATGAAAATGCAGTAACACATGCTTGCTGTCACGTGTAAGTTTGGTGAATGTTATGACAAGGTTTTTAAAACATTCATAGTTAGAGTATTTTTATGAAAATATTCATTAATTCAAACAGACATTCATATCTGGCAACCTGCATTTTAATCGTGATTTCTGGCTGCATGAGAAAATCGGTAAAGCCATGAAAGAATGGGTGAAATATATAGCAATCATGTTTAAATTATACATTATAAGGCATACATATCTGTACGCTGTCATATTATGCATTAAATTTAATGCATAAATCAGATTGTTATAATTCTGATGTCGCCAAAAGGCACAAAATATGACAAACAGGAGTAGGCATGTAGATATTATCATATTCAATAATTCAATGAGCATTTGTTTTATGTAAATTAACTTTCTGTTAATAAAGATTATACTCATTTATTACACCACTTCTATATGATAATTAAAAAATGTCCTTTTTTTTCTCTAGAAAATCATTACAAAATGTGAATAATGCATTTGTTTAATATCTATATAAACAAGATCTTACCATCAGATTAGTTCTGGAAATGAAAGCAATATTGATTTCTGTAATAATTTTTATAATATGGCTACACTGCAATACTGAAGCTGCTAATCTCACTTTTGTGGAGAACTCTATGCATTTAAAGCAGTGTTTAAACTTTTTGAAAGCTAATAATCTTAGTTTTTGTTGGACATGTTAATGCACAGTTTATAGAAAACAGTACTTTTAAGTAAACAGAAAGTACTGTGGAGAACTTAGCAAAAAGGTTGAATTCTTCCTCTCAGTTCTGTATTGTAATGTCAATTAAAATGACATTAAAAGCTAATCCAATCAACTCTTGAGTTGTATATGTTAGTCTCTTAAAACCAGTGAAGAGTCCCATTGAGAAGAAAGAATTTAATGAACTCCCAAATGGCTGAATTAAAATGATAATAAATTATAAAATACCACTTTAAATGACAGTAAATGATAATACCCCCAAAAGTCACCACACATATATCTTTTGCAAAAACGAAACAAAACAAAAAACCAAAACCAAAACAAAAAACCAAAACCAAACCAAAACAAAACAAAACAACCCAAAAACATGATGTAGCGTTTTCTAATGGGTGGTATATTTTTTTCTCAGTTGTTACATCATCATATTTTAATGGTTTATTTAGGTCACATGTAACTTTATCATCTGAAGCATGCTACAGTTTTTGATTGATCCTTGTAGGTATTCATTTAAGAAAGTGAGTATGGGGGTGCCTGAGTGGCTGAGTCAGCTAAGCGTCTGCCTTCAGCTCAGGTCATGATCCCAGAGTCCTGGGATGGAGCCCCGAGATGGGCTCCAGGCTCAGTGGGGAGTCTGCTTCTCCCTTCGCCCTGCTCATGCTCTCTCTTTCTCTTAAATAAATAAATAAATAAATAAAATCTCAAGGAACAAAAAAAAGCATGCATTTTAGATGTTTAGAGTTTTACAACATTGTCATTGGTAGGTTTGTTTATAAACTTTTCAAACTAGTTTAAACAAACTAGAATGTCTCCTTGAAAGAAGGCTGATAAAGGTAAGTTATGGAAAATGTGGGAAATTTCACTTTAAACTTCAGGTAGCAAACATAAGAATCAAAATAAAGAGCATTTAATGTATATTAATTAGATATGTTTGCTCTATATAAGCAGTGGAATTCAAAAAAATTGATAGGATGAACCACTTGAAATTTCCAATATTTGAATTTTTTAAAAAAGATTTTATTTATTTATTTGAGAGAAAGAGAGAGAGAGTGATTGATGGGGGAGGACAGGAGGGGTAGAGTAAGAGGGAGAAGCAAGCTCCTGGATGAGCAGGGAGCCTGAGGTGGGGCTCCATCCAGGACCCAGAGATCATGATGTGAATCCAGACACTTAACCCACTGAGTGACCCAGGTGCCCCTCCAATATTTGAACATTTTTGATGAATAAGAATGTTTTTTTCATATAATTCAACACAAGATAACATGCATATGTGCTCATTATTACATAAAATACTTTATACGTTACACTTTTATACACTACTTTGTTAATCAATGGTTTATGCAAGTAACCAGTTCTTAAGAAAGACACTTGACAATGTACTCAAAAGAAGACTGAACTAGGAATTTATATGCTAGCTGGGCCTCTCTGTTGTTCACTCACTGAACCATTATAGGCCATCCAAGTAATTTCTCTGAGTCTTGGTTTCCTTATTTGTTTTATGGAGATGTCATAGACTGCTTCAGATCTTGCATAGCAGAAACATAACCAACTGGCTCAAATACAAAGGGCTATTTACTTAAGACAACAAGAAGTTCAGACAAGTCCCACGGGTGCTTCAGAAGTCCAACAATGTCATCAAAAGCCCAGATCTCTTTGCCTTTCCTCTCTGATTCTTTGAGAGTTTTGGACTCAGAATCTCTTATTCCTGGTTGCCAGATGGTTATAGTATCATGATTTTTTCACACAGCATGTGCAAAGGACACATCTGTATTCTGACCTTTTATAAAGAGCAAAGAAAACCTTCCCTAGAAGTCTTTACTAATATCACCTCAAATCTTATTGTCCAGAATTATACCAGTCACAGGCAAAGAGGAAAAAAATATTATCTTTGTCTTGGGTTAACTAAAGGGCCTCTTGCCTGAGTTCATGGATGCCAAGATAGTGGGCAACCTTGACAAAACGAGGCCCTGATAATCAGGAGAAAGGAGAAAACTTATGTGGGCATCGCATAAGTTGGGCTACACTAATTAATGTGATAGTGCAATGGTAAGACATGAAAATTTGGAAAGTAAAGAAGTTGAATTTAAATATTTTTTTTAACAATCTGTGACAGAGTCCTGTTTCAATTTGGTACATAAAGGTGAAATGATACAGAAGCAATTCATGTGTAAGCATGTGCAATAAAAGTAGTTATTTTAAAATACGTTTCTTTGTCATGGTCAATAGTTATATGACTTGTATGTAATGACATGGGAGTGTTGGGAGAATTTAAATTCATGGATAAGATATTTAGAAGAATAATAAGATTTTTAAGAACATTTGGCTAGTTTGCTTGGTTTTCTGTAACTTTAAGAATGCTTAAAAAACATTCCTGGATAATACTTGAGTTGACCTAAAGGCCTAATCGTAAACATAAAACTCACTGGATTTACTGATTTTCATTTTAAGAGACTAACCACTGTAGAAGTCCTAACATGCAGTTAAGAAAACTGTAATCCTGAAAATGATACAATAAGAATATGACAACTGGGCCTTCAATACTAATTTCTAATAGATGTCATAGAAAAGAAACTGCCATCAACTCTTGGCAAATGTTTTCTGGATTATATAAAATATTTGACATATAAATAGAAATATATAAAATATTTAGTAGTGACATATTTAATATTTTAGGTTGTGCCAGTGCAAATGGAAAGTATGAGGAACAAAAAATATTAAAAGCTCATCAGTATTGAGATTAAAGTTATAGTGTAGTATAAATTTACTTTAAAAATGGAATGACTTTATTTTTAAGAGGTGGATTCATACAAAACTGGTACCTTTTCAGGTGTTGATACTTGAAATACAGATGGCAAGGGAGTAAAATAAACAGCAGGGGTACGGTTAGTCATTGCTCCTTTTTTTAGGTGCAGTAACCAAAGAAAAGGTCAATGATCATATAGAATATAATCGAAATTACTTTAAGGAGGCAAATTCTTCTGTTAGACATTGTTGAGCAATCAACAACTCAAGTGATTGAGTTGGTGAGATTTTATTTTTTGTATTAATGCTCTGATTACAGAGGCACATAATATAATTTCTTTCTATCAAAACCCTTTTTTTGGGTAAATGTACTAAAACCTTTTAGCTCTATTTAGAATATACTTCTTGAAAAATGAACCTTAATTATTCATCTTAAAAGAGAATAGAATAAACAAAAGTCTAATTGACATAATCCACTATTTGTTTGACTCTTGTTTTGTATTTTTAAATAAAAATTAAAGATATAAATTTGTGTGCTGTTGTTTTATTCATTCATTCCTCAAACTCATATTAGGTACACGCTATGAGTGGTTCACTTGACAAAGTGTTATTGGTAATACAAAGCAGAAGAAAGATGATATATAAAATGATTTTTAATAAGTACACATGCAAGGCAGTGCAGGGTAAATGCTGTATGGAATGGAACAATGAATCCTAACACCATGCCATGGGTAGATTTTACCTATGACTAACTTTCAAGAGTCTGTAGTAGAGTGAGTAAAACTGAGTGTCATGTTGTTTCCATATTGGTGTAAAATCAACAAGATCCCATTTACAATTAAACTTCCTAGTTTTAATCTGAAATTATATCCTCCTTTTATTTTTGGAGTTAAGTGTCCTATCTTCAATGAAATGGCAGTTTTAAAAATATTCTTACCTGACAAAACTAAATATTGGCTATCCCAGGCTCTGAATTTATTTTAATAACTTATTATTTCATGTAAGTCGTATCTTAGAACTACTGATGGAGATCAAGAATGAGGAAACTGAACTTAGGAAATTCAGTTTGAATGAATAATGAAATTCCCTTGTAGAAGAGGAATTAGGAAAATTTCCATTTCCATATTCTGCACTCTTTTTTCACATACTCAGTCCTGGGAATAGATTATTCTCCCATGAAATACAGGCATAAGTGATGTCCGTGCTTGCTTATATATATGATTTTTGGGAGGAATGAGGCAGGTGTGAAAAGAAAGTTGACAACGAAGTGTTTGGATTAAAAAATGCTACTCTTCATGCAAAATAAATAGAGCTGATATGGCAATAATTGAGTCTGTATTCTCAACATACTGTGAGTTAAGATTTCATAGAAAAATATCAATATATATTCTGCTTTCATTTGATTGAGTTGAGTATATGTTAAAAAATCAAGGTAATATTTTTTTAAGGGAAACATGCTTAGTCAGAATGCTGGTTATGCCATGCAGAATAGGTACAGTAAGCCAATTCTTCTTAGAAACTTCATTGATTTATTAGATGATACAGCAAACATAAAATAGTATGTGAAATTGCCACATACTGTCTGAGAATATTTGACTTTCTTAATTGGTTAATTTATTGTCGATATATTTTTAACCTTAGGGGAAAATATTTTTTGATGTTATTCGGACAATTCCATTCTGAAAGTGTCTTTTTGTATGTACAAGTGAAAACTATCAGACTGGAGAGAAGAATCCAGGATAATAACTAAGAAATTATTTATAAATAAATAATATAATTAACATCATCAGTAATTGCTATCAGTTTGATAACAACTTAATTGTGTTTTGCAAAATACAAAATAGATAACCAGCTTGATTCATGCCACACAGATAGATCATGAGTACTGAGCAACGAGTGACTTCAGAAAAACGAAGTCATAGTCTAAATCTCCTATATAAAAAAATTATGATCTGTATTAGGAAATGTCTAAGATTCATTCTGAGGTTACAAAATTCTAATTTTTGCTTCAAAGGGGTTTCTTTCTAATTTTCCTTGAAGATATGACCTTTTTCTAATAATGCAACAAAGTTAATTAAACTCACATTTTACATGCTAATTTGAAGCTCCAATAGTAATTTATTGCATCTGAAGTAGAAGGAACACAACTGGTTAATAGGTTTGATCAAATTTCTGGATTGTTTGCAGAACAGAGTCAAGGGAAATAAACTTTCATAGCCTGTAGGGCAGTACATGTAGAAAATTAATACTTGTAAAATAAGTTATAACAAAAATATTAAATACCGTTGTATATGTAGTTGGAAGAACAAAATTCTGCTTCGATTCAGTTGTAGAAAGAATAAAAATAAATATCCCCCTTCAGATTATAGAAATCAGTGAGTGGAGGGTGACAATACAAAGTAAAAAATTCTTAACCTGCAAGGTGTGCCCAGTTTCTCTTGTGTGTTGGAAGCCACTGAGCAAATGGTTCTGTTATTTGACAAAATTGTTATGGGTTTCATTATTCATGTATGAGTGGGTGTTCTACCAGCAGGAGAAACTGAAACCACTCTTCAAAATAATGTAAAGCATTACCTATGATTTGGGGCAAAGGAATTTGTTGGACAATGATGTGTATATGATTGTATCTTAATTCCTTAATGTAGATATGGTCTATATTATCTCTAAAAACCATGGTCTGTTTTTGGAAGTGTGTGGGCATGTGTGCACGTGTTCGTGTGTGTGTATGTGTGCGCGCGTGCACATGCCCAATAAATGTAAGGTAAGGTTAATGAAAGGTAGAAAAACGCAAGGAATGCGGAAAGGAAGTATACTTGTGCATATTTTCTCATTTTTAAAAAGTCAGTAGATGCAGAAATCATTCAAAGATTATTCTTTGAGAAAACTTTAATTTTTATAAGATCTAGGATTTTGACATACATTTTTTTGTGTAACCATAAGCCCCATGATTATTTAGGCTTAGATTTCCATTTGATTGATTATACGTTCACAACAGTCTCTTTTCATGATAATTTATCAACTTCAGAGTTTTGAAATTTTTGATTTATCTTTTTGTTGAAAAAACGTTTATGATTCATATGATCCATTAGCTTTTTTTTATTCATATATGCTCTATTCACTGGACTCTAGGTTATTTTCTATTTTAGAATATCTATCCATAGCCTTCAGACTTAAAGGACAACTTAGTAAGGCATACATTCTTTGTTCACACTTTCTCTCAGAAGTGTGGATGTCCTCAGATGTTGTAGACATTGCTCTTCTACCTTGTGGCACTCCCTGAATGCTGCCGTGGAGACATCTGGCACCCAATTCATCTTTCCCTCTTGTGGATGACTACCTCTTACTCTCTGTATGCCTAGATGAGTCTTTATTCTTGAAGTTCAATGACTTCAAGAAGATACACCTTGGTGAGATTATTCTGTATCGATTTGTCCTGAATTTGTTTCACTCCTCAGTGCAGATTCAATTTTTCTTTATTTCAGGAAAGTGTATTCAGGTATGTTATTAAATGTATATTTTAAGTTGTATATGTTTTCTTATTCAAAGATACCTAGAATGCACATTTGGGTTTATTTTTTCTGATTTCTAAATATGTAATTTTTTTTTATAATAGTGTTTTTCAATGAAGGAAAGAGTTTACTGGAAAACATGCCTCTGCTTAGATTAGGCCAATCTTTCCAGCTACATACTGGATCATATAACTTGTTTATGCATTAGCTGCCAATGGCTTCCCATCATCCTTGGGATAGACCTGAAATTCTTAACACAAACTCACCATCTCCTCTTCTAGCTTCATTTTACAATCTTCTCCCCAAGATATCTATGCAAAAACCCCTTTACTTGTGGATGCTCAAATATTCTATGATCCTTTTTGTTTGGTCTCAATACTTAATCTGTATATCAGATACCTTGCCCTCCCCTGTTTCATTTTTAATCATATTTTTTGAGAAATTTTTAAAAGCACAGTAAATTGAAAAAAAAACACAATGTAACAGACATCTTTGCACAGTTCACACAAAATTAGCTATCTTTAATATTTTATCTTGGTTTGCTCAAGTATTACTTTAATAAATGAAATAAAACATTACAGGTAAGGGTGATGTTCCATTTTTTCAGTCATACACCAGTCTAATCTATCTCCCTATTCCTTCCTTCCCCATTTATGTGCATCCTTGATAGTAATTTGATGTGTATACTTAAAATTCTTTAAGAGAGTGTGTGTGTGTGTGTGTGTGTGTGTGTGTGTGACACAGGCAGTATGGTTTTGTTTTTTAAAATTTTTTTGTTAAAAATTATATAAATGATATCTAATGTATAAAACTCTGCAGCTTGCTTCATTAAATCAAGCTATGTTTCTGAGAATGACTGATAATATCCTATTTCAGTTTCATTTCATTTATTTATTCTTTTAAACCTTCTTTTTAAAATCTGGGAAAGTATATTTAGGTCTAAAAATGCTTAATATCAGGACACCTGGGTGGCTCAGTCAGCTAAGTGTCTGTCTTTGGCTCTGGTCATGGTCTCGGGGCCCTGGGATGGAGCCCCACATGGATCTCCCTGCTCAGCGAAAAGCCTGCTTCTCCCTCTTCCTCTGCTCTCCCCACTCCTGTTCATGCTCTCTCTCTCAAATAAATAAATAAAATCTTTTAAGAACTAAATAAAAAATAAAAATACTTAATATCATTTTATTAAGATGACTTTAGTTAACCATTACAGGATTCTATTAAAATAAAGTGAAAAAAAAATAAAATAATAAATAAAATAAACAAAGTGCTCTTTCAAAGGCTCTTCTTCATCCCTAAAAATGTATTTTGAGAACAATAGGCTGTATCTAGGATTATCACCTGTACAGAGTGTCTTAAAAATCTACCTTGAGATGAAGTTTATTTTTCATGCAAAAGAGTATTTTAAAATCATGTAAGCAAAATTGAAATTAAACTCTAGAAGTTAGTAGATAAGTGATAAGTTTAATATGTAAATTCACTTGCAATAATTTCTTACAGCTTTTTGTTTTGTCTTATTTGTGTTTCACCGAAGACCCATCTGGGTGTATGTGTGAAGGAATCAAAATTATTTATACAATTGCAGGAACCTACTTGTATGTTATGCACACACATACTGAGTTTGTACATTATTTCAGCAGTGGGAAAAGAGTGAGTCATATCTAATTAAAAATGAAACTCCCCAAAGAAATATGCTTAGTATTAAATTCTAGTTTTTCATAAGTGTAATGAAAATTAAATAACTAAATTAGTATATACACTCTGGAGTTCATCTATCCATCAAAATAATTGTTTTCCTTCCTCTTTATTACTTTAGTAATCAGTCTCTTAGTAACTGACCTTCTGTATCAGTGAAGCATATACTTGAAGCGTTTTATTTTCCTACAGTAAACTGATACAATTTTATGCCAATTCAATGCCCCTCACCTACTCAATCTAATTAATATGTTGATGTTGAGGGAAACTTGGCAGATTCCTGGACCAGTATCTGTTGTCACGTCCACAAGACTTCTCGACAGCCAGCAGGATGATTCCCTTCAAACACGGTAGCAGGGTTTTTACTTCTGTTTATCCCCATGCTAAGAATGCTATATTGGCAGAATCACATTTTCTCTTTGTGTGTTCTGCTGTACCTTAAGATGTCAGTCACTTGTTGGTTAATATGGAGGTGGGGTACCATGTTTATGATTTTTTAGCTCTTACCCATAGATTTAGTCTCTTTGATTCAATGGCCTGGACCAGAGTTTCTCAGTCTCAGTAGTATTGACATTTTGGACTGGATAATACTTTGTTGTGGATATGGAAAGGGGAGGGACTCTGAATTGTATTATGTTTAGCAATTTCTTACTTTCCATAGAGTCTTACTAGATGCCAGTAGCACTTCACTCCCAGTCATGATGAACAAAAATGTCTATGGCCCTTACCAAATGACTCTTGGGAGGTGGGCAGCAAGGGCCCCAGTTGAGAATCATTGTCATAGATACTAAGTACGACCATCTTCTACTATCTCTAATTTAGTCTTAATGTGTTTGGGAAAGATTTATATTTGGAATATATTTAAATTTCCTCTTTGGAGTGAGCTTGGCTCCTATTTTCTTGGTCTAAATTTATATACATTAGTTTATTATTTTATACAATATGTTATTATTACATAATATTTTATTTAAAATAAAAAAGTTCAATTTTCTATTCTTAAATCCCCCTTGAAATGTAAAACTCTTGGAGCTGTTTCTTTTGGTATTTCTCTTCATTGCTCCCAAATTGGAAGTAGGGTGCGGCATGGAATAGAACTGAAAATATATGGCTTTGGTTCATTGGAAACAGTGGAACAGTAAGAACACAGATATTAGATCCGGAAAGCTGGCAACCTTGTTATGCCACGAAATAATATTTAATAAAACAGCTGCCTGTGATCTATTAGAAGGCAGGTAGACATGGACAATATAAGAGCTAGGAAATATTGATAATGTTGTGAGTGTTTTCATATTTTTTTATACAGAAGGTGAATATAAGGAAGTATGTTTGCGAAGTTTTCTGCATGTAGCTTGCTATATGAGTATGCGATCAGAGTTGGATAGTTCGGGATTGCAAATGTTAAAAACAAATACTCAACTGATTCTGTTTTACTAACCAAATCAAGCACTTGCTCAGCCAGTAATCTTGCCAACACAGCTCAAAGATCATGTGAGTGGGGCAGACTCTCACTCAAGCCTTTGTTTCACAAGAGAGGGCAAGGGGTAGAGCTCAGAGGCCAGTACATAAAAGATCTATTATCAGATTTATAGTCTATGTCTTGAGAGAATATGGTTTGTGTTTTCTCCAATACTGCATTGATCAGAAACAAAGTGATTGAATCCTCACTAAGTTTTTGAGGCAAATGGATAACCAGAAAAACTAGAAGTGTGGTTTACAGAAGTGTGATCAGATGACTTCTAAAACAAACTCCACCTCCACCCCCACCCCCAAATTCCACCAACAGAAAGAGGGCTAACAAAGCACTGCAGTCTCCAAAGAGACACTCTATAGCGTCAGCTACAATCTGCAAGTTGCTGCTTGATAGACCAATCACAGAACTTTCTCCACTGACAGAAAGTGGTGCTTTTGTGAATCTTGCTTGCAGGATTTGAATATGCCACAGATGCCCTATTCTTTCATTTTCCAAGTAGGAGATTTGATTTCTGTAATCATGTTTCTACTTTACCTGTATAATGAACATAAAGTGTGGTGACTATTTTTTTGGTTTGTTTTTGGACCACTGGATCATGAGAAGCTCTATCTCGACTTAAAGGAGAGAAGTTTATGTTGCACAGGTATCCTGGGATTTGTTCTAAGTGCATCCATAGGGATTGAATTTAGGAGTTCCTTGTCTTGAGAAAGGGGTTTGCACAGATAGTAATATCCACACGAGAAAACTGGCAGATTTCAGATTGCCTTTCCCACACTCCCAAAACGCTGACTTCTCTGTGTTTTAACTGACACCACCCTCACACTAACTTATGGGCAATAATTTGTAAAGAAGAGTGCAAATCCAAGAAAGCTGAATGTGAAGTCTTATTTCTTATGTATTGGTTAGTTTCTGACATCCTCTCCATTTGTAGATTAAATGTCCATCGTTCTCTGCCTTTCTCTGCACACAGGATGTTGACTTCCATCAGCTGCATTACTTAGGCTCACCTGCATTTTGGCTTCTGGTTAGGGTTTGGTCAGGGGAAAGTGCTAGCATGAGAAATGGTCAATAGGTATTTCCCACTCCTCCATGTGTGATGGTGATTCCTGCAGTGACTGGATTCCACAATGGCCACAGCTGTTCTCTAGAGGCTGTGCTTTCATATCTTTAGTTCTTTCCAAGCTTCTGAAGCACCGTTTTTTCCATTGCCTTTCTGGTCTAGGGCTAGTAATGACATTCCACTCTTACTGGTCCCTGGGTGCCCAGCATCCTAATTGTATCCTTAATACTACTTTCACAGGTGTAAATAGCCATTTCCATAAATTTATCCTTACATAAACCCTTTACTGTATGTGGGGACTGTCTCTCCATTTCTTTTCTGTAATCCATTTACATTTTTTTTCTGTCTTTATTATTGGGTTTTTGGAAGATGTGTAAATAAACACATTTATTTATCCTAGAAGTCTATTTCAAAATAATCTTCCCTAATATTAAAATAAAAATTTTGTGAAAATTAGAGGTTTGAAATTTACAACAGAATTATTTTTCCCTTTTCCCAAAGAATAGACCTATCTGTATATTTACTGACTCCAGTTTTAGGACAGCTAATAATTGTTAGATTCTCATACATACATTCTACAACTTGTTGCTGCTTCATAAATATTCTTGTTCCCTTATAGCTACCTCACTAAATCGGCACCTTAATTGATCATACTCCTCTCACCAGACAGAATTTTTGGCTCTGTCCACTGCCTCCCATTAGCATACTCCTTTACGTCTAAAATTTTCATTTATATGTATTTTTACCTGTGGATTTTTCTTATTAATAGAAATTTCTTCTGGTAGGGAACTGACAGTAGGTCTTTCTTCATTTCTGAATATTGAGCAATTCAATATTCAATAATGAATCAATGAATATGTAGAATAGAAGCTCCCTCATTTTTTTGGCCAGTTTTAAAATCTCTTAAGATATCTGTCTTTTGTCTTTGCTTCTTCCAGTATTTGACAGATTGCTTCAGTTATTAGGCCCTCCAGAAAGGTATGTTGGGTAGAACAGAGATCAGAGATCACAAAAAAAAGACAAAATGCAAGGAAATAGTAATAACTTTTTAAATTTTTCTGAAACAGCTCTCCTTCCATTATGTGTGTCTTGTATTATAGCTATTCTATTTCAGCTTTCTCCCTGATTCCCTTTTACTGGGCTCAAAGACAGCTTCCAAACTTCCTTAGATTGTTACATGGTCTGGGCAAATTGACCTCTACTTGACCATTTCCAAGACGGATAGAATGATTTTGAGTAATTTGGACTTTTCAAAATGTTTCTTGAGGAGCGTGAAAGACATGAAGACAACTATTTGTAGTTTGAGTGGTAGTTGACAATTTTTCTACACTTTGCCAGATCTTCCATTTTCTTTCATTCCAAACTGAAAACATTTAGACTTTTTTGAGTTTAATGAGAATTAATGAATTAAATTTGTTTTCACTCAACTAAATGGGCAACATTTGGTCACCTTTTTTGTTGTCTTTATCTCTAATGAGTATACCTACTGTGTTCTGTTCTCTGTATTACCAGGTCAGTGTATTCCCTTCATTACTAATTTAGATTTTTGAATCTTTTCGATGATTAAAAACTCTGGCATTTGTTGATGAT
This sequence comes from Mustela nigripes, assembly GCF_022355385.1. Taxonomy (NCBI): domain Eukaryota; kingdom Metazoa; phylum Chordata; class Mammalia; order Carnivora; family Mustelidae; genus Mustela; species Mustela nigripes. Next base: position 141,395,066 of record NC_081559.1, read on the forward strand.
TAGCAACTCTGGCAGCTGTTCCCTTTTATTTTCAAATGCAGGTAGATGAACAATAACAGATTTTCATAATGGTATGAGAAATATAGAAGTAAAATTATGTGAATAAAGAAGCTAATAACATAGACTAGTAACTAAATTTTGAGAGAGTTTTAGGAAACAATGTTATCAAAAACAGATTACCAAGAATAAGAGAAAGGTGATTCCTAAAGGCATTTGGGTTACCGTTATTAGAAGAGGGAAAGGTAGATATTGGACAAGCACAGTTAAACAATGTCTTATTTTATTTTTGGATAGTGCAGGCATGTGATTGCTACTATACACATGCTTGACGAATAAAACTAATAAAGATAAATATAAAGGTCCTGATCTCAAAAACGTCTGTTTATTGCTAAGGATTTACAATAGAACAGTTGCTGGATAAGTGAAGGTGGGGTATTTTAATACAGGATTTGTTACATAAGCATTTGTCCTTTTTTACATGAAATATGTTGTTATAAGAATGATTTAATTGTGTAGTTACACATACCATCTACTATAATGTGTGTGCACAAATTAATACTGCATATATTAAAAAAATCCAATTAAAAATGATCAATATAGTAATTATATATAAAGTCATATTTATATCTTAATGAGAGATATATAACTAAGTGTCTGCTTTAGATAGCTCCATAAGATACAGAGTGTAAATAGATGTGTTTTTATCTGAAGATCAAATACAAGATCTGTTGTGACTCTCAGAAGTAGAGAAAGTTCTTTGATCTTTATCTCTGTTGGAGAACTGAAATGAAATTGGAAGTATAGGCAGAGAAACTTCAAAATTAACTTCCAAATATTCTAGTAGTAGTCCTAGAATTCTGATTGTTATTAATTTACCCTACTTTTCCAAAAGTTTTTATTAATTTATTGTCATGAGATTATGATGGTGTGTAAGATGAGGTCAAACTGCTTATAACATTTTAATTGCCTTTCTGTTAACTACACAGATAGTTTTTAGCCCATGTGCTACTTGGTCATCCTCATGCTCATTGAGAGAGAGAGGGAGAGAGCACAAGCGGGGATGGGGTGGGGAGGGAAAGTCAGAGGGAGAGGGAGAAGGAGACTCCTTGAGAAGCAGGAGCCCAATTAGGGACTAAGGGCTTGAACCCAGGACTGTGAGATCATGACCTGAGCCAAAGGCAGATGCTTTAACTGACTGAGTCACCCAGGTGTCCCCATGCCCCTACCCCCGACTTGTATTTTGACTTTAGTAGCAAAATAGTGATTATGGGGAATATTGATCGGTAAGCATTATTGAAATGTAGGGACATGTATATACCCTTTGAATGTGTGGAAAATACCTGAATTGTTCCAAAATTTCACCATGTTTCAGAATTGGCACATACTCAATGAAAATATTTGGTGTATCCAATTTACATGCACTACATGTTAAATAGTATAATTCTTATTCTATTTTAGGTTCACAGTGTAAAATGAACATTGGTAAGAACAGATTGCACAAAATATAAGTTAATTGCATGTCTGTATTGAAAGAACTATAGATTTGGAAAAGATGTTGAAATATCACACAGTTCATCTACATCTACCTCTATTAAACAAATCTTTCAGATGGATAACTTTACTCTTTTTAAGGGTTTCATTTGTAAAATTTCACACTTAATAAGATTCTTGCTACCACCAATGTGCTTCCAAGTCCTCTTGATTTTCTTTGAAAGTCTTCTCTAAGTGAACTTTCCCATTCCAGTTCTATCACTGGTATCCTTATATAATTTTTATCATTCTCATCATTCTTCCCAATCTTAGCTTCACCTTTCCAGTCAGGTTTATTGCTTCCTACATTGCATCATAACTAGTCCTCTCTGATTAATCTGTTCTAAAAATCATTATAACATTGCATCTCTACTCTTGCCATCCTTTCCAACTGCCACAGCCCAATTCTATTTCTCTCCAACATTCCGTAGCCTAGGTACCCTTCAAGGACCAAAGTTAAGGCTCCTTTTCTTCCTAGAGCTCTGTAGCATTCTGCCTGGGGGCAGTTTTCCTCAGCTTTGAGGGTAGTTTTCCACAAAGGTTAGGACTTATTTCTATTTTATCTTATATTATGTCTTCATTGTTGCATATATATTAGAAAATAATGCAAAATTCTCGAGAATGGTCAATTTAAGAGGCTTCTATATATGTTTTCCATTACTTAGGTATCATTTAAAATAAAGGAATTTGAGGTCTAATTAAAATATAGGAATGTAACATTAACAGGATTACTATATTACAGAACCTAAGATTTGGAAGATAATTCAGAGATTTGGGGGCTTTCTTTCATTCCCTAAAACTATATATATTATGCCTAGAGGAACTACATGTTAATCCTTAAAGTCAAACATAGGCATTTTTACTTTTAGACAAAATATTTTCCCTGAATTCTATCTACTTTGTAACCAGGCAAGTTAAATTATATAACACAGAAAATAGAAGCCCCCCACCACCACCCTTATTTCTTAAGTCCAGAGTTTGGAGCATAGACTAATTCCTATACCATCAAAAATCTCATTTTTTTTTTTTAAGACTCACTATGTGTTCTCTTAGCTCTCTAGAGGGTCATGAGAGATTAAAAAATAGGCCACTCTGGAAAACTGAGAGGTCTTACTGCTTTCAAGAATGAAGGCAATGAGGAGTCATTAAAGGCTTTTGAACATAGCAGTAGCAGGATGCACCTGATGTTTAGGAAATTATCACAGCCAGAGTATCAGAGGTTAATTTTGCCATATAGAGTCTTCCAAGTAAGAAGATATTGGTACCTAAACTAGAAAAATGAAACAGAAGGAGTGGATCTAAGAGATATTGTTAAAGAAAAAACAAGAGAACTTTGTGGCTGATTTCACTTGGGGCAAGAGATTGCAGTAGAAGATAAATTGTATGAACCCATAATTCTACTACTCTGAGGTTTTAAATCTAATTTTGGGAATGATTGTATGATGTCATTGGGAGAAACAGGCCAGTTTAATCCTGAGTCACCAAGGCAAAGAATATTGTTTATTTTTCATATTAACTATACAGTTTACCGAAAGAATATCTATTATAGTGAATATACTTTTTATTCCCCAAAGAATGCACATGCATGCCCATCAGTTGAGTAAATAACATATGGATGGGTTAGAAGAACACTAAGAGCATCCTCTGAAATCTGGCTGCTTAAACATTCCATTTAGAAAAAGTTACTGTCACCTGCTGACCAAATAGGTTAAAAAAAATGTTTGGCCTATGTTTTATGTGGTATGCTCTATCTTTTCTTAGGCAGAAAATAAACTTTCTGATAAATAGTAAAGTTTTCTGCAAGAAAAGAATCAGTTTAAGAGATACATATTTTCCATAGCAAATTCTCACCAGATATGTTTCCTGAGGCAAAGGAAACAAAAGCAAAAATAAACTATTGGTACTTCATCAAAATACAAAGCTCCTGCATAGCAAAGGAAACAATCAATAAAACTGAAACCAACCTATGGAATTGTGGAAGATATTTGCAAATGACATATCTGATAAAGGGTTAATATGCAAAATCTATAAAGCACTTATAAAACTCAACACCTGAAAATCAAATAATCCAATGAAAAATGGGCAGAAGACATTGATCATTAGGGAAATACAAATCAAAACTACAATGAGATTATCACCTCACACCCGTTAGAATGACCAAAATCAACAACAAAATAAGCAACATGTATTGGAGAAGATGTGGAGAAAGGGGATCCCCCTTGCACTGTTGGTGGGAATGTAAACTCATGCAGCCACTCTGGAAAACAATATGGAAGTTCCTCAGAAAGTTAAAAATAGAATTACCCTATGATCCAGCAATTGTACTTCTAGGTAGTTACCCAAAGAATACAAAAATACTAATCCAAAGGGATACATGTACCCCCATATTTATAGCAGCATTATCTACAATAGCCAAACTATGGAAACAGCTCAAGTGTCCATTGATTGATGAATGGATAAAGAAGATGTGTGGTATATACCCACAGTGGAATATTACTTAGCTATAAAAAGGGAATGAAACCTTGCCATTTGCAATGACATGGATGGAGCTAGAGAGTATTTTGCTGAGCAAAATCAGTCAGTCAAAGAAAGACAAATACCATATGATTTCACTCATATGTGGGACTTTAGAAACAAAACAAATGAGCATACTGAAAAACGAGAGAGAAAGAAACCAAGAAACAGACTTTTAACTACAGAGAACAAACTGATGGTTACCAGAGGGGAGGTCGGTGGAGGTGGTGGGATTAAGGCATGCACTTGTGATGAGCAGTGGGTTATGTATGTAAATGTTGAATCACATTATTCTACAGCTGACGCTTATATAACACTATGTTAAGTTAACTAAATGGAATTTAAATAAAAACTAAAAAACGAAAACAAAAATGAAAACAAACAAACAAAAAAAAACATTTTATGGTACTAAGTGAGATAATGAAAAAAAGTAAAGTGCCAAAGCACATTTTCCCTCCATCCCTATTACAGTAAGAAAAACATTACTTTATTCACATATTAATCATAATATAGCTTTACATTGGTGTTATGTATTTAAGGTGCCAACCTATGGTATTTGTGAATGGTTAAGGTTTAAAGTCAGTCTAATATCAATGTTTAGAAATGGAAGCCTGACAAAGACTTAGTTCTTCACTTTAATTTAGCTCTAAGTCTAATTGTTGATAAAAAAATTGATGAGCAAGAAAGAACTAGAAATATTTCTGCAATAATTTTTATTCTTGGGAAGTCAAACAAAAGTTACCTCATTCTTGTGAAAAGGTGGAGTAGAAAATCAGTGCCCTACTTCAATATTTATATTAGAAACTTTAATTGATATGACATAATCAAGAAGACAATTTTTCTTTTTTTTTAAGATTTTTTTTTTAATTTATTTTATAGAGATCACAAGTAGGCAGAGAGGCAGGCAGAGAGAGAGGGTGGGGGGTGGGGAACAGGCTCCTTACTGAGCAGAGAGCCTGATGTGGGGCTACATCCAAGGACCCTGGGATCATGAGGCTTTAACCCACTGAGCCACCCAGACGCCCCATGAAGACAATTTTTCTTAAAACTTGAAAAATCTTTACACTTAGGAGAAACAAAATTGAAAATAAAATGAGGTGAAGTGGTTGTTTTTCTTTGCATTTTTAACTTACATGGAACACTTTCTATAAATCTATTATTTTGATTTGCTATAGAATTGTATTAGAAGTGAGACTGACAATGAACTCTTTGTATTTGGTCTGTGATAGATCCTCATTCACTATAGCATAGTATGTTGAAAATTTAGCTTCCCATGATACAACAGAAAATCTAACTTTGGATTTACCAGTTGGATCCAATTTGAATAACTTTAGTGGTTTTATATAACAATTTGGCAATGCACTTTTTACAGGGACTGAAATTATTATGTAACAGCCAAATTTTACATAATACTATTGGATTTTTATTATAATAGTTATTGTTTTCTCATACAAATTTCTAAGCATTTTAAAGTATTTTTTCCAACAATTGCAGATTTTATGCATATTTTCAAGAATCTCTTAAGAAGAATTCCTAAAAATTAGAAAAAATTGGATCTATCTTCATGCTAGATGTATCATAATATCCAGAATAATATATTTTAAGAGTTATAAAGATACAGCCAGATATTTAATACCAATGCTCATAATCTATTAATAGTTAATATTGTTGATCCAGGGGGAACATGAAAATAAAATTATTGCACTTTTGGTCATGCTCAGGGTCTCTAACCACTTGTCAAAAACATGAAAATATAACTTGGCTATCAGGCAAGCAAAATAAAGTAGAATATTAAAGTAGTTCTGCTTGCAATAATTTTTTAACTTCCTTTTCTTTTGGCAAAGTCTTACTTTCATCCTAAAGTTCCTTTTGGAAATCCTACTCCTGACTGATTGCTTCAGTAATTATGCTCTTTTCGATTCAATGTTAACTTCCTTATGCTTCCTGCATAGTTTTCAATTATTTTTTATATACAGATTCTTTGCTGAACATAAACTTTTGTAGTTTACATATCATTTTATTCCTGAGCATATTGTAACTAATGAACTTTCCTGAATCTTGCTGCAAGGCAAGGACTCTTTGACTATTTCTAGCTAATGAAATGTAAATGACAGTGGTATCTGTCACATGTGGGTTGAGAAATTTAAGAACTCCCTAGGAAACTTTGCTACCTCTTTCCTGGGTCTAGAAACCACGAAGGTCTCATGTTAAGATGACTGCACTTCAGAATAAAAGGGACCTGAATTCTTGAGCCACCGGATATGGGAGAAATTCTACCAACCCACACTGGGTTTGTAATAAATAAAAAATAAATCTCTAATGTGTTAAGCATCAATATTTGAGATTTCTCTTCATGGCAACTCACATATACTTCTCTGTCCCTAGTTTCTAACTATCTAAATGATCAGTTTCTTATCTGCTATATAGTAACTACTTCAAATAGGTAAGTAATAATGAATTATGTTTTAGGAAAACTTGTTTAAAATAACTATTGGAATGAAATGTCGCTCTTATCTATTTTATTTTATAGACTTGGATTAAAGTTCATTTACACATTTATTCATTAATTCAGGAAGTGATTTTTTGTGTGTCTACTATATGCCAGAAACTATCTTGAGTCCTACTAATACAGCAATAAATGAAAGTGATAAAAAAATTCTATTCTCATGAATCTTAGTCTGAGGAATGACTATTGGATTTAGCAAAGTGAAGGTCATTGCTAATGTTGGTAATGGTTTCTGGGCAGTGTCAATGGTGGAGCCTCATATCATGGATCAAAAGAAAATGGGAACGAAGAAATAGAAGACCAGGAAGCATAGATTTCTTTCAGAGAAATTTGTTATAAAACTGGAGGTAAGGTATTGGTGAGCTAGATGAAGGAACTGGGTCAAGGTGGTTTTTATTTTTATTATTTTTAAATATGGTTGAAATGGGATGCCTGGGTGGCTCAGTCAGCTAAGCATCTGCCTTCAGCTCAGGTCATGATCCCAGGGTCCTGGGATCAAGTCCTACATTGGGCTCATTGCTCAGGAACTGCTGCTCCCTCTGCTGGTGCTCTTTCATTCTCAGGCAAATAAATAAATAAAATAAATAAATAAATAAATAAATAAATAAATAAATAAGTGATTATTTATTTATTTTTATTTTAAAAATAAAAATACATACATACATACATAAATAAGGTTGAAATGGAAGCTTGTTGTATCCTGATGAATGATCCACTGGAAAGGTAAAAATGGAGAATGCAAAGGAAAAAGAAAATTGCTAGAGTCAGTTACTGGTATATAAGTTGGAGGGGGTTGCTTTACTTATGAGCATTTAGAGTTCATCCACAGTAACAGTACAGAGAATACTTAGAGGTAGTTTTTAGAAGTTCTGTTTTACTGCTTCTGCATTCTCACTGATGTAGGAAGCAAAGTTATGAGTTAGGTGTGAAGAAATGAGAATAGGTCTTGCGGGTGTAAGGGAGAATGATTAAGATAGCAGGTGAAAAAATAGATTAAATAAATAAATATTTTTGTAAGTACATTTAAGGTCCACTTAAGTTTTTTCATCACAATAAAGCAGTCAGCATTATTTTGTATTTTTTTTTCCAACCAATTTCAGCTGCAGAGTACTGAAGTAGAGTTGGTGGGAAGTGTTGGATTTAACCAGGATTTTTTTTTTTTTTTTTTTTGTCAAGCAAGTGGGTGGACTTAAGAGAAAGGTTTATTATAATATTTTACCATAAATTTAAGGTGGATAGTAAAGAAAGGACATGAGGCTCATAAGGAGCAGTGGCGAATTGCTAGGATAAGTGGAATGAAAGTTTGAAGTCTAAAGTTTGTTAGAAATGGGTGTCAGAAGGAGTGAGCTGGGAAGATAAAAATGATTGTAGAGAGGAGTTGTTTTAAAGTGAGAGGGAGGGTTTGTTGTTATGGAAAATGTCAAGGTCAAGGGTGTGACCTTGGTACCGAATAGCTTCTATAGGGTAGAAAAAAAGATCATTGGCTAAATGAAGTAAAGGATTTAGGAGATGGAGGTATTGACTTCTATGTGGGACTTGAAATTGCCAAGAAGATGGACAGGTGTGGAATTGGAATCAGTGAGTCAGGGGCTAACTTTTCAAAAAAAAAAAAAAAAAAGTGAAGTTCATTGGGGAGCTTAGATGACTAGGAATGTAGGGATACTGGTCTGGAGGCAGCAACAAGGAGCAAAAAAACATCTACTTGATTTTTAGGTCCAGAGGCAGAAGGGGTGTGGGAAAGAAACCATTACTTTGAGCAGTTTTAGTGGCAGTGCCAGGGGAGAGCCAAGTTTTAGTTGAGACAAGTAGGAAAGGAGATTTTTCATGAGCGTGGTTTGTCAAAAACTTTAAAAGGTATTTGCTGGTGATTGACCCTGTGATCCAGAATGTTAAAACTTAGGAGATGGATAGGGTTAGGAGAATCGGTCAGAAGAGACACAGGTCACAGCTGTCTAGGGGTTTGTCCTGGGCCAGTAGGGTTATAAAGTGGCACAATGCCTTTCGCCCTGCCATTCCAAAGTCAGTGATGGCAGGACTTGTGACAGTAGCATATCCAATTTGCCTCAGTTGTCTGCCTTAGGTTATGTTCCTTGTTCATCTCTTTCTACATTTAACAGTAAACATTCTGTTAATCAGATAATTAGAACAAAAACAAAGCAACCAATGTCTGAAAAATGACTTTTGATAGTGTTACGATTAGAAAATTAGAAGTAATTTTCAAACACAAGACACCGGGGAAAGTGCTAGGTGATGTCATCTTTACTTTTTGTCACTTTTTTAAAAAAAAGATTTATTTATTTGTTTGTTTTAGAGAGAGAGATCAAGATCAGGGGGAGGTGCAGAGAGAGAGGGAGGGAAGCAGTATTCACACTGAGTGGGAAGCTTGTGTTAGGCTTGATCCCAGGCCCTTGAGATCCTGACCTGAGCCCAAACAAAGAGTCAGACACTTAACTCACTGAGCCACCCAGGCACCCATGTCACTCACTTTTATTTTAATAGTTACTCTGTTCTCCTTCTTGTCTGCAACAATCTTATTTTCCTTGCTCTACTCTAGTATTTAATTTATTGTTCCATTAATTTTTGACATTTTCCCCTGTAATCATTCTGACATATTTCTAGTTCTTAAGATATCCTCATTTAAAATAATTCATTAGTAAGCACGAGTTATGTTTATTTACTCTTTACCTTACCTATAGTAAAATTTGCTGCCTTGATGTACAGTTCCTTGAGTTTTGACCATTCTAGAGAAGCATGTAAACACCACCACAGTCAATATACAGAATAGTTGAATCATTCCTAAAACTTCCCTCATGCTGCCCTTTGTATCAAGCCTTTTTCCCAACCCTATTCCTTAGCAATCACTGGTCTGTTTTGTGTCCCTATACAGGGACAGAAAGTTCAAAATTTAGCTTTGACTTTTCCAGAATGGAAATCTAATCAGAATGTCATTGGTCTTTATTTATGACAGAAATTATATTCATCCAATTATTTAAGGCAGACATTTGAAAATCATCATAAATGTCTTAAGCAATTCCCTCTTTGGACTCTATCTAATCAATTATATTTTCCTTAATATTTCTGGAATTCCTTCTTCCACCTCAGTGAGCTAGGAGTAGTAAGGAAGGGAATTATTGGAGTTTCTCCTTTAATAAATGTGGTTTTGAAGTTGATTGTCATTATTCCTTAGTTTTACTTGGAGTTTTAACTTAGAAAACATATTTTATTAATCTCTTTTGTCGGCTTATGTTGATATTTGATATTTGAATTTGATAGAGTGAAAATATTTTCCTGGAATGTGTGATGTTAACCAGAATTGGTTAAATTAGAGATTGAGAGAGAATCTGATAATCTAGTCCAGTAGGATTTAAAACAACCAATGAATTTGTTTTCTACTTCCTCACCATTTGTCTTATGCTGCCCTATTACTAGGTATTCAACAATTCCTTTAACCATGTTATTTCATATCTTTTTCTTGGTTTTCAGGCTTAGCTAGATAGCTCTCTTTAACAATATCTGAAGTATGTGTTTATATTTTTAAACTTTATAAATGTGACATTTATTATGAGAATAATTGAATTTTCATTCTGTTTTGAGATTTGGAGTTTGCTACAATATCCATACATGATATATCATACCAAATAAATTCCTCATTGAGAGTGATGATAACCCTTTCCAGTGTAACTAAATTGTGTGCTCCAGCCCACACTGCTTTATCCTCCCCATATTTTGTGGAATATTAGTGTGAACCTTACTGTGAGTCAGATGAGTATCTCTTTACTGGATTTTGAACTTTCTTTATATATAATTCATGTGTGAAGGTCTTGATCTTGCAGAAAATGGAAGTTTCTCTGGGGAGAGAAATAGAAAAGCAAGAACAAAACAAAACAGAGACACAAAAATAGGAACAACACATATATACACATAAATAGAGAATGTTTCTTATAACCAATTGACTAAATTCTCACACTTAACATTAAGCTTAGATTACTATGGGGACGATGTTGGCAAGTAAAGGAATTCTGAACTGTGGGGGTAAAACGTTTTTTATCAGCTAAGGAATCCAAAAAAAAATGATGATTGTTGTTATAGTGGCTAATAAAAAAAGGCTCCTTAAGCATCAGGTGAAATGATTTAGGGTTAAGGACAATTAGATCTTGAAGATGTAAGACTGCTAGAAAGCCCACAAATCCTGTAATGCTCAAGGACCTATCCACCCTACAGATCTTTAACTCAGATCACTTTTTATTGGTGGACAGGTATGAAGACTCTTTGCTTTAAGTATTTCCCACTTGAATGCTCCAATCTATTTCAAACTCGAGTCAGCTCTGAGTTAAGCTGCCTGCATCAACCAGTCCTTATTCCTGACTCTTACCAGACTTTTTGCCATTCACTCATATCAATCTTAGTTTGGTACCTTTTGAAGTATTGTCTGCTCCTTTAATGGACCTCCATTGTTCCACATACAGTTTTCCATTCTCTAGTATGAAATTAGTTCATTTGTTAACTAAATATAACATATTGTGTTACACGTTTTTCTTGTTTTCCACTGTACATCAGTTCCAGAATTGGTTGAATTAAGTTTCAGAATGAGATTCACTCTAAATACAGCACAAATTATTAGTAGAACAATTGTTAGCTATGTAGCACAATGTAATTCTTCTATCAACCATTCTACATTCTCAAATAGAGCAGCCAGGGGAAAAAATAGTCCTGTCAGGTGAAAGACCTATATGGCAATTTTAGTGGTTCAAATCTTGTTTTTTGCCACCAGCTTGTTTTTGAACATGCCAGTTAATTAAGTTTTCTAGTCCCAATTTTATACATTTTGAGATGATAGAATTAGATTAAGTCTACTGATGCCGGGTTATAGATAGCAATAGAGTGCTTTCTCCGAACAAAGATGGAAACTGGAGTGAAATGTACAAAGTAAACCAGATCCCCTCTGGTAAAGTTTGTGGAATGGACTGGAAAACTTGGATCCCTTGAAAGGAGCCTTTGGAAGAGCTGATTTTGAAAACCATTGTTCTCCATGATACGTAGTGTTAACTTGCTCTAGTGACAATCCATGGGCATGAGTTGTATTGAGAGTATATGAAGATTTAATCCAGACAATATATCTTAAAATGTATTATAGGGAGATAGGAAGGGAAGAAGAGGAAGATCATTAAAGGATTAAGTTTACATTTAGGTTTTTCTTTTAGCCTAGTGTTAGATTTTGTTCACCAGTTATTTAGGGATCAAAAATAGGCAACTTATTATGCTATCAGCTGTTTGAGTCTTTGAACCTGTAGGTATAACTCTAACTCTAACCCTCAAACAGCTGCTTGAAGCTTTGAATAAATGGCCGAGGAGAGAAGGGAAAAGACAATCAGGGAGAAGAGCAAAAGGTTCATTAGTGGGATAAAGTTGTTAAGTACCGACTGCCCACCTCTTCCACCTTCACAGGCTTCACCATGGCTGTGGTGAGCGGGTTTCTCTTTTAATTTTCCTATTTATTTTCCCATCAAGTATGAAGCTTACTTATTTCAGTTCCATTCATCAAACACTCATGGAGGGCCTATTTCGTAGCAGTCACTCTGCGAGGTAGTGGAGACACAAAGACAAATGCCAGGGACTCTTAATCCTTTGAACAGGTTATTTCAATTGCCATTTAGAGAAATTGCAATTGATGGAGCAGAGAGGGATTAAAAATTGGTATGCCTCCCCCCACCAGAATGACTGTTTTAGAAAAACAAGAAGAAAAAACATTTGGGAAAAGTGTATGTAAATATGTTTGTATTCAGGTGGTGCTGTTGAGTTACCCTGTTTTCTAATCTTTGAGACCTTAATTTCTGGATTTGTGTTATAGAGTATTGAGTTTCCTTTCTCACATCTATTATATTAGGAAAGAAATGAGAGATGAATGGACCAGATAGGAAGTAAAGAGGAGATAGCAAGTGTGTATATTAAAGGTTAATGGGAAAGAAGATAGGAGATTAAGTTAGAATTGAGAAGAAGTGGTAGTAGAGTACTGAGAAGGAAATTGAATGGGACTAACATATGTTAAGTAAAAAAGAAGAGAAAGGAGACACAGGGAGCAACCAGGAGAGAGAAGAAATATAAGCCACGTATTTAAGGAATTTTTCAGAGAAGAAATCTTCAGCTAGTTTTTGTTTGCAGCCAATCTTGAATGCTACAAAAAAATCTTGATTTCAACCTGCAATTCTGGTACAATGTCATTGCTAGTAGGTAGGAGGTATGCTTTTGGGGAGGGCTGAAAAACAAGATGGTGTTATTTCATTGTAGGATGCAACATCCATTTACCTGGTGAAATTCTATTTAAATATATTATAGATAATAAAATATAAATGGTTATGTAATATTCATATAATATATATTATAATTAAAATATTAATCAGCAAAAGTCTGAAAGAAAACATTTCTATGTCCTTGCTGGTATTATGTATTAACAATGTGCTATTAATCTCCTGATATAAGAAGGATTTAGTAATAGAAAATCTTATATCTGGCTCTAGGTTTTACAATAACTGTAGTCAGAGTAGAAGCCCCCACACCCCTAAAGTATAAAATTGAGAACAATCTACATTTAAAAACAAAGCATAAAATAGATCTTCCACCCCGGGAAATGTGCATAAGTGAGCTGTCTCTTAATTTCAACCAGCAATTCATATGAAGGGAAGGTAACTGACTTAATTGTATTACACCTAGGAGACATGAGGTAATGGTGCTTTTGATGGATGAACGTAAGGGAGGACTGGAAAGTAGGTCTGTATCAGTGCATCTGCAGCATTACTCAGGCAACAGGAGGCCCTGAGGAAAGGAGCCAAGGGCTTGGGGCTGGCGGCAGCCAGGGCTCTGTAGCATCGTTCCTAGCATCCCATCAGGCTGAGTGACGTGATCCACTAACACCCAGCTTCCTTGCTGGACAGCAGGTTCATTGAAAAGAAAGTTGGGTCCAAACTGTGAGTGCAGCTCTTACAAACTTTCACTTTGAGCTTTAACCTGTTTCACTTCATGTCCATGTCGGCAAAATTGGGATAATAATCGTAACAATTTCATTGAGTTGTTATGATGATTATGTCCATTAATAAACTAAAGTGCCTGGTACAAAGTATCAAATAATAATTAGCTAGAATATAAACTCTATAAAAGCATGGCTTGTTCCCCCTATCTAGTTTATTGCTTTATCTTCGATACCTACTATAATATAAGTGGCCAATAAGATTTGTTGAAAGGATAAACAAATTTAATAGCTTATGTAGTCTTTTAAAGGTGAGATAATGAAACAGAAAAGAATATTTTGGCCTACTTAGCATTTTTATACGCTATTAAAAAGTAATAAATTAGTATTCTGTCATATGCTTTGGTCTCGTAAAGCATTAGTTACATTATAGGGGCACTGGGTGACTCAGTTGTTAAACATCTACCTTCAGTTTAGGTCATGATCTCAGGGTCCTGGAATAGACCCCGCAATGGGCTCCCTGCTTGGAGAGAAGCCTGCTTCTCCCTCTCCTACTCCCCCTACTTGTATTCCCTCTCTTGCTCTCTCTCTCTCTCTCTCTCTCTGTCAAATAAATAAGTAAAATCTTAAAAGAAAACAAAAAACAAACAAAACAAACAAAAAAATTAGTTGTGTCGGTAAACCAGGACCTGATCTCTCTTGGAAAATTGTTAATATACAATTTCTGAAACTGTAAAGATAAGTCAGCGAGACCAAGGCAATGAATGCAATGATTGAGAGAATGTGGAAGCTCAGATCCAGCATTTCCCATCTATGTGATTTGGGCTGTTACCTAATCTCTCGTATGTTTACACATCTATAATATTGGAATAGCAATCATATTTAGAGTCATCTTTTTGAGAATAAAGTGAAATGATTTATATCAGGTGCTTTATTTATATCAAGTGTAGTATATAATACGCCCTAAGAAATATATTCTCAAACATAGTAATTCATTTACTAATCCAACAAATATTTACTCAAGTCCTTGTCATGTCAGGCATACAAAATATAGGCAAGAGGGACATCCGGGTAACTCAGCTGGTTAAGCATCTGACTTTTGATCTCAGCTCAGGTCTTGATCTCAGGATTGTGAATTCAAACCCTGTACTGGGCTCCACATTAGGCGTTGGAGCATACTTCAAACAAACAAACAAACAAACAAACACACACCCCATGTAAGATATGGTTTCTAATCCCAAGAATTTCCAGTGTACTAATGTCACGACAAATAGAAAACTGATTATCAAATAGTGGAAAGGCTCTCATGGAGAGAGAACAGGAAATTTTAGGAGTTTACAGAAATGGAAGCTGAATTACATTTATATAAAATGACTAGCAGTGTATTTTTAAATTTCAATATTATTGAATTCCACAATATAAGAAAACTATTGTTTATTAATTAATAGACTAATTCATTTGGTAATGAAACACTTAACACAGGCCTAATATGTGAGGCAAGGACAAGATATGTCATCTGATTGAATCTTTGCAGGATGAGGATGCCCTGTTATTTTCTTCACTTTTTACAGATAAGGAAACTCTCAGAGAAAAATATAAATATGCCTCAAGCCACCATACCTAGCAAATGGCAGAGCTGCAGTGTCAAACCAAGATCTCTCTGCTTCCAGAGACCCCCGCAATTCAGCTTTAGTATAATTATTCATTCAATTTGCATCAATTGCATCAATTGATTTGCAATTTGCATCATTCAATTTGTTGTTTTTGCAGGATTTTGTCTAATATACATTGTCCACAAGAATTGTGCTACCTTTTTAAACTGGGATACCTGGGTGCCTGGGTGGCTCAGTCGTTAAGCGTCTGTCTTCGGCTCAGGTTGTGATCCCAGTGTCTTGGGATCCAGCGCCATATCAGGCTCCCTGCTCAGCTAGAAGCCTGCTTCTCCCTCTCCCACTCTCCCTGCTTGTGTTCCTTCTTGCTGTGTCTCTCTCCGTCAAATAAATAAATAAAATCTTAAAAAATAAATACACTGGGATAGTCTTTTTCATAGATACAGGATTAATAATGGACATTTTCTTTTGTTTTTGTAACTATTTTCTATTTAGTTTTTTGCTATTTTATAAATTGTTGGTCTAATTTCTTAGATGCTTATATAGAACATCCTTCTGTAGTACTACTCATCAGAATCCCTTTCAAAAACTTAAGATTTTAGCTTTTGGTTGCTTGTATATTATTTCTTAAGTATTCACTAATAATTTTCCTTTCCTTAGCTGGAGATTAAAGTAACAAAATCTGCTTTTTTTTTTAAGAGGTCAAAATTTTTTTTTCAGTACAGAGATTTTTAATTTAAAATAATGACTTATTCTAAGGTCATATTGCTACTAGGGAGCACCAGTATAGTTTAGGTTTTAGTTTCAGGGGAAAAAGACTGATATAGAGTGTGATCATGGAATCTGGGATTTGAGGGTGCTGGCAATGAAACCTTGAAATAAGTTTGAAATGTCACCTGTTTTTTTTAATTGTTGTTCTTGTTATTGTTTGTTTGTTTGTTTTGTTTTGTTAAGACTTAAGATATGAACTTCCTTAGACCAAAGCCAAAGCTTTGGAATAGGGTTAAAACTCAAGCATCATTTTCTGTTTCATAATATTACCTTACATTTCTGTTCCGTTTCTAGAATTTCACTGCTTTAAAAAAAATGTCAAGCAAAAAGCACTTATAATTACAACTTTTGTTCTGTTTTTGTAACTCATGAGTTTATGTTTGCTTATTTTCAGTTACTTCTCAGAATATGATCTTCAGAGAAGTACCTTCTGGTTTTTAATTGTTCTCTCATAGTTATTGAAAAGGTATCTGGGTCTGGCTTTGCTGTGTATATGTTCCTATTTATGATTAGAGGATGGGTAAAACTCTGCACATTTTCTATCCAGGGAAGAGGCTGAACCGTTATGAGGCTTTGATTAATACTATTGATGCTTTAATGGCCCATTTTATATCGTGGACACTGGGGGGAAATAAGTTCCCTTCTGTAAAGACTGTGGTTCTTATGATTCACTTAGCATAGATAGCAAAAAGCATGAAAGATCTCTTGTCTCACAAGAAGAAATGGGTGGCAGTATAATGCCAGTTGCATATATTACTGAACTGTTACAGAGGAGAGGAAATTACCCAGTCAGGATAGATATGTCTCTGTAGCCTTGTATCCGCATGCTAATAGCCACAGAGTTTATCTTAGTCTGAATGGAGCTCTAAGTTATTAATTGTTTTAATGATTTCATTGATTTCTGTTAATCTAGGTAATGTGCCTTACTAAATTCGGTAGTTTATTTTGCTTTTCAATTAACCTTTTACTTTTGTTATATCATTTTTTATTAAAAACAAAGGTTTTATCTGCATTTAATAATATGCCTATCTTAGCATATTATGAATTATATTTGGCTATCTGTACTACAATTTTCCTGAATACTTTAGGGTAATGGCAAGCCATAATGGCTCAGTATTTTATTGCAGGTTATCATTGGTACAAAATATTTTAAAAGTTACTTGAATAAATTCTAGAATCTTTTATGTATAGTCAAAATATAGATTTTAAAGAATTTTGTGTATTTTTAGAATACAGCCATGAAAGAAATGTAAGGCTTACTTGGCTTTTACTTTTCTAATGTAGGAAATAATAATTTCAACTTAAATATGTTATTTTAATTTTGTTCAATTAATAGCTACAAAAAGGGACTATAAACTCTTTGAATGTTAAAACAGTGTTTAAAAATAGTATATTCCAAAAGAAAGACTACTGTATGTGTATGCTTCCTGCTTATAACTATTTCACTGACTTATACAGATTCATTAATATTCAAATACGATCTGCCTAATGAAGGTCTTAATTTACTTTGTCAGTTGTAAAGTTATCTGTATGTTCATAAAAGCTTTAGTGAAATGTCCCACGTGATGCTGAAGTAGGTTCTCTATTCTTCATGCTGGGGAGTCAGGTTCACACATAACTTTTGTACCAATTAAAAACTGTTAATGACAAAACATTGTAATTGATTAGTCTTTGTATGTTTACAACTCACTTTAATTGCTGAAAAACGCCATTTGTCAGTTTCATGTTCTATTGACAATGCTATTGATTTATCTGAATTTGGCTTTGTCTTGTCTCTCGTACATAAAACTCACATATGCAGTTCAAATGGGAAATGACTGTATTGATTTCCTTAACTTGAGCCCAAATGCTAAAGATTTTTGGATAAGCTTTCTCATTACTTAAGCCAAAATCAATAAGAAAGAGCATCTTTTAATGAAAGAGCAGTTTGAGCAACGTACTTCAGAAATAGGGTCCTGTTCATTCTTTGCTTTACAAATCGATCTCCTAGGTTCCTTAAGTGAGGTCCAATTGGTTGACATTGTGGTTTGTCTTTGTGTGTAAACTTGCAGCTTCAGAAAAGAGAAGATGAGCTATAGAGACAGTGGAAAGAATCTCTCTCCCTGGGAAAGAAGAGTTCACTACAAAGTGTATAATCCAGTGTTGAAATGAAACACAATTTACAAATATACCAGCTAATTAGTACATCTATAAAGTTCATGCTTATATTGTACGATTGAAAAATATTTTAAAAGTATCTTCACTGGTTTATCTTTTTAAATCTAAATATGCATATTGTATGCATTTACACTGATCTTATTTTAACATTTGCTTTTATTTCAGAAAGATTCTGCTCATTGCTGAAGTTTATATTTATATAAAGCAAAAATAATTCACTGAAACATCAGGTCATTTTTAAAATAACTTTTTGTTAAATGATCTTTTAATGTTCATTGTTTTTCACTGTTACATTTCCTATTTTTTGCAGGAAGATAAACACTGAAGGTCAGCTACAGAAATAAAGTACCCAAACTGAGGAACAGCTAAATGAACTGAACATATAAAACAAGTTATATGGACAGGCCAAACGTCAGGTACTGTACTATGATATCATTAACTTCCGTGAACTACATAAATTAAGCTGATTATGCCTTCACTTAATTAACTGAGAATGACCTATTGATGTATAGGCCGAGTTGGCTAGAGACCGCTTGCTGCACTGTACTTAATTTATTGGTTTTCAATTAGTTCTTCTCTTGCCTGTGATTGTTGAGAAAAAAATGTTCATTTATATCCATGTTCTGTAGTGTGGTTTTCTGCCCCGTGACTTTCTATTTAAGATTTATAGTGAGTAGTATTTTTTCTTTGCCAACAATACTTAGGTAGTTTTGAATATTTTTTTCTCATTGTTACATATAATTTGGTTTCTGGAATAAAAGAAATATACAGATAAACTCATCTTGTTGGTGTTGCAATATTATTAAATTATCTTTATAAAATATCCTTTATGTTCATTTCAAGAACTATTTTGCTTTAATTACATTTTGGAAATTAATTTTTACCAATTTACTGTTCAACTATACTTTTGTAGAGCAATCTCAGTGAAGAAAGTTCTTTGGTAAAACTTCAGATTTTTTTGAGATTTTTCTCTAAAGGCTTGAGTTTTTTTGAAGTGGAAAATTTATACTATGAATGGTCATTTTCAGTTTCTTGTGGTAAGTAATCTAATGCAATGCAAATGAGAATATCTTCAGACAAAAATTTATTCTTCAAATTTTGAAATTTCTTCAAATTTTGAAAATTCTTCAAATTTTGAAGAATAAATCAGTATATACTGATTTTGTGAGGGCTGCTAAACCTCACTATGTTGGCCTCTACTATGTAACTTGCATAATACACTAATCAAAAGATATTTTTAGATCATTCTTAGGTTCTCAGTTTCTAAACTTAGAACATTTCACTAGGGATTGGTAGTCTGATTTTAGGTATTATAATTATCTTAATAATTAATTATTGATAGTTACTATAATAAGATTAGTCAAATTATGAAAGTGAACTAAATGTAAAGAAAGTATGTGACTCTGCTTTGGTAGTTTGCTTTATTTCTCCTAAATTCAGGTCCATATCTGAGAACGGAGTTAATCATGGAACTTAGACTCAGGACCCTCTGCAGTACTTCCATATATGTGGAATAAGTGTTGCTTGTTCTGAAAGTTAAGAGAGCTGAATATTTCTGTGGGTTGGAATAATCAGGGATGGGTTAAAGATTTAATTGCTCCTACAAGACATACACAGGTAACATTATAGTTGATAATCCATGTTAAAATTTCATGCAGAATTTAATTAATACTGTAGGAGCTTGTGGGCATATGAGGATTTAACATTCTCATTATTTCTGAATAACCCTGAAAGCTCATGAAGAGTTATAGTAACGTGTGCATCACAAATTTGAATCTCATACCCTGTGCACATACCATGGCACTGGGAGAGTAATATAGCAGCTATATTCAAGGAGGCATTGTTGCTTTCTACACATTTTTATACATGCAGTGATATATACAATGACTGGCTGACTTAAACGTCAAGCCATATTTTCTTTAAGAGAGAAAGTATTTGGTATTACAGAATTTGTGAATTGGAGGGTCCGGAAAGCACTCAGAATCTTGTTTGGAAATATCAAATGGCTATTATTTCTTGAAAACCTAATGTAGATTTCTGTGATAAAGAGGGATAAAACTTCCACTTTGGGAAGACTACATTTGAAACTCAGTTTTATAATTCATGGGATTTCAAGTGGACACCAAAGTGGAGAGGTAATGTATGACATGGGTGTGTGTGTGTGTGTATGTGTGTGTGTGTGTGTGTGTGAGAGAGAGAGAGAGAGAGAAAGAGAGAGACAGACAGACAGACTGAAGTGTTCAGGGTCAGGGGAAAGTTTTGAATCGAAGATGTAAATTAGGAAACTGTTGACATATCAGTTGTATTAAAGCCAAGAGAAGAGATGAGATGACCAAGAATCAAAAAAGAGAATCAAGGAAAAAGGAGAAAGAAGCCTTGTTGGTATTCCATCATTGATAGGTCAAGGAAATGAAGAACCAGGAAAGGATTTGAACAGCCAGTGATAAGAAATCTAGGAGAATCGGGAGCTTTAGAATCCAAGTAAAGAAAGCATTTCAAGGAGAGAGAAGTGATTGCCTGTATTAAATACTGCTTATGGTAAGTAAGATGAGAACTAAAAATTAACTGTTAAACTTAGCTAATTAGGTCATTGGCAATCTTGACAAAACGAATTTTAGTGTCCTGGTGGGTACATGTTTATTCTGGTTATAATGGTCAGCGTAATGAAAAAAGATAAGGTAAAAAATAAAGAGGATCATTGCTGCAACAATGTCTTGAGAATGAAAGAGCTGATAGAATCTACTAGAAAAATGGAAAGTTTGGCCGTAGTTGAGAACATGGGCAAATCTTTCCCAGCAATATGAAAGAGGGTAACTGGGCACAGACACAAGGGATAAGTAGATGTGATAGTCTTGGGCTATTGAACTTTTCAGTGAAAGATGTAGTATGGTTATCAGCTTAAAGTAAGGATGGAGAAGCAAGTATTGGAGGGTTGAAAAGTGAGAAAAAAGGATGAAATCTTTTTTTTTGGACAGTAAGGAAGAAATTGGCCATAAAAAGTAAGCCAGAGTGCTTAACAATAGTCAGCTGTATTCTAACTGAAAGGTTATCTGATTCAAATTTGCTCATACCAACAAGTCTATCATTCTAACATTTAATGTTATATATTGAAACTGTGTGCTTAGTTTCTGTCTATCCACTAGATTATGAGCAGCTTGAAGGTAAGACGTATATTTGATTCATTTTTATATTCACTACATTCAAACACAGTCTTTAGAATGAAGTGTGAAATTAAGAAATGTTTGATAGATGAATGAATAATGTATGTCATATATTGTATCTTGTGCTAAAGGCATATAAACAGTCAGAAGTGTTTGTATTGGGAAATGTGATGCTCGATGTCATTGCGTATTTAAATTGAACTATCACTTTTTGTAGTCCAGTAATTTTCTTTTAACTTTCGGTTCATTGCTGAGTTAATCATTCTCCTTAGCTCATGACATATTATCACTATTGGTTCATAAAGGCCTCTCTCTCCTTATAATTTTTATTTAATTTTTAATAGAAAATTATTTTCATTTCCACAAGGATTATATGAGACTATGGCTTGCCAGGAAAGACTGTGATAAGTCTTTTGGCTTTTGACAGTCTTGTAGATAAAATATGGTATCTCTTTATACTCATTATAGTTTTAATTTTAATTTCTATAATCTAAATGAAATTGAACATCTCATATATTTAAAGGCTATTTATATTTTTTTTCTGTGAATTACCTGTTCATATTTGATTATTCCAAGACTATGGTCATTTAGATTCTTGACATTCTTTTGTCCAATAAGAATGTCTTATATTGCAATAACTGGTTGAATAACTGCAAACCTTGCATAATCTCGCATTCTCTCATGATCTCATATTCTACTTTCTGCATTTTGAGCCAATAAGCTTTTTTTTTTTTTTTTTTTTTTTTTTGGCTATTCTCATTACTTGCAACTATTTGCATGTGTTTGTCCTATCTAATTGGAAAGAACCTCTAACCTCATTATTTAGATGTGTATTAAAGCAGCAGAATATTTATACTTTCTATTCCATCTGATATTGCTTAAGTGGAAATATTTTCTGAAGGTTCTAAGGTTCTTGATATTTTTTTTCCTTACATTAAAGGTTTAATTTGATATTTCTCTGTGGGTTAGCATCCTTTTACTCTGAAGTATGGGTATCCTGCCACCAGGAACAACCAACCAGCTTAGCAAACAGAATAATTGGTACCATTCTTTTCACATACACAAAAGTAAGTTAAAACAGGGTAGAGCTTTTATCATCAATTGATTCTTAGAAGTCCTTTCTTGATATTTCAGCCCCAAGGCTTATATCAAAGTTGTTTCCTTCAATGTGGAAACTTCAAGCTTCCAATTCACCAGTCTGCAAACCCTGAGCATCAAAGCAGACCTGCCCTGTGATCCACAGCTAAGCACTTACTTTCTTGAAGTGATGCTTAGTGCTCTGATTCACCATCAAGATCTGAAGGTGCTGTTATGAGAAGATAAATTAGGGAACCAGACGATTAAACCCTTTGGCCTCCACTGAGATCTTCCTGAGCAGGAGCACTTGTCTCCAATTCCTCTTTGACCTGTTATTGTTTCCATATGGCGGCCACTGCTCGGGATTCTCACTTGACTTACACACGATTCCTGAGAGATTGACATGTGTGAGGATCCTGATTGCTTCAAACAGTGGTCGTTGAGAGTACGTGTAAACCAAAGGGTCTATACCACTGTATATTATCTTCTCTTTAGCTGCCATTTTATTTAGTGCCAGAACTCATGTTCTTTTCTACTATTCTGAGCCATGAAAACTGTAATTTTTTTTTATGTTTAAAAATTCAGTGGTAATTTCTCATTTCAGTCTTTCAGGTTGATATCTTTATATTTTCCTTACTTAGAGAGGTCATGATTTTAAAATAGTTGTCATCATCATCTGTATTCTTAGTCTAAATTGAAATATAAACAAGAGCAAAACCAAATGATGTATCATTTATTAATATTGCCTACATATCATTATCTAACTTTCTTCATGTGTCATGTATTTTATATATGTTCTTCTACCACTATGTGATACATACAGAAGCTCTGTTACTCACCTCATTGTTCTGTCTGATAAATGACTTAAAATATAAGGTGGAAGTGTTAGATTTTTGTTGTTGTAAATGTGTTCATTAATACTGGAGTCGGGGAGGGGAACTGTTCCTTAGATGCTTTCATAACTGACCTTCTAGTCATGTCAGTTACCCCAATAAATGTCATAAATCCATTTCTTTATCTTTCTCCAGCTACTTGATTAATGTCTTCAGCATCCCTCTTTCTTCCATCGATCTGATCCTCTTCTATTTACCCTCTTGTTGCTAGATTAGACTTAAAACATCCACACATATGAACATGTAAAAATCTTATCACATTAGTCCTCTGCCTAAAATCCTCTTATATTCCCAACTAGCCTGAATTTCTTTTCAAACTAAAGCCACCAGGAGTAGGCAAAAGAGAAGTTAACTCAAACCATGCTTTAAGTCTCTCTTGCCCAATCAACTCTAATAATTCTGCCTATTTTTTTTTACTTAGTAGGACGTTAAAATTATATTTACAGAAAAAGTCACCATTTACTCTGAAATGCTGTGTAGTGAACCTCTTCCAAATGTCAGTGTCTTACAATGACAAACGTTGACTTTTCTAGTTCATTGGTCTTTGGATTGGTTGAGATGGCTTTGCTGCAGGTACTTCCGGTTTCCTCCACATGACTTTTTTTCTGGTATGAGTGGCTGTTTATGGCCTCCTTCATGAAGCATGCAGAATCAACAGAGACAAGTCAAACGATACAGGCACATTTCATTTTGAATTTATTTGTGTGCATGCTGTAAGAAAGTGATCCACTTTCATTCTTCTGCATGTCACTGTCCAGTTTTCCCAACACTGTTGAAGCGACGTTTTTTCCATTGGATATTCTTTCTTGCTTTGTTAGAAGATTACTTGACCATAGAGTTGAAGATCCATTTCTGGGTTTTGCATTCTGTTCCATTGAGCTATGTGTCTTGTACCATACTTCTTGATGACTAAAGCTTTATAATACAGCAGAAGTCTGGAATTGTGATGCCTCCCACTTTGGTTTTCTTTATCAAGATTGCTTTGGCTATTCAGGATCTTTTGTGGTTCCATACAAAATTTAGAATTGCTTGTTATAGCTCTGTGAAAAATGCTGGCCTTTTTAAAATTGGGATCATATTGAATGTATAGATTGCTTTGTGTAGTGTAGACATTTTGACAATAGTTTTTCTTCCAATCCATGACCATGGGATGTTTCTCCATTTCTTTGTGTCTTCCTCAGTTTCTTTTATAAATGTTCTATTTTTCATCATATAGATCTTTTACCTCTTTGGTTAGATTTATTGCCAGATATCTTATGGTTTTTGGTACCACTGTAGATAGAATCCATTCCTTGATTTCTCTTTTTGCTGCTTCATTATTAGTGTATAAAAATGCAACAGATTTCTGTACATTGATTTTATATCCTGTGAATTTGCTGAATTCACATATGTTCTAACAATTTTTGGTGGAGTTTTTTGGGTTTTGTACATAGAGTATCATGTCATCTTCAAATAGTGAAAGTTTGACATCTTCCTTACCAATTTGGATAACTTTTATTTTTTGTTGTTGTTTGATTTCTGAGGCTAGGAATTCCAATACTATATTGAGATATGTTTCTTCTATCCCTACTTTCTTGAGGGTTTGTATCAAGAAGGTTTGCTGTATTTTGTCAGATGCTTTTCCTGCATCTACTGAAAGGATCATATGATTCTTATCCTTTCTTTTATTAATGTGGTAAATCACATTGATTGATTTGAGAATATTGAACTACCCCTGCAGCTCAGGAATAAATCCCTCTTGATTGTGGTGAAAAAGCTTTTTAATGTACTGTTGGATTTGATTAGCCCATGTCTTATTGAGAATTTTTGTATCCATGTTCATCAGGGATATTGGCCTGTAATTCTCTTTCATAGGAGGGTCTTTGTCTGGTTCTGGGATTAAGGTCATGCTGGCCTCATAGAATCAGTTTGGAAGTTTTCCTTCCATTTCTGTTTTGTGGAACAGCTTTAGAAGAATAGGCATTAATTTTTCTTTTTTGGGGGGTAAATTCCCCCCAAAAGTCATCTGGCCCTGGACTCTTCTTTGTTGGGAGATTTTTGATTGCTGATCAGTTTCTTTGTTGGTCATGGGTCTGTTCAAATTCTGTATTTCTTTCTGCTTCACTTTTGGTAGGTTATATGTTTCTAGGAACTTATCTATTTTTTCTAGATAGCTTAATTTAGTGGCATGCAATTTTTCATAATATTCTCTTATAAGTGTTTGCATTTCTGCCATGTTGGTTGTGATTTCTCTTCTCTCATTCGGGAATTTATTTATCCTTTGTCTTTTCTTTTTGATAAGTCTGGCTAGGGGCTTATCCATTTTGTTAATTCTTTCCAAAAATCAGCTTCTAGTTTTATTGATATGTTCTACTTTTTTTTAAAATTTTGATGTCATTTATTTCTGCTCTAATCTTATTATTTCCCTGCCTCTGCTGGTTTTAGCCTTTATTTTTATTCTTTTTCCAACTCCTGTGAGTGTAAGGTTAGGTTGTATCTTTGAGACTTTTCTTGGTTCTTGAGGAAGGCCTTTATTTCAATATAATTCTCTCTTATGACTACCTTTGCTGCAGCCCAAAGATTTTGGACTGTCATGTTTCCATTTTCATTTGCTTCCATATAAATTTTTTTCAGTAATTTTTTTTCTTTCTTTAATTTCCTGGTTAACCCATTCATTTTTTAGTAGGATGTTCTTTAACTTCCTACTATTTCCTTCCTATTTAACTTCCTTCCTTTAACTTCCTTCCTATTTGTGGTCTTTCCAAATTTTTTCTTGTGTTTGACTTCAAGTTTTATAATGTTGTGTCTGAAAATACGCGTGGTATGATCTCAATCTTTTTGTACTGGTTGAGGCCTGATTTGTGACTCAGTAGGTGACCTATTCTAGAGAATGTTCCATATACACTCATAAAGAATGTGTATTCTGCTGCTTTAGGATGAAATGATGTGAATATGTCTTTTAAGTCCATCTGTTCAAGTGCATCGTTCAAAGCCATTATTTCCTTGTTGATCTGCTTAGATGATCTGTCCATTGCTATGAATGGGGTGTTAAAGTCCCCTACTATTATTGTATTTTTATCAATGAGTTTCTTGAAGTTTATTATTCATTGATTTATATATTTGGCTGCTCTCAAGTTGGGACATAAATATTTACAATTATTAGATCTTCTTGTTGGATAGACCCCTTACAATTATTAGATCTTCCTGTTAAACAGACCTTTATTATGATATAGTGCCCTTAATCTCTTCTTACAGTCTTTGGCTTCAACTCTAGTTTGTCTGATATAAGTATGGCTACTCCAGCTTTCTTTTGATGCCCATTAACATAATAGATGGTTCTCCACCCCATCACTTTCAGTCTGGAGGTGTCTTTGGGTCTAAATTAAGTCTTTTGTAAGCAGCATATCAGTTGGTCTTGATTTTTTTTTAATAATCTATCCTGATACTCTGTGTCTTTTGGAGCATTGAGTCCATTCTCATTCAGAGTAATTTTTGATAGATATGAATTTAATGCCATCATATTACCTGTAAAGTCGCTGTTGCTGTAGATTGTCTCTGTTCCTTTGTAGTCTGTTCTTTTGTCTCTCTTTCTTCCTAAAGAGTCCCTTTTTAGTATTTTTTAAAGAGCTCATTTAGTGTTCATGAACTCTTTTAATTTTTGCTTCTTTTGGAAACTCTTTTTTCTCCTTCTATTCTGAACGATAACCTTGATGGATAAAGTATTCTTGGCTGCATATTTTCCCCATTTGGCATGTTGAATACATTATGCCGCTGTCTTCTGGCCTGTCAAGTTTATGTGGATCCTGCTGCTAACCTTACATGTCTGTCCTAGTAGGTTAAGGACCTTTTCTCTCTAGGTGCTTTCAGAATTCTCTCTTTATCTTTGAATTTTGCAAGTTTCACTATGATATATCTTGGTGCTGACCTGTTTTCATTGATTTTGAAGAGAATTCTCAGTACCCTTTGGACCTGAACGCCTGTTTCCTCCTTAATTAAGGAAGTTCTCAGCTATAATTTATTCAAATAAACCTTCTCGCCCCCCCTTTCTTCCTCTTCTTCTAGGACTCCTGTGATACATATATTATTTCACTTTATGGAATTGTTAAGTTCTGTAAGTCTACCTTCACCATCTAGTAGTTTTCTTTCCCTCTTCTTTTTGGCTTCATTATTTTCCATAATTTTATGTTCTGTATCACCTGTTCAATCCTCTGCTTCTTCCATCCTCATTATAATTACATCAGTCAGTTTTGCATTCTAGTTACTGCATTTGGGGGGGGGGCTGACTAGTTTTTAAGTTTTTTATCTCTGCACCCAGGGTTTCTCTGCTGTCTTCTCTGCTTCTTCCAAGCTCACGTAGTATTCTTATGATTGTTGTTCTAAATTCTTGTTCAGATATACAGCTTACCTCTGTTTTGAGTAAATCCCTGGCTATGATTTCTTCTTGATGTTTCTTTTGGAGAGAATTTTTCTGTCTTGTCATTATGTCTAGGTTTCTGTCTGTTGCATATTATTAATGTTTGTTAAGTATCCTGCTCCTGAGAGTAGTACTATATAAGGAAGGGGTCTTACACTGTCCAGAGCCCGGTGCTTCAAGAAGTTTTTCTGGTGTGTGTTGTGTGGACTCTACTGTTGTGTTTTGGCTGCTCTTTCCCACAGGGTTAGTCCTTTACATAGTTCCTCCTTGCTTGCAGTGGGGTGTTTGGACCTTTAACTAGGTGTGCTTTGATTTATTTGGGATAAGACTGATTAAAAAAAAAAAAAAAAGATCCTCATCCAAGAAAAGATAAAAGGAAAAGGAATAAAAAAGCAAACAAATAGACAAACAAGCAAAAAACTATAAGCCTGATTCTAAAGAATAAAAAAGAAAGAAAGAAAAAAGCAAAAAAAGAAGCCTGATCCAAAAACTAAGAAAAGGAAACCAATCAACCAACCAACAAAAAACTATAAATAAATAAATAAATAAGTACAGTTAAGTTTAGAAAGAATGAAAGAAAGAAAGCAAACCTAGTCCTGTTTCCACCAGAACTAAACCTGATGCTTTGGAACACTCTATGATCAGCAGATACTGGCACATGCAGGGAGGCCTGGGCTGGTAGAAGGGCCAGCCTGAAAGAAGGGCCCACCATGCTGGTTCAGAATCAGACCTGCCTCTGCAAAGGTGTCCCTGCCTAGTGCTGGGGATGGGGTTTGGTATAAGTGACTCTAGCCTTCACTGGACGTGCTTTGTTTTTCTCTGAATTCTGACTGCGCTGGTGGGTGGGATTAGGAGGGTATGAAAGATGGCATCATTCTGCCCTCTTGTCCCTGGGGAAGGAAAATCCCAGCCACCACTATTCAGGAGGCCCTCACAGAAAAGTGAATAATTTCCACTTCTGTGTCCCAGGCTTTTGTCAGATCACTGCCCTTAACTTGTCTGGGCTCAGGCCATTGGGACAGCTGGTGCCACAGTTCTCTGGTGTTTTTTCCCTGGACACTGGCTGGGATTCAAAACTCCAAATCTTAAATGGCCCAGCAAGGCATAGACCTGCTC
This sequence comes from Mustela nigripes, assembly GCF_022355385.1. NCBI lineage: Eukaryota > Metazoa > Chordata > Mammalia > Carnivora > Mustelidae > Mustela > Mustela nigripes. Next base: position 141,423,755 of record NC_081559.1, read on the forward strand.
CCCTTCACCAGAGGAGAGACTTGCAGCATGCCAGGTACTGCTGTGTCCCAGAAAAGCAGTCACATGGCATCCATGGCTAGAGTCTGTTGTGATGCACAGTGAAAGAGTATGACCAGGTTATCTGCGTTCTGCCCATGCCTCTGTCCCTGCTGCTGAATGGCTACTCACTGGCTCCTGGTGGGTCCTTTGTCTTGGAGAAGCAAAAATACCCTCTTCCAAATATACTCTAGGAAGGAGAATGATCCCCTCCAGTACAGCCCAGGGGATCTACTTGCTGAGGTATATTGCGCAAATGCTACATGCTTTCTCCCTAATTTCACTCCATGAAAAGGGCTCCCCTCCCATCCCCAGTACCATGGCTTTTCTTTCCCCTAGTTCATGTTTCTGAACCTCGCATGTCATGTTCTCGTCCTCCAATTTTGCAGATTGTTTTCTTAAACCTCAGATCAATTTCCTAGTTGTTCAAAATAATTTGATGTTGCTCTAGCTGTGTTTGAGGGACTAGTCAAGCTCAGAATTCCCCTACTACTCCATCTTCTTAACTCCTCCCTTTTTCTTTTTTAAATATTTTATTTATTTACCAGCAGAGATAGAGTACAAAGCAGGGGGAGTAGCAGGAAGAGGGAGAAGCAGGGACCTTGCTGAGCAAGGAGCCTGGTATGCAACTCAATCCTAGGACCTTGGGATCATGACCTGAGCCCAAGGCAGATGCTTAACCAACTGAACCACTCAAGCATCTCTAACTCCTCCCTTTTTCAATACAAGCACATTTCAGAGTCTTCTCATATCTCATGTGCTCAAATGACATTGGCCTACAATGTCACATAGTAAGGAAGCATACTTATTACTATTACTATTACTATTATATTACTATTACTATTATATTACTTTACTATTACTATTATATTACTACTAGTAATATTAACTATTACTTAACCCATAATGAAACTATTACTATTCATTTTCTACTCATATACTGGTTTCAAAAACAGATTTTAAGTAGAAGATTTAATAATTTCTATAGCTAAAGAAGTGTTCCTCATTCCAGTGATTGCCGCGAAACATTGCCTTCTCAGTTTTTAATACCCCTAGGGAACATAGATATAGTTTATTATAGTTTCCTAGTTTACTCCCTAAGGTGTGTACTTTGCTCCGTATCATCAGACCTTTTGTATTGTATTCATGCATTAAGGAAAGGAGTTTTGTTTCATTGTCTTTGGGACAATGAATGTAACTTAGTATCAGAGCTGAAAGTGGTTCCAGATGGAACTGAAATGTGGATGCTATAATACTAGTTAAGTTAACAATGCCTTGGCAGCTCAGGCTTTTCTGTTTCTACTTTATGATCATTGTCTAGTAGGTTCCATATGCATCATACATAGAAAAGATAGGAAATTCAATCTGTGCTTATAAGGAACTTCTCATGGTAGATGACAGAAGACCAAAAGCACAGGTGTGCTGAAGATGGGCTTCCACTGTATAAAGAGCCTGGATGGTTTAGTACTTCTTTCCAATTCCTTGTTCAGTGATCTAGAGATAGCTTGAAATTGACCATGGTAGGGATATTTACTCATGGAAATTGGTAAATCCTTCAAACCAGACTTTTTTCCCCCCCAGAGCTATTTTCCTAGTATACCAGAGTCACGTCTTGCACTTATATATAAATTTTTATTACTTTTCTTATGATTGTCAAATTCATTAAATTCCATGTAAATTTTATTTCACCGAATTCCTGGTGTTTTCTGTATTTTTTAATCACATATTCTATTTTTTTCTACTTTAGATAATCACGTGATCCCCACAATTTTTTTTTCTTCTTTCTTTCTATTAATCCTTAAATTCTTTTTGTTGTTGTTATTTTTGTTTTTTTCTTCTCAGGATTCTGTCCACATAAAAACGATTCTGACAAGATGTTACAACTCTTGTAACATTTTGTCAGAATTTTTTTTTTTTTTTTGTATTCCTCATGGAATCCCAAATCTGTAATGCATTGTATGGTAGAAGTAGATTAAAAAAAAATGTTGTTGTTAGGGAAGATATTGATAGAGGGATGGAGGAAGAGTTATATGTAATTTTCATAAATTTATTGACTGAAAAGATTTCATATTTGCACCTATACATCCTCTTGCACATCACACCCAACTATATAGCACTTACATTTCTTGCATATGTCACATGTAGTTTATTTTATAAATTCTTGAAATCTGAATGCCTGATATTATATAAATTAGAATTGATTTCTTCAAATTGGGCAATAATACATTGGAAAAATATGTAGTATATAGTAAAATTTAATAGGAAAAGCAACTCTTTATTATTATGTTTTTGTTTCATGGGCAGAAATCTTTTTTTTTACCCATTTATTTAGTTATGCTAAATAACCTAACCAAAGGTAGGTTACTTTCCCATTATATATGAAAGGTTTAACCTTTTCAAATGTTTTGTGTTTCAACACAACAATTCTTGAGAAACTGAAATTTTAACTCAATAAGCATTTGGTACAAAAGACAAACACATAAATCAGCAACAATTTAAAAAAATAATAAAGGTTAGTGTTGTCTCTGTGATGATCAAATGAATAGAAGCCATTTATGTCAATGACAGTGTTGTGATTTGAACTAGCTCCTAATTCCTTTGTTTGCCATCTGCTTTTAAAATTATTCCTGAAACAAGTACAATGGCAAGCTAATTTTCTATATTCATTTACATAATTGCCATCATAACTTCTTTTATCTTCCATCAATTTACAACTAAAAGCTCAGAATGTTTCTATACAATTATTGTTTTTTACTTTATGTTTCTAAAGAACTGTTGAAAGGGTTGATGATTTCAGGCCTTATTCTTATAAATATTAACCTAGAATAGAGCAAACAGGTGTCTCTCATGATATGATCACATGGAATAAAGAGGGAAGTAATTTGAACACTTAGTATAAAGAGGGAAATGTATTTTAGGAAGTCATAATGGCATGTTTTAACCAGATACTGGAATATAAATAAGATTAGACAACATCCATACTAAATGAAAGATATCTTTGGCTTTGTTTTTGTGAGGGATTTAAGACACTTCAAAATTAAAAGAAAAATAATAAAAGATTGAAACACTCATTGTCAATATTGACCAAATGCTGGTATATTGACTTCACCCTACCGAGAAAAACATTATACTTTGGGTACATTTAGGCAGTCATTTTAATCAAAGTAGGATAGATAGCATATTTTCTGTAATTCACCATTTGATCTTCTATAAATTTGTTGATTTTAGTTTGAAAGATTGCTTAAGGATTTGACTACACAGTGTAGATTCAGATTAAGCTGATGAAAAATAAACTTCCAAACCCAATATGGGATACACAAATTTCTGCCAGATTTGTAAATATAAATATTATAGGAAAATTAAATAAATCCATATAATATAAAATGTATACAATGAATACATAATATGTATATAATGTATATATTTGATAAAAGTTTAATCTTTCAAAATACTTATTTAAATAAATGCAACTACATTCTTCTGATGGTTAATTTAATTATGTAAAAATAAATGTAGATACATTGCTTCAGTATTTGTTCATAGAACAAAGAACAAGCCCAATTCCTAGAATGCATTTTGAATAAAATTATTTGATTTATGATTTTTGCATTACCTTATAATATTTTATTCTGTTTCATTTATAGGAGAGTATGCATTTCAGCATTTAAAATGCTATTAGAATACTAATCTTTGTAATATGTCTCTAATTAATCTAATTTATATATATTTCATCTAATTCTCACAAAACACTGTGAGGTGTTATTATTATACCCAGTTATAAATTAGAAAGCTAAAAGTCAGACATTAATTCCCTAAAGATTATTCCTAGTACATGTCAAGACCAAGATGTAAACATAGGTTATGTATTTCTACTACCCATGCTGTTTCCATTCCAGTATATTAATTCTCATTGCTCAATAATCAGCATTACTTAGGAAATAAATATTCAGCCTTCAATTAGATAATGATAGCAATTTAAAAGTGAAATTGAAACACAATAACACAACTTGGCAAGCAAGTTTGGAGAAAATGTACATTTCAAACTATACCACTCTTTAATCCGTAAGAATAGTACTACATATCCATAATTTAGATAAAGAAATAAGTATTCCATTGCCTTATACTGAGATGGGGCAATATCCTCCAGTTTATAGTATACAGTATATATATACTGTTTTTTTCTTAAGCTAGTATTCATGGGTTTACTAATGAAAGGGTGTTACTATAAATAGGTTTTCTCCATATTACCCCTATTGATTCACTAATTTTGTTTCCTATCCCCACAAGTTTAAATTATTCTGGTCTAGAGATCTTAGTTTCTAAAGATAGAATGCTTCTTCCAAGGGACACACAATGGCTTACTTTAAACTGAGAGTAGAGACTGTTATTTGGCTCTTTGGGGTTCTGTATGCCAATAAGTTTTAAAGCAAAGAAATGAGTTTGTACTGGTTGGGGTGATTAATCTTCAGTTCTAGGAGTGACTTGGGTCACTACTGTACAATGAGAATGAAAAGAGAATGATATCTGGAACTCAGAAGTTTTCCTAGGATGCCTCTTAGTACTTCCATATCTTGTGGCTCAAGTCAGTAGAGCTCTATAACAACACAATGCAAATAGGACTGAACCAATGCAACAACTCAGTCCAGACAGTATTAAAAGTTTGAGTCACCTCCGGATGCAAGAACTTTGAAGAACTGAGGGCAAAGGAGAAAGAATGGATAGAGAAAGAAGTTAGGTATATATCAGCTAAATCATGTTGCTGCTTGCAGAATTGAAAACTGTAAGTTATGTGTATTTCTTCCTAACTTTAATAATTATATTTACAAATTTAATAACCAATTATTTTTCTCTTTTCATCACTGTTTTCCCACTATCTATCTTCATATTTGTAAACACTACTGAATTTAATAGTTCAATATTTTAGTTATAGGATCTCAAAGAGGGACTGTGACTCAGCCAGGGGAACAGGCATTAATTTAAAAATGGACACAAGGACATTGTACCTATAAGAGGAGAAAGTTAGCATGCTTTTGGATGTATTCAGGACAGGTATATAGGATTAGGTCAAAGCATAACATTATTATCATCTTTATTTGAAAGTTAAGTATGGTTAAAAGAAAGGGATAAAAATATATGTTTATAAAAAATAAAAAATTTAAAAAAAAAAAAAAAAAAAAAGAAAGGTGTTTGGGTGTCTACCTGACTGTGACAGCTTTAGGAGGTGTTGACTTAGATAAGCTGAACTACATTTTCCAGAAATATTTCCTTTTATCTTTTTTGCTTATATTTGCCCACAAGAGATGTCAGTGTGAGATGTGGAAAATAAAGCAATAGCTGTGTCTGTTCTAGGATGTTTGATAACCATCTCTTATAGCTCATCAAATTTTCTGCACTTTTGCTTACTCACATTGTTGGCATGGGTAGCAGCCCAGTGCAGACCTTCAGCTCCTGCTGGAACTCCACTGTCAATATCTCAGCTCTGAGCCAGGAACAAGTTTGGTTCCTTGATAGAGCTACAGCTCTGTCTATAAGTCATCCATGGCGGTGAGATTGAAAGCTTGGAAATGAGAAGAGGCCCATGTGGGCTCCCATGTGATAAACATAGGTGTCAGTTGTCATTGCTCTTCTCTACTTGTCCATCTTTTAAACCTTAACTCCTGTCCTGTGCCTTCAGGTTCAGCAGTAGAGAGAGATGAAACAGTAGACCAAGACTAGGGTATAAATTTAAAGTCCTATTAGATCTCTTATTCTGCAGCATCACTATTGGTTTTATTTCTCTAATTTAATTCTGAGACTATCTCCTTTCTAATATGCTACCTCTCATTTCTCAACAACAGTAGGTACTTAGGAAATAAAAGCAGATACTTCAAAGGCATATTGTCATGACAAAATTTTAAAATTGAAAAATAAAATATATCAAAATTATACATATGGTCTTTTATAAGTATATTTCAAACTTCACCACTTTGTAGCCGGGATGAGCTAAATATCTTGAACCATATCTTCCATGATTTAATGTAGAAGAATTAAACTTCTTAGAAGAGATTTTTCATTCTTTGACCACTTCATTATCATAATATCATAATGACATTATGCATATCACTATAGTGCTATTCATAAGACTACAATCATCTCTAAAAATGATTTCATCTAATGGGTTATAGTAGGGACTTAAGATATCCAAATTAACTCAGTTATATGCTTTGAAATAAATGGATGTGAATAAATGATGTTCTGTGGCACTACTAACACCTATAAATTGTTTCAAAATTTACATAGAGAAACTATACAAATATTTTCTCAGATGATATAGACTGTGAGTGAAGCTCAGCATTGACAAGACTCTTACTATTGAAGTCTGGGTAATAGCCTATTTTAAATTCAGTGTTATCTTCCATTGAACTCAGACAAAAATAATATGAAGGCTCTGCATAATAATTATAATTTAATCTTTTATTTTTTTCTCCAAGCACCAAGGACATGTATATAATAACTCTGAATCTGAAATTGGTGAATTATGCAAAAAAAGCCACTGTATGATCAATTAAAAGAGAGAAATACCTTTTGCACCACGTAAAGCATTTAATGTGCAAATATATAGAATTATTCAATTCAAGGAAAAAACTATAATAAATAACTTGAGTTGTTTTAAAATATTATTTTAAGGCATTTTGTATTATTTCATAAAACCAGTTTTTCTTTGGAAAAAGAATAAAGTGTGTCGTATAACATATAACAGTTTTTATTTCATTTTGTAGAAATTATATTCCATTCTTTTTCCGTGGGAACTAAATTTTGTGTACCAGAGAAACTAACAAATATTTTAGTTTAAATGTGGTTTTGTTTTATTTTGGTTTTGTTTGTTTCCAAAGGAGCACATGTCAGTACATATATACATATACATTCTAATTAAAGCTCTCTTAACTTTTGTATGTTGTATATCCTGCCTCTGAGTTGTATAATTTGAAATTTTAAATTATTAAGGAAGATATTTATGTGTTTTTTTCAACTATTGACATAATACTGCTTATTAATGGCTACTATTATTTGATTATGTCACAACCGTCTTAGCATTCTCTATCTTTTCTTCCCATCACTGCCAAAATGAAAGCTAATCTTAATATGGTGTGTAAGAATCTTCACAGTTTAACTCCTGCCTACTTATCTGAACTCATTTAATTCTACTGTGAACTGTGGTTACCAGACTCTCAAATTGCATTAAGCAGTAAAATGTGAAACAAAAAAGCAGTAAATAAATTATGGTAATCTGAAGAAAACTCTCTGTCAGAATTCAAAACAATGCTTCCATGTGCTACTTGTTTAATAAAGTAATGACTATTAAAAACATTACAAAATTGGAATATGATTAATATCAAAATAAAGGTCAGTTCTATAAAGTACATAAAAACAACTTTTCAAAATTCAATGTACTCTTTTTTAAAAAAATTTAAATTTTGTTGAGGAAAGTTAAATGTTTATCACAGAATGGCAGGCTATACAAAAATATATATATTTTATATAAAGTTCTAAGGAACTTTATATTTTATATAGCCATTCAGTTTAGTGCCTAAACAGTGTTTGGCTGGAGCACAAAACAGAAATTGCTAGAAAACTGAAAGCTTTATGTTGTCCTCTGTTTGGTTGTGGTGTAGGTGGTGGTTATTTATTCACTTAATATCAGTATTATTTAGGAACAATATCTTTTTCCCATTCAATCAGTGCATACTTTTGAGCTGCTACCTAGTCTCTCAAATGTAGAACAGTTTATAACTTTTCTCTAAAGTTCCTTAAAGTTTCTGTAAAATTTAGAAGACAGTACATGGAATCAAGGAGATTAATTACTTCTCTACTACTTACAGAATTATTTTGAGGAAAAAAGTTTTTTTTTTTTTAAAGATTTTATTTATTTATTTGACAACAGATATCACAAATAGGCAGAGAGGCAGGCAGAAAGAGAGGAAGGGAAGCAGGCTCCCTGCTGAGCAGAAAGCCAGATGCAGGGCTCAATCCCAGGACCCTGGGATCATGACCTGAGCCGAAGGCAGAAGCCTTAACTCACTGAGCCACCCAGGCACCTGAGGAACAACGTTTTGATGATAATAATTACAACATAAATACATGATAAGGGGTGACAAAAATTGATTTGCAAGTAAATTAACAATAATTATTCTCTATTGCTATTCTGAATATCTGAATATATTATCATGTGCTGGTCCATGAAGTCAGTCATAGATGTAACTCGGACTATAATATTTAGGATACATATTTTATCCATTTTCTCATTACATTTTTAAGAATTATATAATATGATATCAAAAACCCTTTCTTACTTTAAAGGAAAAAATAATAAAGTCCCTGGACAGAAAAATCACAGAAGAACTATAAATGGCCTCTAAACAGATAGAAATTTGTTCAGTTTTACCAGTAATTGAGTAACAAATGGCCAAAAACTATTCAGTCACAAATGGACAAAAAGAAAATCTTCCTGTTTTCCATATGGGAGGAATTTTTATCGTTGAATGTGGGGAAATGAAAACTCCCAAACAGTGCTTATGGTAGTTAAAATTGTTTTGGCCTTTTTAGAGGGAAATTCACAGTGCAGATTCTAAAAAATCTTAAAATTGTCTCACTTTTGATTCTAATAAAATTAATCATAAGCAATAGAGCTTTAGTTACTAGGATGTTCCCTTTGTAAAAAAAAATAATAGCAAAAGTTTAAAGATCACCTAAATTTTGAATAATAAGAAATTAATATTTGGGGCTATTCCATATAATAAAATATTATAACATTATTAAAATGGCTGTGGAGTAAAATATTTAGTAAAATAAGTGTATATTTATGGTATAATTTTAGCAAAAAGAAGATTAAAATTCTAAATATTTTTATCCTTGACTTCAGTTATATACAAAAATGTCAGTGCCAATTTATTTGTAAATTCACTAACTGAACAAATATTTATTAACCACCTATAATGTGTGAGTTATCTATTTATGATGAGATTACTGGTTCTTATATTTTCTTTTTTCTCATCAACATTTTCAAGATTCTCTATAGCAAACACAGGTTTTTTATTGCTTTTATATTAGAGAAAAATATTTATGAACTCAATACAATTAAAATGATTTGGGTTTATGTTTTTAACTGTACTATGTTTTTAATTATACTTAATTGATGGTATGTTAGCCAGTCTCTAAAAATGGCCTCCCAGCAAGCCATACTTCCTGGTATCCATGCCCATGTTCATATGTAGTTCCTTACACTTGGATCTGGGTGTCTTGTGTAATTTGCTTTTGACCAATAAAATGTTGTGGAAGTGATGATGAGTTACTTCAGTCAAATTCATAAGGGGATGGCAGCTTATACCTGAGCCTATTGGAACCCTTGTTCCTGAGACTTTTTCCTCATAAGATGCTCTTTTTTGGAACTCAGTTGCCATGCTGTGAGAAGCCCCAACCACACAGGCCAGGGAGCATTCAGGTATAGGCATATGTTAGAAACCCTATATTAACTTTGAGCCAAATGCCAGCAGCACCTGTCAACCATGTGAGTGAACTGTTTTAAATGCCCAGTCCAGATGAGCCTTCAAATGCTATGTCTTGACCCAGCTGACATCTGGCTAAAATAGCATGCAAGACCCCAAGCAAGAACTTCTCTGCTGCGAATAGTCAACTCACAAAACCATAGATATATGAATACATTTTTCTTTAAGTCATTAAGATTTGATTTGTTAGTAACCAGAACAGAAGCTTCTTGACCTGAAATACTTAATAAAACTTTTGTGACTTAATGTGATCTATCATCTGAATGCATCTTAAAATAGAACTACCGTTGCTTCTCCCTTAGAGAGCACTACTTGTGTTCCACATTGATAAATACTCCTCCCTTACCCTCACATGGGGTATCTATATCTGCTGTCAAATATTCTTTTTTTTTTTTTTAAGATTTTATTTATTTGACAGAGAACGATATCACAAGCAGGCAGAGAGGCAGGTGGAGGCGAGCAGGGGAAGCAGACTCCCTGCTGAGCAGAGAGCTGGATGCTGGGCTTGATCCTAAGACCCTGAGATCATGACCTGAGCTGAAGGCAGAGACTTAACTCATTAAGCCACCCCGGCACCCCAACTGTCAAATATTCTGTAGTACTGAAGAATGTTCAGGAATGTTTGAGTACAGGTTATGAAATAGAAGGGGACACCTTTTTGAACTCTTCCTGTTCTATCTTTTAGGCTTTTTTTTTTTTGAGTAGTCTGTAAGAGAATCAATCCTATTTCTTCCTTCTATTTCCCAGACTCCATCTTTTCTAGTTTCATAGATGTAAAAACTAAGCCTTATAATTATGCATCTAAAAAGAGAATCTTTGCCTCATTTTTCCACATTGTTTTCTACCTCTTGCAAGTTGTGGAAACATATTGACCCTCAGAGTGAAAGTGAAGGAGCTAAGGATAAAGAAAATACAACAGACAATATTCAGATTAATATTTGAAATGTATATCTTTTTCTTACTGTGGGGTTGAATTCCTGAATTTTGGATTCCCCACACTGACAACCACCACCACAACCAATATTGCTCCTCCTGCATAAGTAGCAATTTTCATAAATAGCAATTCTGTTTTTCTACTTTCAGGGACAAAAACATTTTCTAAAATTTTATTTCTTTTCAGAATTCCAGAATTCATTGTTTATGCACCACACTCAGTGTTCCATGCAATACGTGCCCTCCATAATACCCACACCAGGCTCACCCAATCCCCACCTTCCTCCCCTCCAGAACTTTCAGTTTGTTTCTCAGAGTCCACAGTTTCTCATGGTTTGTCTCCCCCTCCAATTTCCCCCAACTCATTTCTCCTCTCCATTTCCCAATGTCCTCTGTGCTACTCCTTATGGTCCACAAGTGAAAACTATATGATAATTGACTCTCTTTACTTGACTTCTTTCTTTTTTTTTTTTAAAGATTTTTAATTTATTTATATGACAGACAGAGATCACAAGTAGGCAGAGAAGCAGTCCGAGAGAGAGGAAGAAGCAGGCTCCCCACTGAGCAGAAAGATCGATGCGGGGCTCAATCCCAGGACACTGGGATCCTGATCTGAGCCGAAGACAGAGGCTTTAACCCACTGAGTCACCCAGGCACCCCTGCTTGACTTATTTCACTCAGCATAATCTCTTCCAGTCCCGTCCATGTTGATACAAAAGTTGGGTATTCATCCTTTCTGATGGAGGCATAATACTCCATTTATCTGTTGAAGGACATCTTGGTTCTTTTCACGGTTTGGCAACTGTGGCCATTGCTGCTGAACATTGGGGTACAGATGGCCCTACTTTTCACTACATCAGTATCTTTGGGGTAAATACCCAGTAGTGCAATTGCAGGGTCATAGGGTAGCTCTATTTTTTAATTTCTTAAGGAATCTCCACACTGTTTTCCAAAGTGGCTGTACCAACTTACATTCCCACCAACAGTGTAAGAGGTTCCCCTTTCTCCATATCCACTCCAACACGTTGTTTACTGTCATGTTAATTTTGCCCATTCTAACTGGTATAAGGTGGTATTTCAATGTGGTTTTGATTTGAATCTCCCTGATTGCTAATGATGATGATGAACATTTTTTCATGTGTCTGTTAGCCATTTCTATGCCTTCTTTGGAGAAGTGTCTGTTCATGTCTTCTGCCCATTTTTTGACATGATTATCTGATTTTTGAGTGTTGAGTTTGAGGAGTTCTTTATAGATCTTGGATATCAGCCCTTTGTCTGTAGTGTCATTTTCGAATATCCCCTCCCATTGCGTGGGTTTTCTTTGTTGTGTTGACTGCTTTGCTATACAGAAGCTTTTGATCTTGATGAAGTCCCAGAAGTTTATTTTCACTTGTGTTCCCTTTGCCTTTGAAGACATATCTTGAAAGAAGTTGCTGTGGCCGATGTTGAAGAGGTTACTGCCTGTGTTCTCCTCTAGGATTTTGATAAATTCCTATGTCACATTTAGGTCTCTTATCCATTTTGAGTTTATCTTTGTATATAATGTAAGAAAATGGTTGAGTTTCAATTTGTAAGAGACTGTCCTTTTTCCACTGGATACTTTTTCCGCTTTGTCGAAGATTAGTTGACCATAGAGTTGAGGGTCCATATCTGGCCTCTCTACTCTGTTCTACTGGTCTATGTGTCTGTTTTTGTGCCAGTACCATGAAGTCTTGGTGATCACAGCTTTGTACTAAAGCTTGAAATCAGTCAACATGATGCCCCCAGTTTTGTTTTTCTTTTTCAACATTTCCTTAGCAATTCAGGGTCTCTTCTGGTTCCATACAAATTTTAGGACTGTTTGTTCCTGCACTTTGAAAAATTCCTGTGGAATTTTGTTCGATTGAAAGTGTAGATTGAAAGTATAGATTGTTCTGAGCAGTATAGACATTTTAATAATGTTTATTCTTCTAATCCATGAGCATGGAATGCTTTTCCATCTTTTCGTGTCTTCTTCAATTTCTTTCATAAGTGTTCTGTAGTTCCTTGAGTACAGATCCTTTACCTCTTTATTCCCAGATATCTCATAGTTCTTGGTGCTATCATAAATGGAATCAATTCTCTAATTTCCCTTTCTATATTTTCATTGTTAGTGTATAAGAAAGCAACTGATTTTTCTGTACATTGATTTTGTACCCTGCCACATTACTGAATTACTGTATGAGTTCTAGTAGCTTGGGTGAAATCTTTCAGATTTTCTATATAAAGTTTCATGTCATATGTGAGGAGACAGAGTTTGACTTCTTCATTGCCAATTTGAATACCTTTTATTCTATTTTATTTATTTATTTATTTATTTTTTTGCTGTTGCTAGGACTTCTAATACTATGTTGAGCAAGAGTGGCGAGAGTGGGCATCCTTGTTGTGTTCCTGATCTCAAAGGGAAGACTGTCAGCTTTTCTCCATTGAGGATGATATTCACTGTGGGTTTTTCATAGATAGATTTTATAAAGTTGAGGAATGTTTCCTTTATCCTTATACTCTGAAGAGTTATTTTTTTTAATTTTTTATTTGTTATTTTTTAAAGATTTTATTTACTTATTTGACAGAGATCACAAGCAGGCAGAGAGGCAGGCAGAGAGAGAGGAGGAAGTAGTCTCCCCACCAAACAGAGAACCCAATGTGTGGCTTGATCCCAGGACCCTGGGATCACGACCTGAGCCAAAGGCAGAGGCTTAACCCACTGAGCCACCCAGGCGCCCCATGAAGCGTTTTAATCAGGAACGGATGCTATATTTTGTCAAATGCTTTTTCTGCATCAACCGAGAGGACCATGTGGTTCTTCTCTCTTCTCTTATTGATTTTTTCTATCACATTGATTGATTTGCGTATGTTGAAACACCCTTGCATCCCATGGATCCCACCTGGTCATGATGGATAATCTGTTTAATGTACTGTTAGATTCTATTAGCTAGGATCTTGATGAGAATCTTAGTATCCATATTCATCAAGGATATTGGTCTGAAATTCTCATTTTTGGTGGAGTCTTTGCCTGGTTTGGGGATCAGGGTAATGCTGGCTTCATAAAAAGAGTTTGGAAGTTTTCCTTCTGTTTTTATTTTTTTGAAAAAGCTTCAGAAGAATAGGTATTATTTCTTCTTTGAATGTTTGGGAATTCTCCAGGGAATCTGTCAGGTCCTGGGCTCTTGTTTTTTGGGAGTTTTTGATGACTGCTTCAGGCTTATTACTAGATATTGCTCTATTCAGGTTGCCAGTTTCTTCCTGATTCAGTTTTAGAAGTTTATAGTTTTCCAGGAATGCATCCATTTTGTCTAGGTTGCTTAACTTATTGGTATATAACTATTGATAATAATTTCTGATGATTATTTCTATATCCTTGGTGTTAGTCATGATTTCTCCCTTTTCATTCATAATTTTATTAATTTGGGTCCTCTTTCTTTTCTTTTGGATTAGTTTGGCCAAAGGTTTATTGGTCTTATTGATTCTTTAAAAAAAAAGAAAGCTTCTAGTTTCATTGATGTGTTCCACTGTTTCTCTAGTTTCTATCTCATTGATCTATGTTCTCATCTTGATTATTTCCCTTCTTGTGTGTGGGGTTTGAAAACCATTTTTGACTACATTTTTATTTTGCCTCACATACAGACATCTTAACTGATTCTTTTCATTCCATATCTGCCTGCACCCACACAACTTTCTCCACAAAATGCAAGAGATAGCCTAACAAAAATCAAATCATCTCACCCTTCGCCTTAAATTATCTTTTCACTTAATAAATACCATCCAATTGTAGCATATATCAGTACTACATTATTTTTTATAGTTGACTAGTATTCTATTGTATGGTTATAGAACATTTTATTTATCTCTCAAACTAAAAACATGAAACCAATTCAAGAGGCAGTGTTTATTTGGGATCAAAGTGCTGCAATTTGTGGCACACAGATTTAGGTAGAAGCCCAAATTAGTGTCCGGTTGCAGGAAGTAGACATAGGGTTTTTATGGGGGAAAAGGAAGATTAGGTAAGTTGCTTTAAAGAAGAGTGCAGACAGGGTTTGATTTGTACTTCAGTGATTGGTCAGACAAAGGGTTTACTAGGTGAAATTTCACTTTTATCAGTCTCTTCACATGGGATTTTCTTGTTCCTCCTGACTTCTTCAAATGTTGGTGGTTTGGCCCAGGTCCAAGTCGCAGGATACAAAGTCAATGTACAGAAATGTGCTGCATTTATATACACCAGTAATGAAGCAGCAAGAAGAGAAATTAAGAAAACAATCCCATTACAATTGCACCAAAAATAATGTTACCTAGGAATAACCTACCCAAAGAGATAAAAGACCTATACTCTGAACAGTATAAAACACTGATGAAAGAACTTGAAGACAACACAAAGAAATGAAAAGACATTCCATGTTCATGGATTGGAAGAACAAATATTGTTAAAATGTTTATAATACACAAAGAAATCTACACATTTAATGTCATCCTTATCAAAATATCAACAGCATTTTTCATAGAGGTAAAACAATTCTAAAATTTGTATGGAACCACAAAATACCCTTAAAAGCCAAAGTAATCTTGAAAAAGAAAAGTAAAGCTGGAGGCATCACAGTTCTAGACTTCAGCTTACATTACAAAGCTGTAGTAATCAAAGCATGACACTGGCACAAAAACAGACACATAGATCAATGGAACCGAGTAGAAAACCCAGAAATGGACCCTCAACTATATGGTCAATTAATCTTCAACAAAGCAGGAAAGAACATTGAATGGGAAAGAGACAGTCTTTTCAACAAATGGTGTTGGGAAAATTTGATAGCAACATGCAAAAGAATGAAACTGGACCATGTTCTTACACCAAACACAAAAATAAATTCAAAATGGATGGAAGACCTAAATTTGAGAAAGGAAACCATAAAAATTCTAGAGGAGAACACAGACAGTAACCTCTTTGACATCAGTCATAGCAACTTCTTTCTAGATACATCTCTGGAGGCAAGGGAAACAAAAACAAAAATAAACTGTTGGGACTTCATCAAAATAAAAAATCTTCTGCACAGGGAAGGAAACAATCAACAAAACTAAAAGGCAACCTATGGAATTGGGGAAGTTAACTGCAGGTGATATATCTGATAAAGGTTTAGTATCCAAAATCTATAAAGAATTTATCAAATTCAACACTTGAAAAACAAATAATCCAGCTAAAAAATGGATAGAAGTCATGAATAGAAATTTTTTTAAAGATGGCATACAGATGGCTAAGACACATGGAAAGGTGCTCAACATCACTCATCATCAGGGATATACAAGTAAAAACTACAATGAGCTATCATCTCACACCTGTCAGAATGGCTAAAATCAACAACACAAGAAACAACAGGTGTTGCCATGGACGTGGAGGAAGGGGAAACCTCTTGCATTGTTGGTGGGAATGGAAGTTCCTTAAAAAGTTAAAAATAGAATTGCCCTAAGATCCAGCAATTGCACTACTACTAACTTTTTACCCAAAGGTTATAAAAATACTGATTCAAAGGGCTACATGTACGCCAGTGATGATAGTAGCAGCATTATCAACAGTAGCCAAATTATGGAAACCGCTCAAATGGCCATCAGCTGATGAACAAAGATGTGTTTTACACACACATATACACACATTACTCAGCCATAAAAAAGAATGAAATCTTTCCATTTACAAAGACATGGATGGAGCTAGAGAGTATTATGCTAAGTGAAATAAGTCAGTGAGAGAAAGACCAGTATGATATGATTTTATTCATATGTGGAATTTAAGAGACAAAACAAATGAGCAAAGGGGAAAAAAAGAGAGAGAGAGAGAGAGAGAGAGAGAGAGAGAGAGAGGCAAACCAAGAAAAGATCCTTAACTATAGAGAACAAGCTGAGGGTTATTGGAGGGGAGGTGGGCAGGGATAGGTTAATGAATGACGGGTAATTAGAATAATACTTGTTGTGATGAGTACTGGGTATTATATTTAAGCAATGAATCACTGAATTCTATTCCTGAATTCTATTCCTGAAACCACTATATGTTAACCAACTAGAATTTAAATAAAAACTTGAAACTACAAAAAATAAAAAGAAATGTAAGCTCCTCTTAATATAATATAAAGCCTCCCATTAGCTGTCTTTGATAAATTTCCCAACTTCATTTTCCTGTGTACCTCAAAATAGATTCAAGATTGATTTTATTAAACTCTCACAATTTCCAAGCACACACATACACACTCATACATACTCTCTCACACACAAAGATCTAAATTTCATAGAAATCTTCATATATATAATATAATTATATTAACTATAGTCACCAAGCTCTACATTACACCCTAGGACTTATTTATTTTATAACTAGAGATTTTTACCTTTTGATCAGTTACCCATTTCACCAAGGAAGGGAAATCTAGTTTGTCTTAAATAAATATTGTTATCCTGTTTTTCTTTTGATGCCTATTTGCATGATAAGTGGTTCTCCATACTCTCACTTTCAATCTGTAGGTGTTTCTAGGTCTAAAATGAGTCTCTTATAGCCGCATATAAATGAGTCTTGTTTTTTTAAATCCATTCTTATACTCTGTGACTCTTGATTGGAACATTCAATCCATTTACATTCAGAGTAATTATTGATAAATATGAAAGTTAGATCTTAAAATATATCAATAACAAGAAAGAAAAAATTTGTAACTATGTGGTGTTGAATGTTAACTAGACTCATTGTGGTGATCATTTTGCAATATATACATTTATTTAATTATTTTGTTGCATACCTGAAATTAATATAATGTTATATGTTAATTATATCTCATAAAAATATATTATTAACATAATATAAAAATAAAGCCTCAAGCTTGTCTGAAATCCTTTTCTTTGAAGTATTACTTGTAGAAGCAATAAATGAATGAACTATTGAATTAATACATGTTAACTTTGTGTTCCACATATGAGAGTTTAAATATAAATAAGAGATACAGTCCTCTACTTACTGGTCAGTACAAAGCATGTATACATGACAAGTACATGATGATCAAGTAATTTGCAGTAAGAACATGTACATATTCAAATTAGTAGAACCAGTTTCACTTACTCAAATGAAACAAGATAAAGACCACAATTTCCAACAGGTTCATGTACCCGTGTTTCAAATGGGTTAAGACCACCTAACTTTTCAATTGCTATAGACTGATGAATATAGGCATGAAACATCACTTGAGGGTTTACAGCATTGAAAAAGCAACCAAATGACTGGGAGAAAATATTTGAAAATAATATATCTGATAAGTAATTAATATCTAAGGTATACAAAGAAGAAATACAACTCAACAGTAACCATTAAAAACTGGGCAGAGAATCCAAATAGATATTTTTCCAAAGATGGCCAGTGGGCACATAAAAAGATGTTCAACTTCAATAATCATCAAGGAATGGCAAATCAAATCCACAGTGAGATATCACATCTGTAAGAATGGCTAGTATCAAAAAAAAAAAACAAGTCATAAGAATTGTTTGCAAGCATGTGGGGAAAAGAGAACTCTTGTGCCCTGTTGATGGGAATATAAATTAGTATATCCACTAAATAAAAATAGTATGTAGATTCTTCAAAAAAATAGAATTACCATATGACCCAGCATTCTGTTTCTTGAGAAAATGAAAATACTAATTTAAAAATATATAGACACCATCATGTTCACTGCAGCATTAAATACTACACACACACACACACACACACACACACATACACACAGGAGTACGTTTTAGCTATAAAAATGAGGACAAATCTTATTATTGGCAGCAACATGGATGGACTTGGAGGATATTATGCTAAGTGAGTAAGTCAGATGGAGAAAGACGAGTACTGTATAATCTCACTTACGTGTAGAATCTTATAAAAAATAACCAAGCTCACAGATATAAGAGAAAAAGTTAATGGTTACCAGAGGGAATAAGATGGGAGGTGGAAAAAAATGAGGGATCAAAAGTTACACACTTTCAGTTATAAAATAAGTAAGTCATAGGGATGTAATTACTGTGCAGCATGGTGACTAAATATAGTCAATAATACTTTATTGCATATTTAGAAGTTGCTAAGAGAGCTAATTTCAAAAGTCCTCATCACAACAAAAAAATTTGTAACTAAAAAAAATTATACTTTGTATTTAAAAATCAACATCATTTGAAATTCAAAATGATATCTTGACCAAAACAAAAAAATATTATTACTGCTTCTCAGAATTTTTAGCATAAAATCATGATGAAACATTTTAATATTCCTCTTGGTAGTTTGAATAGGTGCCTCAATTTATGTATTTTGTTATGAATTCCTAAGTTTCAGTTGAGTTAGATACAATTATAGTAACTGATTATACTAACTGAACATTTATACTGACGATTAAAAAAAGTAAGATGTTATTTTGCTTAATCAATCCATACCACTATCAAAAACTCCTATGGATGCCTAAATGATACTTCCATTGCCCCTTACTTACTTAGAGCTTCATTCTACTATTAGCATTATACAAGAAGGTCTCACTGCCTCAAAAACAACAATATCTTAGTGGTTCAGACCAGTGCTTATTCTATGAAATGTAGGAACATGGGATACTATAGTTAGAGTTCTTGAGTTATACTGAAATTGATAGACTGTGACATTTGGAGGATCCTTAGACCTTTTTATACACAGTCAAGGCAACCAATAACAACTTTTATCACTAGTCATCTATCTTGTGCCAAGATTTCATCAAAGAGTTATTTCTAAAATTTCTTAAGCTAATTAAAATCTGGTGAAAAATTTCATAATAATAGTTAAAGACATAAATAACAATCTCTGGAGTGTATTGTATCCTGTTCAGAGTGCGTGCTAATTAATAGTATATGGATTTATGATTAGAGCTAGCTTATACACAGATGGATACATCACACTCTTTTACTCAGGGTTTTTGTTTTTTTAAATTTTATTTATTTTATTTTTTATAGGATTTTTACTTATTTCTTTGAGAGAGAGGGTGAGAAAAGAGAGCATGAGCGGGGGAGGAGCAGAGGGAGACGCAGACTCCCCACTGATCAGGGAGCCCGATGCTGGGCTCGATCCCAGGACCCTGGGATCATGACCTGAAGCGAAGGCAGATGCTTAACCAACTGAACCACCTAGGCGCCCCTCAGGGCTTTTTTTTTTTTTAAGTAAATTATCCTTAGGGTAGTATAACAGCATATCTACTGAATGGTGCATATTTGATGTCCTTCCTAATTCCAATAATGCTCTTTTAATTGTTTTTGGAGCACTGTCCTCCCTTGTTCTTATTCCATGTGGTGAAACTGACTCTATTTGTTTTTGCAAGTGGATTTGTGAGCCAGGCTTGGCCATTTAGAACCTCTGATTCTTCAGAATGTGATGATTTATTTAGAAGAAGACAAATGCTCATGATTACACCAAGCCAATCAGAGCCAGAGGCTCAAATGCAGAACTTGTTGAAACTGCTGAAAAAGCAACATTTGTTTCATTTTTGTCATTGAATTGCAGTTGTGACATTGTAAGGAGAAAATAGAACTTAGAAATGTTTTAAGGAAAAGTCTTCATGGCATCAGTTGAAAGATTATCCAGTGATGTTTGAAATGTTGGAGTTTTTATTTATAATGAGACAATATATACTGTATTCCTTATACCTGGTATAGATCTCTATATATGCACATAAATCCATTTTGTATACAATATGAAGACATAGTGTATATGCAAATTGATGCTATATATGCAATGTGAATAGTTGGTCTAACACAATTTGGCTGGAATTTACAATAGCCCTGCTGGGATTGAGAAATGTTAGCTAGTAATACCGAGCAAAAGGAGAAACTGAGGCTACTTCTAGATGACAACCAGAGAACACAGGCTTATTTACCCTAAAGAAATAGGGGAATTATAATAGGATTATAGACCTTCTAGTCTTGCTCTTTCCATAACTTTTATTCTGGCTTTCATAAACCACTTAATTTAACTTCTTTCAGTTCCCTTATCAGCATAAATGCAGGGGGTTGAATGAAATGACACGTGAAGGCATTTTAGTTTCATGATACAAGTGAGCAAGACTTAAAGAGTATATAAAAGGAGCTAAGGTTAGGAGAAACAATTATTGAACCCAGGTGTCAAAAGCCTAAGTCAAGTTCAAGTCTTAAAGTCAAGTTCAAATGCTAGGTTGGAAGACTTGTTGTAAGAATTAAAAATGTGTAGATGGTAGAAATATCATCAAATGGAAGAAAGGACAAACCTGAAATCCAGTCCTAATTTTGCAGCTAGCCAGCAGTGTGCTGAATTTTTCAGGCTCAAGTCTCTCATCAGTGAAATTAGAAGAAATGAGCAGCATCATCTGGAAGCTTCATACACATTTGCTTTTCTATGAGGGCAAGCCTGGGCAGTAGTGTATTTCACTGGGCAGGGCCAGCTCAGGGAGCAAGTGAGCAAGCAGTAGCTGACATGATTTCTTAATCAATGGTAGCAAAATGATGTTTAGTCATTCCTTAGTCTGTTTCTCTAGGCTTGGATAGATACTTCCTATTTTCTTGAATTCCTTTTTTATATCTAAAACTTGTCCTCCCCTTCATAAAATGTCATCATGGCCATATATCTAAATCACCTCTATGCTAGCTCTGGTCAGCATTTCATTGATGACCTCCACCCTCTCTTTCCAAATGGTATTTGTATTATTTTATATTTCCATTTATGTCTATAACATTTTAAAATAATTCAGATCAGCTGTCAGAACTCTTCTCAGAAACTCTTTCATAGAGAAACCTTAACTTCCAGCATATGGAAATATACTGTTAGGTGAGAGATAAAGTGCTTGATGACCAAATATTTAATTGCATATAATTTTTTAAATCTGTGGAAGTGTTTCCTGCTATTCAAAGAGGTTTTATTACTATCATTTATTACATTTAATATTGTCTTATGTATTACCATATATTAATATTTTTATTGTTAAGGAAAACAAAGGAAATGATGAGATGTTAAATATATTTTAAAGTTTTGTAAATTTTAACTTCACATTTGGGTTAAAGGGTAAGTAAAATTACCAAACACCTAAGTCAAATATCTTAGCCATTAGTTCTAAAATTATATTTGTTACTAATATGTCAGCCAGATACCCAAGTATAATTCTCATAGTGCATTTTTAAAAATTAAAATTACATATGAAGGTAATAGACTCTAGAATTGTCGGTTTACATACTAATTAGATATAGTAATATACTCTCTAATTAGAAGCTGATTAAGAATGGAATTGTCTCAATAAACCATATATTAATGGTCAGTGCCAATGCATTAAAATGATGTTATAATTAACAACAAAGCCTAGATTAAAGATAAGTCACTTTTGTAGTAAATATCTAACAAACAACACCCAATTCCACAAGTATGTTAAAACCAATGTTCAGGGATGTTCATTACAGTGGCTTAATTTTTTAGATAGTAAAATAAGAATTTTTATTTCTCCATAGGTGTTTCATTGTAGCTGAAGTCCTACTACACCTATCTTCTCTCCATACCATGATAGTGGCTTTTTAAAAAATAATAAAAACTCACAAGAAAATATATGTCCCCAAATATAGTGTTGTTTAGAAAAATGTATGCTACAGTCATATCTTAGCTATGTGTAGGCATTTAATATGATGTGGACCTACAAATTGTGATGTAAGAGAATGCTAAGAATTAAAACTAGTTCTGGAATAGTAATGATAAATAATACCATAAATATACAGCAGTTACTAAGTGCTTACTATGAGTCAGGTGCAGTACCGTAGTCTTCTAGATATTACCTCATTTAATCTTCACAGTGTTGTTAATGAGGTATTACTATCAGCCTCTTTATGTAAAGAAAGAACTTGAAGCTGCAAGAAATAAAGAGATTAAATAATATGCCCAAGGGCACATGCAGTGTCATTGAACCCTTGTTTCTATCATCTATCTATATCTATCTATCTATCTATCTATCTATCTATCATCTATTTTAATTGGCAGTATACTGTTGGAATATGAATCAAATATGGAGCAAACATTTGGAGACTCATCAGGATGATAGCTACAAAGGATGAGTGTGTGTTTGTGTGTGTGCATACAAGTTACAGTTAACAGTTTAGTCATTAACTCTCTATAGGAAACTTACATTAAATTCTGTTGTCAGGGTAAACATATTAGCAAAATTTTGACCTCTAAAAGAAAATGGGAGAAAATTTTAACTTCCAGATATTTCAGGGAGTGAGAAATATTTCAGCCTCCAGACTGAGAGTAATGACTATTCCCCATATCTTAGTTAAAACTGTATTTCATTTTCTATAACCTTCTTATGGAACATAGTTTGATTAATAGTCATAGTACTATTTTAAAAAGAAATTAGAAATCAGCTTTAGTAAATTAGCTTATAAAGCAATTTTTTGGCCTTTCTTTTATTTAATCTTACTTATCAGATATATTAATATGAAAATGGGGCAGTCAGAAAATGTATAGAAAAAGAATTGCTACAAAGAGAAGAAAACTAACTTCTCTACAGAAAGAACAACACATAATTTCCAAAGCAGTAAATTAATGTTAATGATTAATCAGGGAAATTTTCATTTAAACAATTTTTTAACACAAAATTATGAAAATAATAGTATCTTACAAGTGTCTGCTGCTTTACAATTTTTAGTACCTATTCATATGGTGATGATTTTTTAAAATTTGGTTTTTAACCCGTGAACTGTGACACAAAGGGACTGCAGATGTGTTTGCATGTTCCAACTGAAGAAATCAGGGCCTGAGGAAATTAAAAGATTTGCCCAAGTTCAAAGAGCTGGGTCTAAGAGCCAGAGCTCCCCAGGACCTACAATTGTTTTTAGCATACTTCACTGCTTCTCAGTGGAAATTATGATACAGAGATGTTGTACCAAAGAGAATATTGTTAAACTTAGTAGAAGCTAATTAAAGTGCAGAGTGTTCTTAATATAAGATTTGATAGCAATTTGTTTTCAGCAGCAAGTTACAGGTAATTTTGCAGTTATCTAAGTGGCTTTTTATTTCTGAAATTGTGTTGTGCTGACTGCTATTTTCTTGCTCTTTGCATTCTTTGTCATTTTTAATATCTTTAGTGATTTTGAAATATTTGGTGCTGGATCATTCTGCTGCAAATATGACCTGTCATTCCAACAAATGGACTGATTGAATCTGTCACACTGGTGGGATTTATAGTAAATTCACCACAGCACAAGTAAAACCATTAGAAATTGCATTGGTTTAAATGACTGAATATAAGAGCTCTTGATTCTATCAGCAAGATGGCTTATATTTTCCCTCCAAATGACCATGGAGAATCTTAAAATTATATCAATTTTAATGTGCATATGTTGCTGTGTTGATTTCTATTTCAGATCAGTAACATGGTTTTGGCCTCTAAAATCTCTATATTAAAATTTATGGGAAGGATTAATGAGATTTTACTTTGTATTCTCCAAAGTATTTTGCTTTGCAAACAATACATATATATAATATTTCTTTTGAATTTTAATTATGACATATACATGTATACACACATTAATGTGAATAGGCTACTTTTTATTATACATATTAGAGTTCTATGAATCACTTTCTTACTTTAGCTTTCAGCCTGTCCCACAATTGAAATGGAAAAAAAATAAGTTATTAATCAAGACCTGCACCCTAAAGTAAGTTCTCAGGTGTTGATAATTTGGAAAATAATTCAGTGATTTTGATGTTATTGTTACTATAATATTTGTTATTCCAAATAAAATATTTTGAGTCATTTTCATGTCTAAAATAAAAGAAAAAAGCAAGCTTATTTTTTCAATTCTTAATACATAAACATTTTTTCTCAAATATGAAAACATTTTATTTCATATGGATCAAATGTATTTTGTTTTATGTTGTTTGTCTCCACATGCTTGATCACCTGTATTTTTTAGATTTTTCAGATTTAATGTAGTCATGTTTCACAGTGTGTTTTACTTTGTTAACTGAACAGTTCAATTTGATACTACCCCTATCTGAATACTAAAACTATAATAAAAAACCATTTTAATAGTCTTGTAAAACAGAGCACATAAAACAAGAACATTTATTTTAGTTGAAGACATGTGCTAATTTTTTATTGAGAAATGCATTAAACATTGATACATCCAACCTCTGATTGAACCTTCAGACTTGTCACATGTAAAGGCTGTTGAAGATTTATTGCACAATATAAAATTAAGCATATACAGTAAACTTGATAGTAAATGACCTTTGCAGACAGGAGACTGCCACAGAGAAAAGTTGCACAATAGAACGGGATTTGAAAAACATATTTAAAGACATTCAAAGATCAATGACGGAAACTAAAAAACATAAAGAGAAAAAATACTCTTTAATGAAATAGATATACAGAAAATGGACTTTCTAAAATGAATAGATGTTTTTAACATCCTTAATTTATTTGTTATACAACAATCCACTAAAGAACAGGTGTTTTACTTCAAGATATAAACATGCCCATGTAGTCATGTCAGTTTCAAAAAGTACTAATGAAATATAAATATGAAATATAAATAAGAAATATAAATATTTATAAATAAATATCAGTTTCAAAAAGTACTAATGAAATATAAATATGAAGAAATATAAATATTGATCCATTAAAAAGCACAATAGAGCAATAAATATTTACATAAGGATCAATATCATATGTCAAAAGCAGGGCTTCCTGTGATGTGACAAGAGGTTGATTTCATTGTGAACTGAATTTAGTGCATGCTCATTCTGTTGTCGGTCCATTTCACTGTCCTCTCTTCTTTTCTCCTCCCTTCCCTTCCCTTCCTTTCCTTTCTTACTTTACATTCTGATTGCCACCTTTTTGGCTTGAACAAAAGTGTGCTTGGCTTTCTGCAACTCAGGTGATCTCTGTCTTTCTGCCTATGTATCTTTCTCTGTCATTCTGCATGGTTTCCATTTTGAGGAATGTAGCTGGGTTATGGTCTGTAAAGTCCCAGAATGACTAACACAACTTCTTTCAGCTCTCCTGCTCCATTTGACCCTGAAAGCTGAAAATTCAGAGTGCTTCTTCCACCTCTTGTTTTTGGTGTTCTATCTCTCCATATCTATCTATCTAGCTAGCTAGCTAGCTATCAATCATCTATCTATCTATCCATTATCTATCATTTATTTAATTTTCCAGTTTTATTGAGATATAATTGACAAAATTATATATTCATGATGATTTGACATATGTGTACTTTGTGAAAGGATTATCACAATCAGGTTAATTAACATTCATTGCCTCATATAGTTACTGTGCGTGTGTGTGTGTGTGTGTGTGTGTGTTGAGAATGGTTAAGGTTTACTCTTTGTGTGAATTTCAAGTACCTAGCTATAATCACCATGCTACATACTGTATATTATATCTCCAGACCTTATTCATAGCATAATTGAAGATTTTTACCCTTTGACCAGCATCTCCCCATCTCCTGATAACAACCATTCTAATGTCTGATTCCACATATAAGTGAGAACATGCAATATTTGTCTTTCTATGTATGACTAATTTTTTTTCACATAATTCATTTGGATTCATCCATGTGGTTGCAAATGATAGGATTTCCTTCATTTTCATGGCTGAATAATATTTCATTGTATCTATATCCACATATCTATCTATCTGAATCTATCAATCATCTATATATCAATCATCTGTCATCTTATTCATATAAATCCAATTATAAAAAATGCATTATATATTATACTACTTGTAATGATATCTACTATATTCTCTATTATAATAATATCTATATTTATATATCTCTCTGTATAAAAGATCTTTTTTAACCATTCCTTCATCCAAAGATACTTGGGTTGTTTCCATACACACATCTTGGCCATTGTGAATAATATTAATTGCTGGATCATATGATAGTTCTATTTTTAATTTTTTGAGGAACCACCATATTGCTTTCCATAATGGCTGTACCAATTTACTTTCCCATCATCAATGTACAAAGTTTCTCTTTTCTCCACATTGTTTCCAACACTTGTTATCTGTCATTTTCTTGATAAAAGCCATCCTAATAAGTTTGAGGTGATATCTTACTGTGGTTTTGATTTGCATTTCCCTGACGATTCATGATGTTGAGCATCTTTTCACGTACTTGTTGCCATCTGTAAGACTTCCTTGGAAAAATGTCTATTCAGATCTTTTGCCCACTTTTAAATAAAAATCTGTTTTAGCTAATGAGTTATATGATGCCCTTATATATTTTAGATATTAATTCTTTACCAGATATATGGCTTGCAAACATTTTCTCCCATTTCATAGGTTGCCTCTTTTATTTTGTTGATTATTTCTGTTGCTGTGCAGAACTTCATTTTGATGTAGTTTCACTTGTTTAATTTTGATTTTGACATCTCAGTTTTTGCTGTCCTATCCAAAAATATAATTTGCAAGAACAATGTCAAGGAGCTTTTTCTCTGTTTCTGCTAGGAGTTTTATGGCTTTGGATGTTACATTTACATCCTGAATCTATTTTGAGTTAATTTTGGGGAGTGGTGTAAGGGAGGGATCTGATTCCATTCTTTAGCATGTTTTAGAGGTGATACTCGACTGTTTTCTTGCTTGCACTCTTTCTTCCTTCTCCTCTTCTTCTTCTTCTTCTTTTTAAAAATACTATATTTGATTACAAACTTAAGAAAAACTATATAGGCAGACAATAGTTAAATTTTTCACAATGTTCATTTCTCTCGAGTTCTCTTCATTACTGAGAGAAAAAGAAAATTTTCTTTTTTTAGTTTTTATCCAAATTCCAGTTTATTAACATACAGTGTAATATTAGTTTCCAGCATACAGTATAGTGATTCTGCACTTAAATACAACACCCGGTGCTCATCATAGCAAATTGCTTGCACTATCTCTGTTGAAAAATCTGTTGTTATCTTTAATTCTATTCCTTGCTGTATTACACTTTATTATTTTCTGATTGCACTTAAGATTTTCTCTTAATCATTGGTTTTCAATATTTTAATATGTTTTGATTTGGTGTAGTTTTGTCTGAACTCCTTGAATCTGTAGGTTTGTACTTTTCATCACATTTGAAATATTGGGACATTATTTCTTTACATAATTTTTTCTGTCCCTATAGCTCACCCTCTGTCTTCAGGGGCTTCAGTGATGCCAATATTAAGCCATTTGATGCTGTCCATTAGCTTCCTGGTGTTCTGTTTATTTTTTTTTTTAGCGGTATTTTCTTTCTGTGTTTCATATTGAATAGATGCTATTGTTATCTTCAGGTCCATGCATTTTTTTATCTTAAATATCATAGTTTCAATATTTAGAAATTTGACTTGTGTCTTTCTCATATCTAACATCTCTCTAAATTTTTTAGCATATGGGATACAGTTAGAACAACAACTTAACTGTACACATTTGTCCTCAAATTCTAACATCTATGTTAGTTCTGGATTGATTTCAGTTGGTTGATTATGGATATTTTCCTGTTTCATGTATGGTTTCAGTTTTGGTTGGATGACAAATATTGTAAATTTTATTTTATTGTGTATTAGAGTTTTTTTTTTTTTTCAAATCTGAATGTATTCTTGAGATTTGTTCTGGGATGCAGTTAAGTTACTAGGAGAAACTTTGATATTCATATGTCCTGTTTTTAAGATTCATTAGATAGGACTAGAAAAACGCTTGGGCCTTGGGCCCTGATTAATTACTCCACACAACTGATGTTTTAGCTCCAAAACCTTCTGTTTTAGCTCCAAATTACTGGAATATGGCCATACCTTCCATCTTCCTTAGCACTGTCGCTCCAGGCATCAAATTTGTCAGTTTTTTTTTTTCTTCAGAATCCTTCATGAGCTAGGAGACCTTAGCTTCCAGAAGTCAAACTGTTTCAGGTCCTTCATCTTCCCATGGATATATTTAGTATCTATTATCTCACTTCTTTCTATCAGTTATATGAACATTAAGAATAGCAAATACAAATATGTATTCTTGGAGCATATTTACCTACCTTATTTATTTATATTTATTTTCCTGATATATTTATTTTTATTCTCTAATATATCACTGGTATTTATCAAAAGTTTTTTTCAACATAGTGTTTTTCTTTTTATGTTATAAAAATAAATTAAGTTATAACTTTTAAATGTTGAACTTATAGTTAATATATTTTAAACTGTTAAACTTTTAGTTGACTCTTCTGGACTTAGAGCTGTGCTATGCAATAGAAATGTAATGTGAGTCACAAATGTAAAGCAAAAAATACAATTTTAAATTATCTAATAGTCATGGTTTAAGAAGTGCAAAGAAACAGGTAAAAATTTTTAATAGTCAATTTAATCTAGTATGTCCAAAATATAATTTCAATATATGATTTCTAAAGAAAGATTAATGATTTTTTTTCATAGTAGTCTTCAAAATCCAATGTTTTTTATACTTACAGGATATCTCAATTTGTATTAACCACATTTCACATGTTAGGGGACCACGTGGCTTGTAGTATAGACCAGACAATAATATTTTAAAAGAGAAAAACTTTCTACAGTTGCTAAGGTACTAGTAAGTTCAAAGCCAATCCTGTTAAGTGGATGATGTTTAAAGATCACAATTAAAATGCGCAATTATTTCTACTCAGGTATTTTAATAGATTATTTTTTTTGCCTCCATTCAAAATAGATTTCTCTGACAACTATTTTTATTTTGCATGAAAGAAATAATAACACTCTTATCTTTATAATTCTTTTGAATATGTTCTCATATTGAGAGATCTCAAAAAGAATAGGTATTCTCAATTTCATTTTATTCTGATAAAGAATATAAATTGGCTCACCAAGATATTCTAGCCATAGGTCACTATATTCCAAAATTAAGTTTTAGAATGATAAAATTTAGTTATATATATATATACATATATGTATATATATATATATATATTTCTTAGATTCAGTTTGTGAGCTTTTTATCCCCTCCATAATGGCAGTTTGTTTAAAGCATTTCATGTTGGGGCACCTGGGTAGCTCAGTCAGTTAAGCATCCAGCTTTGGCTCAAGTCATGATCCCAGGGTCCTGAGATCAAGTCCCACATCAGGCTCCCTGCTTAGTGGGGATATTGCTTCTCCCTCTCCCTCTGTTCCTCCCCCCTGCTTGTGCACTCTCTCACTCAAATAAATAAATAAAATCTTAACAATTTTTAAAGCATTTCATGTTGAAATTTGAATCCTTTTTTTTTTTTTAAGATTTTATCCATTTATTTGACAGACAGAGATCACAAATAGGCAGAGAGGCAGGCAGAGAGAGAGAGGAGGAGGAAGCAGGCACCCTGCTGAGCAGAGAGTACAATGTGGGGCTCGATCCCAGGGCCCTGGGATCATGACCTGAGCTGAAGGCAGAGGCTTTAACCCACTGAGACAGGCAGGTGCCCCTCTATTGAATACTTTAATTGAAAATTTCTGACTTATTTTGAAGAGGTATAAGGCTCATTAACAAAAATGTTTTTATTATTAAAGTTAATTTTTTTCTAAGGATCAAACATTTTAAAATTTATAAAAGGAACAAAGAGAGAAAGTGTATATGCCATACTGTGTGATTTATTTTTGTATCACTGTTAATGGCATACAATCTTTGTAGTTCATTTATTCTGTGGATATCCTTACACTCTGTATGAATTTATGAAAATCTCTACAACTTTCATTTTTATTTATATCAGTAGAATATTTGATCACAGCTTGAACTCAATTTTGAATTTCGTGTATTTTATCTGATTCCCAAGTCATTTCTGCCCTGAGCTCTCTTAATTTAGTAAATGTGTGTGTTATGTGTGAAAAATACATCTTGTCAAAATACTACCATTCACTATAATCTGTATTGGTATTTTCTGTATGTAAAAATTTATATGTAAAACTTTTTAAATGTTCAATGTTAAATTTTTAAAAAAGATTTTATTCTTTTATTTCACAGAGAGAGTGAGAGAGCACAAACAGGCAGAGCAGCAGAGGGAGAGAGAGAAGCAGGCTCCCCACTGAGCAGGGAGCCTGATGTGGGGCTCAATCACAGGACCATGGGATCATGACCTGAACCAAAGGCAGTTGCTTAACCAACTGAGCCACTCAGGCGCCCCTCAATGTTAAAATGTTAAATTTTTAAATTAAATTTACAACAACACTGATGGTAATGTCAGATGTTCCACTTTATCAATAAAATTTCCAAGTCTATACTTTGATTTTGTTAAGTGGAAGAAAAGAAGGTACAGTTCTTGGAATTGACACAACTGATTTTTCTTTCAAGCTTCTAATGACATGGGAAATAAAAGGTGGCTCATGCAACTCTGTCAATTTCTTTCTTGACTAGGTGGAGTAAATACAGTAATAGGTATCATACTTTTACTTTTCATGTGTGTATAAGAAATTTAGAATTAATAATTTCATCTTGTTCAACTGAGAAGTCATGCTTCACACAATGTGTAAATGTCTAAATGTAACTTCATAATACAAATTCTAAAATTTTGAAGTATACGCTAAAAGTCTTGTCATAAAATATATGGCTTGTTGATTTTATGGTCCGTGATAACAGTATAATCCATGATGATCAACAATGTCAAAAAATATTTTGTGTAAGTTACAAAATCACCACTAAATTCCTAGAGAAAAAACAGTCATTTGGTACTTAGTTTCTTATTAAATATGCACTTTTAGTTTATGAGCTCATTGTTGTGAAAATGTTTATCCAAAATAAGAAATCACTATCAAAAAATTACTAGGTTTACATAAGAAGTCATTGGGAAAAAAAGATCATGTTGAAAGACACTGACTGCTCTTTAGAGAAGTTGGCTCAGCCTCTATTTCCAGTATAAACTTCAAATGTATCTAATTGTAATTTCCTATATTACTCAGTGACCCAGCTGACTAGTGGCGTGATGGTTTTGTGCATTTGGGGGCAAATGGCTTTCAGTGCTGAATATTACATACTCTCACCAGGCCAGAGTCTGGAATTAGCCTTCCCCAGCTGCTGGTGCCAAGCACACTCTGTTTTATTAGTGAACACACTAAATACTTATCTTGGAAGAGAGGTACTAACTGAAAGGGGACTGTTCCAGGTTAACTGGGAATTATTAATGATCTATCAATAAGCAATTAAATATATAAATAATACATAAATAAAATTGATTCATTTTTATTTTATTTTATTTTTAGAGAGAGAGAGAGTATGTAAGGTTGTGGGGTGGGGGACTGGAGAGGGAGACGAGAAAATCTTAAACAGGCTTCATGCTCAGCATGGAACCCAACACGGGGCTCCATCTCATGATCCTGAGATGATGACCTGAGCTAAAATCAGATCAGATGTTTAACCAACTGAGCCACCCAGGTGTTCCTCTTTTATTATTTTAAAAATTAGTACCCAACATTAAAATATATTCTGACCATGTGTAAAATAATAATGCTTTATTATTATTATTAATATATAACTTTTACACACTTGCTGATCTAGAGGTGTACCAATTACTATCAAGAGTTCATTAATACATACTATACTTAATTGGATACTCCAACACATTTTTGTTTTATTCCTCATATATTTGCTTTCTTACTCAATACAAAATAAAATTACTTAAAATTTTAAATGAAGACATGAATAGTATACTTTGTATATCCGTATTATACTATGGAATGGTGCAAACTTGGAAATAAATGCAGATGCTTGGTATGCTTATTGATATTTTGGATAGTAGTAATTAATTGTCTGGCCATTTAGTGAGTTTTTGTGAGTCAAATTTTCAATACTATGATTATTGACATTATCCATCAGGATATTTAGTTTTCCATAGAAAAGATTTTATGGACGTGATTTAAGTTAAAATTATGTTTAGTTTTATTTAAATGGACATGAATTGTGAAACACAAGAAGTTTTGTAGAATTACATGCTTTTCAGTAATGGAGACACTTTACAAGTGGTTTTCAAAATAAAAGGGATTATTTTCCCTGTAAAAATCCAGTTTACCTATAAACTTTCATTTGCCAGTTGTGTGAAAAATGGATAGAAGAAGCCATTTTCGAGCACTAGTATGGTAAGCATCAGTATTCTTAAAACTTGGGTACTGGAGAAGTGAGAACTCTGTATGTGCCAGTACTGAAGAGACCTCTGCTTTGTGAACAGAAAATTATGATCTAGATGTGCTGAGACAGAATGGAAGAAAATTTTGAATTTTAAATTTTTAATAATGATCAATATAAAAATACTGATAGAATTTGTTTCATGTATTAGTTTTTACTATAGATGGAAAGAAGGGATCATTTTAGCAGTGATTATCATAAAGAAAAAAATTACATGAATACAAATAATACAAAAAAAGATCACCGATTTTGATTGGGTAAGAATCTAGTGTATAATAAGATCAAGACAGGAAATATCTAAACAGATACTTCCCATAGTGTTGTTTAATAATGTTTTGAGCAATATTTACTGAGGAAAAATTTGAAACGAACTCTATAGAGATGCCATCTTTATGTTATTTGCATTTTATGTTAACCTGTCTTTCAGTTTCCTGTTTACTAAAACTGTATAGTCTTCATTCTTTAATATGAGTTTGGTTACTTTCAACAAATATTTTGTGTTGTTTTCTTTATAAAACCTGTAACCCTTAAAATTCAAAAAACCTTTTTAAGTTAGATTGGCAATTACATCCAGATTCTGACATCCTCGGCAAATGTCATTCTATTAAGAATGATGCCTATAAGGGTGCCTGGGTGGCTCAGTGGGTTAAAGCCTCTGCCTTTGGCTCAGGTCATGATCCCAGTGTCCTGGGATTGAGCCCTGCATCAGGCTCTCTGCTCAGCAGGGAGCCTGCTTCCCCTTCTCTCTCTGTCTGCCTCTCTGCCTACTTGTGATCTCCATCTGATAAATAAATAAAATCTTTAAAAAAAAAAATAAAGAATGATGCCTGTATAAGCGTTATCCCCATCAGGATTCACCACACATTTATAGAAAAGAAAATCTGTAGTTAAAACAAAAGTTAGCTTCATCCTAAGGTACAGGATAAAAGTAAAAGGAGGTTAAACGCTTTGGATGGAGTGGGTGTATTGTAGCCTGCTGAATTTTCATCATTTGTATTTTTAGCAGCTTCCTACTTCTCTTGTTAGCTTGTTATATTATTTCATAGGCCAGTATCATCAAACCTCCCAAGAGATAGTCTTTGGCCAGATTTGGCCAGAGCCTGTTTTACTGAGTATATGGTTTGGCCTCTTGACAAAGATGAATTGTTTGTTTGCGCATTTGTTTTTATTGCGCTAGGCCCATAGGATACTTCTTACAGAGTTGGCAGTCACTGTTTGTTTTTTAGGTGGCTGACCCTTTTATCCTTTGTGTCATCGCTCTGGGCTGTTGTGATTTTCTCTTACATCTTGGCATACTGGTTATTTCTCAGTTGTCCTTTGACTGTTACCAAACCCTATGGTTATATCTCTCAAAGCTTCTACTGTCCTGGCAACGTTTACAAAGGGCCATGTTGAGTAATCTCCTGAACATTTTCTAAGGTTTCTCAGAACATATTGTTTTTCTAGTGTACTTAATAGTTTCCTATGGAAGTTTCTTATTTCATAGACTTGTGTCAGAGTCAAACTATCTTAGTCATCTCAAAAATATACTTATAACAAATAGACACTTACATTTTACTGATTCACGGTCAAGTACAGTAGTTGATATAAACCATAAAAGATAACGTTCATCTAAATCTATTGAATAAGTTGGGACTCTGCTCATAGTTTTAAAAATTGCAATGACATTCATTCTTTGAACTTTCTTTTTTAATTCTTAATAATGAAGTTTTATTCTCCTTTGAATAATGTGCTTTCATCTATTTTATCTAATTCACCTTAAAACAATGCTATGACTGAGAAACTATCCTAGCAACATTTACTTCTGACCCAACATCAAAAATGTTTTTCAAAAAACCTGATTTTTATAAGAAAAATATACTCAATTATTAAACGTTATGGGATAATATGTAGTAAAATAAAGTATGCTAAAATGTTTTATGAACTGTTATATAAAGGTTATTTTTGCTATTATTATTATTATATTTTCTTAATGGTCCATAATAGTATATTCAGTGAAGACACTCTTTGAAGACAAAGTGTGAGTCAGAGTGAAGGTAAGCCATTTTTCATTAATGCAAGGACAGTATTTTACTGGAGATAATACCATCTGGTTCTGAAATAAATTCTCTCCATAAAAAAGATAATTGTTGTAGTTGACAAGAAATAGATATGAAGTGAATTTGCTAGGTTTGTATCCAAGATTTTTAACTTACTTGACCTGAAATCCATTATCTATAATATTGGGGTATAAATGGCATATCTGGAATGGTTATTATGAATTTATTTATTTATTCATTTATTTATTTTTTACAAGATTTTATTCATTTATTTGACAGAGATCACAAGTAGGCAGAGAGGCAGGCAGAGAGAGAGAGAGAGGAGGAAGCAGGCTCCCTGCTGTGCAGAGAGCCCGATGCGGGGCTCGGTCCCAGGACCCTGAGATCATGACCTGAGCCGAAGGCAGCGGCTTAACTCAGTGAGCCACCCAGGCGCCCGGTTATTATGAATTTAATAAAATAACTTTTTTACCGAGGAAGAATAAAAATATTCCCTTTTCTCAAATATTTGACCCCTTTCCCACTTTCACTTTTAGCAAATGACCTTCTCTCATGTTAGAAACCACAGATGAGTGTCTATTCTCCAAATCTTTGAGCCTGTGGTCATTTGTATTCGTTTTCTTTATTCCTTTAATGGAGGAAAACGTCTCACCTCTCAAAGGCAAACTCTTCACCTTTCCTTTTTGTTAATATTGAACTTCAATTTGTTCACCTCTTGTTAGTTTCAAAGTTTTTTTCTTTTATAACTTATTTTTCTCATTAACATTCAAACATTATGTTTTAGTGTTTGCATTAATATCATCCACTTTGACTCTCATCACCCTTTCCTTCTCTTCACTTCTTGACTTTTTCTCAGTCTTTTTCAAGGACAAACTTCTTCAAAGTGTTGTTTACATGTGGTTGTTGCCTTCTCATCACGTTCCATTCATTTTTAAACTAACTAAATTTTTGGCTTCTACTTGCATTGCTCCATCAAAGCTGGTCTGGCTAATATCACTTATCAAACCCATACTGTTAAATTTAAAGCATACTTTTCCTGTCATCTTATAGGTCCTCCCAACAGCATTGTACACTAGTGACTGCTACTTCATTTTTCATGCATTCTTTTACAGTGGCATCCGTGACACTGGTTTTCCTTTCGTTTTTCTTTTTCAGTTTCCTTTGCCAACCCCTTCTCTCTTACTCAAGTGCTTCTCAGAGCTAAACACATTGATCATCAAGTGGTCTTCTAAATGCAGGTTATGAGTCAGTCCACCTGCAGTGGAGTCTTGAGACATTGCAGAGTTGACCTTTAAACAGCCTGGGTTTGAAATGCACAAATCCACGTACACGTGGATTTTTTTTTTTTTGATAAATACAGTACAGTACTATAAATATGTTTTCTCTTTCTTATGATGTCCTTAATAACGTTTACTTTTTTCTACCTTACTTTATTGTAAGACTACAGTATGTAATAAATGTAACATATAAATTAAGTGCTAATTGATTATTAGTTACTGGTATGGTTTCCAGTCAACGCTACCCTATTAATCAGTTAAGTTTGGTAGGGGTTAAAAGTTATATATGGATTTTTAAAAGTTATATATGGATTGGGTGTTGGCACCCCTAATCCCCATGTTGTTCAAGGATAAACTGCATTTCTAACAAGATTTCAAATGATACTGATCCTGTTATTTCACAGACCATACTTTGAGGAAATTTTCTATAGTATCACTAAAAATCTTCAAGACTCACATGTAACTCTTGTAACTTCTCATGAAGAATTATCTCCCTAGGCAATCTCATTCCATTCCTGCAGTGTTGAATACAATACACATGTTTATGGTCCTCATGTTTAATATTTATCCTGGACACCTTTTCTAATTTCCAGACCCACTGATCAAGTTTCTACTTGGCATTATCTTTTGAAATTTTATTGGTATTATGAGCTTCCAATTCAAAAGCTGAGTCTTAAGATTTCCTCTGAATCTTTCACTCCTCTTAATTATCCATTTCAGTCAATGGTACCTATATCTACTTAAAAGTAAAACCAGAATTTTGGTGTCAAACTTAATCTCCTTTATCTCCTAAATGTAATCCTTTGCCAATTAATCTTTTTCAATATTTTACCTTCCTGCAAAATATATTCAAATATTGCCTAATTCTTTCCTCCTCAGAATACCAATTCTAGTTATAGTCTAGCTTCTTCAGATCTTAGCTTAAATATCCATTTTAATCATATTTTTCATGACTACTCCTGCTAATAAAATAATTCATTTTGTAAATTTTTAATTTTATATTAAAAATATATTTATATTCCCTTACTCATGCACTAGACGGCGAGTACCATAAAAACAGAGATTATATCAGTTTCATTTCACACTGTATTACCACCTAGCAGAGTGGGTGGACTTCAAACGTATTTGTTGAATGAATGAATACTTCAACTTGGATAAAGACAAGACGATAGCGTTTTAATCCACATATCCTGACCTTCTAACTCTGTAATTTATTCTGCTTCTGTGATACTCAAGTCACTCAAATTGAATTAATTTTCATTGTCATTAATTTAAATAGCTGTTTGCTTTCTCCCTTAGGCCTTAGCTGTTGGATAGAATAGTTCCTTATTTATGAATGTCAGCAGTACACAGGTGTCCTGTAAATGGCCTCACTGAAAACCAGAATTTGGTTATATTTTGTTAAAGAACAATTAATTATACAATGTGTAGATAAAGAACTGACAGAGTCTAGAAATGCTAGAGCTACTAGAGATTATCTAATCAAAAGATGCCAAAATTATTTCTTCTCTAGTGCCAAGTCCATTAGTTACTAGTGACTGCTTGAAGTGGTAAGATAAGAATTAATTTTGCCACTTCATGCATAGTGGCAAAGAGGGCTGGGAAACCTTTGCATTGTCTACCATATTTATACAGTCGTAGATGGGCTTTGTGACATCTATTTCAACTCTGATTTGGTGTATTAATAAAGAACTTATAAATCAGGAAGAATATTTGCTTTATAAAGGCCCACTATTAGTTGGTTCTATCGGTTTCATAACTTTTAAACTTACTTTATAGTTCTCTTGCTTATTTCTAGAATTTTATTTTATTTGTTTTCCTCACAATATTTTTGTATTTAACTGCTTATTCTAGAGATTTAATGTGTGTGTATATTCTTTTGTTCTTGTTATTTGAAGAGAACAAAATTAAACATTGCTCCTTTAACTTATTATATCAGATTTTCATTTATTCAGGTACCAATAATATCCAAAGCCAAAAATTTTTGTCAGTATTTTTTTTTCTGTTAGTATCTTTTCTGTTAGTATCTTTTTTTTCTGTTAGTATCTTTTAATACTCTGACAATGATCATTTTTAGACCCAAGTGTATTTCAAATGTGTTGCTAGCAAATTCAACTGTATTTTGTAACTCTAAATATTGAAAATTGCTTTAAAACTGCCAAATCCCTACCCTATCTTTTTTCTTAGGAATGTTTTTCCTTGGAGTGTGGCCTGTTATTATGTTTATTTTTAAGTGAAAGTTGAAATCTGCTGCCACTTAGTAGGATTATTTAATCAGCATAAATATAAATAGATTTAGTTAATTCAATTGCTTATAAAAACTTTAATAAACAGGGGCAGCTGGGTGGCTTAGTCGGTTAAGTGTCTGCCTTCAGCTCAGGTCATGATCCGAGAGTCCTGGGATTGAGAGTCTGGCACTGGTCCACCTGCTCGTCAAGGAGTCTGCTTCTCCCTCTCCCTCTCTCTGCTGCTCCTCCTGGTTGTTCTCTCTCTCCCTGTCAAATAATTAAATAAAATCTTAAAAAAAATAAACCTTAATAAACACAAAATAACAAGGGTATTTCCTCACTCCCTTAGGCTGTTAGCATTTCATTCACCCATTCTCAATGAAAAAAATTGTCAGACAAAAGTAGGAAAAGCACAACCTTTTAATGGCTGTTAAGTAAGAATTTATACTTAAGATTTACACTGTTAAAGTTGGAAGTATTTTAGAAAGTGTGATGAATGAGATTGGAATCCCCTGTTGAAAGTTTAAGATTGCCCAATTTTTTTTTTTTTTTTGAAAGAGATCACAAGTAGATGGAGAGGCAGAGAGAGAGAGAGAGAGAAGCAGGCTCCCTGCTGAGCAGAGAGCCCCATGCGGGACTCGATCCCAGGACCCTGAGATCATGACCTGAGCCGAAGGCAGCGGCTTAACCCACTGAGCCACCCAGGCGCCCAAGATTGCCCAGTTTTTAGAGAAATCAGAGAATACTCACTGAATGAAGGAAATTCTTTCTTTTTTTTTTTTTTTTTTTAAGATTTTATTTCTTCATCAGAGAGCGAGAAAGA
Source organism: Mustela nigripes (assembly GCF_022355385.1). Lineage (NCBI taxonomy): Eukaryota > Metazoa > Chordata > Mammalia > Carnivora > Mustelidae > Mustela > Mustela nigripes. The sequence goes on from NC_081559.1 coordinate 141,462,757, forward strand.
AGAAGCAGGAGAACAGGAGAAGCAGCAGGCAGAGGGAGAAACAGATTCCCTGCTGAGCAAGGAACCAGACGTGGGACTCAATCCCAGGACCTTGGGATCATAACCTGAGCTGAAGGCAGCTGCTTAACCAACTGAGTTACCAGGGGTTCCAAAGGAAATCCTTTTTGAGAGAATAACAAATTACAGAAAAGTAGGGGTGATGGCAATCTCAATAACTAACAAAACAGTGATTAAAGACACTTGAATGCATCACGAACATTTCTTATTGTGTAATATTAAAAAAGGATATAATGGATTTGATGTCAAACTAACAAGAATATATTCTGATTTTTTATCAAAATCTATCCATAATTTTAATTTTTTACCAAAATCTATCCACATAATTGTATGGAGGGTCCAAGTACCAATGAGTTACTTTGTCTAGGAAGCAACATTTACCTGGGTCCTGCAAAGCAGGACTCTGAGAAGCCCAATTTTGTTGAGAGTCTCCCTAAACTTGTATTTCACATTGGTCTTTATTTTGTAGATTCTCTAAGAGATGTCACGTAAGCTTCAAGACAACTTGTAACCCTCAGCATTATCAAGCTATCCCATCTCTAAACAACTTGTTTTGTATCTTAGTAGTACTTCTTACATGATAGTCAGTATGATAACACCATATAGTAGTGCTTTGCACCTTTGCCTCACTTCCATTTTTTTTTCATCCATGGCCCTTGGCCTTTACTTCTTAACAAAAATATCAGCATTTTAATCCTTGCCTCAGGCTCTGCTTTCAAGAAAATCTGTCCTAAAAATGCCCTATTGTGAAAATTACCATATGTAAGTTCAAGAAGTTCTCAGAGGTTTTACTGTGTCAATTTTATTCTGTTTTTAGGTATTGTAAAGGGATTATACTGTATATATGTAGTATATGCATATACATGTATAAATATGTATTACACATATTTGCATATGTATTATACTAAATAGTATATATTGTATATAGAATATCTTTTATATATAAAATTAAAGATTAGAAAGCTGGAGTTATAGAGGGTTAAAAAATAACTAATACAAATTTTTGTCAGTACCATTCCTCTTTAAACTTCATGTAAAGAGGAAAATGATTGTATTTTAAACAACAAATTTCACAAAAAGGAATGTCCTCACTGAATAAAACCCTGTAAAGGAGGAAATCTCTCTCTCTCTCTTTTTTTTTGGGGGGGGGGTGGTATTCATTATTGAAATCTCCCAGAGCCCAGTAACTTGCTTGACACAAAGAAGAAACTCAATAATGGGGTGCCTGGGTGGCTCAGTTCGTTAAGCCTCTGCCTTCGGCTCAGGTCATGATCCCAGGGTTCTGGGATCTAGTCCTGAATTGGGCTCTCTGCTCAGCAGGGAGCCTGCTTCCTCCTCTCTCTCTCTTTCTCTCTGCCTACTTGTGATCTCCCTCTGTCAAATAAATAAATAAAATCTTTTTTAAAAAAAAGAAGAAACTCAATAAAAAAGTGATAAATGGATAAAAGAATGCGGTCTTCATACTATCAATTGGAAGTTTATCAATAATTGTTCCTATTACTGTTTCTGATGTGATGATTATACTCTATACTTTATGGTGCATTTGTTACTAAATAATTTAATTTGACATCTAAAGTAGTCTATTTTTTCTTCATATAATATCAAATAACATCTTTTAAAATGTTAACTTTTCAATTAATGCCCTCTGATATGATTTAATTTTTATTCAAAAATAACATGATCATTTATGTAGATGATACTAAAAGCTTGTTAATTCATTTATCTCAAGCAACTGGTCAATTCCCTGGGTTAAATCAGTAAAATTTGTTACCTGATTGGTTTAACTCCTGCTTAAAATGGTCTATTGTCTTGTTAGGGAGACATGGCCAAGTTTATTTTCTTCTTTCTATATCTTTTTAAAGTGCAATATTGCTTCCCTTTACATTTTCCAACTTCGTGCTAAATGAATTCCTCAGAAGAAGGTGCTGGGTAAAGTTAAAGTGTTTTTACTGTTGCAGAGGACTTATTTCTGACAGGCATCTATGTTTGAGTACTCAGCAATATTCATCAAGTACAGAATTTGTTTTCACTTATTTCCCAACAAATTCAAATTCCTCTCTTCCTGCAGATGTCTAGCTTAAAGTCAGGGATATGAAGAACTTCTTGGAAATTCTATCCTTATTTGAAAGTAATGCTTTTGAAGTCTTTCCTCTAAGGAATATCAGGGGTATATATTTCTTGCATAACTTTTTATAACAAAAAGGTCTGTAGATTTACCTGGCATAGAAGCCTTGAATAAGTATGTTGTGCAAATAAAATATATACTCAAATGCTTTCTCAGAAACAGGCCTTTTCCTGTTGAATTGGTGAGAGCAGCTTTGTGTTTTATTTGGAACAATATAAAAGACTTTGAAGATTTTTGACTGGAACTGATTGTATTGAAAGACTAAATTATGGATTAAAATTTCTGTGTTTAAATGATAATTACAGTAACAATAAAATGAGTTAGTATTATGTAGTTACAAAACATATTTATTATGCACATTTTACCTGACTGCCAGGCTTATCAGATCTTGCAAAAAGGAATTTTACAGTGATGATTTAAGTACATAAAACAGAAATAATATTTTTATTATTGTGCTTTGAGCTTCAGTCCATGTGTAATGAAAAACGTTTTGTTAAAGCCGTAGTGTTTACCCAACTGTAGTGTCAGTTTTTTGGTTATATATTCATATTTCTGAATTGTGAGTCTCCCGAGGCAGATAAATATATTTTATTCATTTTTTCAGTCCCAGTAACTAGCATAATACTTGAGTGCCCAAAATAGTTTTAACTGGATGAATGAATGAATGAATGAGTGAAAAATGCAGAATTATGATTTTATACACACCACACACACACACACACACACACATTCACACATATTAGGAAATAATATTACCTGCATTGCCTTGGAAAAATCTCACACATGTTGTTTAAGGAATGTGACTCTTTGCCAAATTACCTTGTTTACTGGCATGCACACAGATGGGGATTATTTTATATCTGTGATAATGCTTTATTATTTAGCATAGGGATATAAAAGCCTGGGAACTCATATTTGGGATAAAACCCTTGAATCATGTGAATTTTTCCACATACTGTTGCTCACAGAATTCAAATAGGATATGTGAGACTGGGCCTCTAGTTCATGCCCTTTATCAAATCTGGTTTAAGAATATCATAATTTCTTTTAGCTGCCATTTATAAATACTATAATCATGTCCATATCTATTTAAATTTATTTATGTCCTCTTTACCTTACTCTTGGATCTAATATCTTCATATCAGTTTCTCAATGAGGTGAGTTGCAACACGTTTTATTACTCATCATATTTTTTCTAGCATCCTTTTTTCTACTAGCTTTTCCATATTTTGTGAAAAATTTTCCATAAGTTTTAAATCAGCCTTGCATTCATTGAAAGCAGGAAGGGTTCCTATGAATGGAAGAGAGAAGTATTTAATGACAGAGAGATTTATATTTTCTTATGATTTTTGTTTATAATCAGGGATTTTTAATTATTTTTGAAGAGCAGCTTTTACTTCTCATGAATACCATCTAAAGATATTTATTTTTATTTTCTAAAATAGAGTTTCTAATAACTTTAGTACTCTCTCTAGTCACTGATTTTTTAAAATAGAAAATATCTAGGATTTTCTTTTTGGTAGTTTTTACAAATATTTGCACTTAACGTGCCCTCATTTACAATCCTGTAGATTAATTTATCTGACAAGAATTTATTCAACTCTTGTAATGTGCCAGGTATTGTTTTAAGTCTTAGAGGTATGACAGTGAGTTAAAACAAAACATGAGCTTATATTTTTGAGCTTATATTTTGAAGAGGTAGACAGACAATAAGCAAGATTAATAAGTAAAACATATTATATTATTATTATTATTGTAGCATAAAAGTATTAATTAATAGGAATGTAGTCTTTAACTCCTAGGGTATCTTAAACCCCCTCCCAGACTCTTTTACACCTTTATTTCACAGCTCAGCAACTTATATATGATATTTTTTCTTCCTTTTGGGAAAAAAGAGACCAATTTTCTAAAAAGGTTGAATACAAAAAATTAAAACTATATGCAACTTTGTTGAGAAATGTTGCTTCCAAAGATGGGGACCATCATTTAATTGTTAAATGTTAACCCTTAGCAGGAGTTCATATAACAGAATGTAGTATAAATGCCCCTTAAATATCACTTCAGTGAGATAATGCCTTAGAATTTAGGATATACAGTGTATATTGGAGGAATAATTATGGTGCTGTGTCATATCCCGTGATGCCTCAGTGGTATCAAGGTCTAGGCTGAGTACTTTAGAACATGTTTGAGAACTGAGATAATCTCAACCTGCTTAAACCTATGACTCTAGGTTTATATTAGCTACTTGCTAGGGCTTTTATTTTTTCAAGTTTTAATTTTAATTCCAATTAGTTAATATATAGTGTTATATAAGTTTCAGGTGTACAATATAGTAACTTAACACTTCCATACATTACCCTATGTTCATCATAAGAAATGCACTCCTTAATCCCCATCACCTGTTTAACCCATCTACCATCCTCCTCCCCTCTGGTAACCATCAATTTATTCTCTATAGTTAAGAATCCGTTTCTTGGTTTGCCTTTCTGTCTCTTGGTTTTCCTTCTGTTTGTTTGTTTTATTTCCTAAATTCCATATATAAGCGAAATCATATGGCATTTGTATTTCTCTGATTTATTTTGCTTAGCGAAATATTCTTTTTTTTAAGATTTATTTATTTGACAGAGAGAAATCACAAGTAGACAGAGAGGCAGCCAGAGAGAGAGAGAGAGAGAGAGAGAGAGAGAGAGAGAGAAGCAGGCTCCCTGCTGAGCAGAGAGCCCCATGCGGGACTCGATCCCAGGACCCTGAGATCATGACCTGAGCCGAAGGGAGCGGCTTAATCCACTGAGCCACCCAGGCGCCCCAAGCGAAATATTCTTAAACTAGTGTAGCTACTCCAAAAAGAGTATGGATTTTTCTCAAAATTCTGAACATAGAACTACCCTGAAATCCAGCAATTTCACTACTAGGTTTTAGCCAAAAATACAAAAATACTAACTCAAAGGGATATATGTATTTCAATATTTATAGCAGCATTGTCTATGATAACCAAACTATGGAAGCAGCCCAAGTGTTCATTGACCGATGAATGATAAGAAGATGCGGGGACATCTTGGTGGCTCAGTTGGTTAAGTGTCTGCCTTTGACTCAGGTCATGATCCCAGGGTCCTGGGATTGAATCCTGCATCAGGATCCCTGCTCAGCAGGACCCTGTTTCTCCTTCTGCCACCACTTCCCATGCTTATGCACACACACTCTCTCTCTGGCATATAAATAAATAAAATCTTTAAAAAAAAGAAAAGATAATCCATTTTACCTACTGTGGTAAGGAGATAAGAATATGGAGTGGGGATTGGGACAAGAATGAGGTCATAGTGTGTCCATTGTGGCTCCACTAGTTACATAATACAAGGGTTATCCAATAGAGAGAATACAATCCAATATCTTGGTAGACAATTGCACTGCATTGCTGAAAATACTAATGGTAATTCGGAGGTGCTTGAACCAAAAATCTGAGAGTAGATTTTAATATATAGAATATAGATATAGATATATAGATAGATAGATATATCTATAGATATAGATATATATAGGTATAATAATAACTTAATTATATCTAATCTAATTGTTACAATAAACCAGTGGTTAAGCATGGTTACTACTTGAGATGAGAATACTTAGCTTCAGAGAGGTTAAATAATTTCTTCAATCATTAGTAAGGTGCAGAGTTAAAATTAGTGTGGAAGTCTGCTTGGTTCACCCATATTCTTTTTCCCAGAAAGGTAGACCATCTTTATGTCCATAACTCCATCATATTTTTTAGTTCTTGAAACTTAGTGTTTCCTGAAGAGTCTTCTATTGAAAAACTAGTTCAAAGAAATATTGAAAAGTGCTTTTATTAAAAAAGCACTTTTAGTAAAATATTTGATTAATAAAGGCTAAAAGTTAAATGGTTTTTATGTTTATAATACTGTGCTGAATACAGTGATTCCTCCTAAGCTATAGTTTTTCTTTCTAGTTTCAATTGCCTGTGGTC